>NW_006785816.1:3301931-3366263 GCF_000442215.2 Lipotes vexillifer
GCACGGACCTAGAAGGTAATCAACTGGCTACAAGAGAGCTAATGCAAAATACAGCTATTACTATATGGCCCTTAGAGTGTGGGACAGTACTCGGCCACTCAAGAAAGCAAAGATTTCAGGAACTAGGGAGGTTCGGATCAGTAATGAGAAAGTTATACACACACCACAACATACTATTAAATGAAGCGCGTTAAGGTGAAGCTGGGAGCTTGAAAAACAAAAATGCAATGATGAAAAATGAAAACATTTTAAATGTTTGTTCGAAATAATCTCTCACCTCAGACTATTAGACTCAATGTCTTACCCCTAAACTTCCTGTCACATTACTCTCGAGGCTTAGCAGTACCAAAGTGGAATTCAGAGTGCTACAAGAAATAGGGAAGGAGGAAATTGCAGGGAGTGCTCCTGGAAAGGGAGAAAGAGATAACGGCGTGAAGGCAGATGGGACGCGGACACCTCTCAGTGCCCAGACAACCAAGGACCTGGGACGCGGAGTAAAGAGGACCCCGGAGCCGTTCTGGCCTCGCCTGGCACTCACCATCACCTCAGGATCTCAGCGCAAGGAAACAGGTATGGTTGCGACAGGAAGTATACAACACCAACACCAACGCCGGGTTACTCTGGCAACAGAGCTCCACCTACTGCCGTACTTTGCGTGGGCCGCCCTGTCCGCCCCTTCGTCCCTATTGGCTAAAATTAAACTCAGCTCCGCCCACCCAATCGACAGAACCGCCCTTTCACTCCGTCGCCTGGGGCGACGGAACACCGCCTACCTCGTGCCAGCATCATCACTTCCGTTTGGCCGACAGATAACTCGGAAGTTCAAACTAATACGCGGCTAGGGTCCAAATAGTCTACATTTTATTTTTTAATAAAGGTTCATCCAGTTTTCACTTACTGGAGTCTTACAGAAGATGTTCTGTGTTACTTGAGTTTAAACGCACCACAGAGTGTGTTTACCTTTTTCTTTTGGAAAAGTATTCCGGAAACGAAACCCTGAGTAATCGGAAGTGATTATTTGTGAACCAGAAGCTTGATGTCACCAAGGCCTGGGCGGATTGGCTTCCGAGTGCAAGAGTAGTGTGTGGAGAAGTTAGCCCAGTGAGAGCTAGACGAAGAACGTGTAAAGTGAGGCCCCCTGCAATAGGAAGAGTGAGAGTCTGAGAGGTAAGTCCAAAAACGGACTTGTGTAACTAAGAGGGCGTTTTGGAACGGGACGGCGGTCTGAGTTGAAGTTTGGTGTTCAGTCGCTTTGTAAGGAAAGGTTGCCTGTTGTTCCAGGAAGGCTTGTTCAGACAGGCACGGAACTTGGGATTCGACTTCTGGGGACCGCAGAGGTTGACAGGCTTGTCGCTTCCATCCTGCCGCCTTCATACCTGTTACCCACTCCAGACCCATCCTTCACCCCCTTCCCTTGGTGTTTGCTGGCCGACATTGGCTGTGCTCGTACATTTCGCTGCCCTCGTACATTTCGCTGCGCATCTTCCGAGGGCTCACTGCTCTTTCGAAGGGTCTTTGGAGACCTGTTTTCAGAACAATAGGAGGAGGGTTTGTGACTTTTGAGGAAAGTAGTCGTGGGAGACGCTATGCCGAGTTATATCGAGTACCCGAGTGATCATTTTTGTGGTGAAACCAGTTGTCATCCAGTGTCCAGTTCATCATACTCATAATCACTGCATTAGTATCACCTTCCTTCTCAACGTTCTCCACTGAATCTTAGTCTATACTGTAAGGCCATGCATACATTTCTGAAAGTATATGCTATGCCATTTTAATTTTATTACCAAGAAGTGCAAATTATCATGAATTTTTTATCGCTTGTTAAACATCTGAACAGAAGCTCCTCTCTGATATATATAGTGAACAAAACAGTGTCAATAATGTCTACTGAGAACATAATTACTTTAATTACTTTTAAATTCCTGGTGTCATATCAGTGATACAAAAGCCCCTACAGTAACTATAGTACTCTTTCTGAGCTAAATTTAAGGACACACATCTGATAATTTAGAATATACTGGTGGTAATTTAGAGTATACACTGAAACAGAAATTTGAAAATAAACCACCCCTAATTTTTTTGAGACATTTGGGAACCATAACAATATCACTTTGTGAAAAAGGGCTATAAGGGGCACCTCCTAAATGCAGCCTTATTAAATGCAGAAGAAGAATATCACAGTATATAAATTACGGGGACTTAGTGAATGTTTTTATATGGTATTGTTTTAATTCTTTCATTTTATACATTTTTAGGTTTTTTAGTAGAAGTCTTGGGGTGCATTTTTATTGGTGAAAAAAATGACTACTCTTGAAAGTTTAGAAACCAAAGGTAAGTGTTCTTCTTTTGCTGATAATTGTTTTTAAAACATGAAATTTATGATGATAGGACGAAGGACTGTTTGAGCCAGGTAACCAAACCCCATAGAGCCCTTGGGAATCATTTGTATTTCATATCTCTTCATGTTTGTTTTTTAATGCAGTGTTTACATTTCAGGACTACAGATATACAGGTGAATAGTAACATCATTTGGTAGTATTTATTAGATGACTACTACTGTTAAACAGTAGTGTAAAAGCAAATTTTTATAGCTATGTTCTCTGTCCACTAGAAGATTGAGATTTAAATAAATAAGAATGTACATTTTAAAAGATTTGGGTAGATGGATGAAAAACCAGCAGGTATAAAAGAACTTTTCCTTATTGCATTGGTTTGTTAGGGCTGCTGTAACAAAGTATCACAAACTGGTGGCTTAACAGAAATTTATTGTCTCACAGTTTTAGAGTCTAGTAGTCCAAGATCAAGGTGTTGGCAGAGCCATGCTCCCTCTGCAGGCACTAGGGAAGGATCTGTTCAAGGCCTCTCTCCTAGTTTCTGGTGGTTTGTTGGCAATTTTTAGTATTCCTTGGCTTGTAGACACATCACAGTGATCTCTGCCTTTTTGTTCACGTGGCATTCTCCCTGTGCATGTATGTGTCTGTGTCCAAATTTCTCCTTTTTATAAGGACATTAATCTTATTGGATTAGGGTACACACTACTCCAGTATGATCTCATCTTAACTAATTACATCTGCAATGACTTTATTTCCAAATGAGGTCACATTCTGAGGTACGGGTGGGACACAGTTCAACTCAGAACATTTGCTAACTCCAGTAGTTACTTTTTAGTCCTGCCTTGCTTGTCCTTTGTGTAACATTTCATACTGTTGATCATTCCCACTTTTTGAAATACTTTTTGTCCTTGATTTCCATGACTTTACTCTTATTTTCCATCTACTCTATGGCCCTTCACTGTCCAATGCAGTAGCCATATGTGGCTATTTGAGCTTAAATTAGTATTTTTAAAAATTCAGTTTCTCAGTCACATTAGCCACATTGAAGTGCTCAATAGCCACATGTGGCTGGTGGGTATTGTATTAGAAAGTGCAGATATAAAACATTTCTATAATTGTAGAAAGTTCTGTTGGACACCACTGCTCTAGTTATAGTTTCTTTTTAATTCTCCTCTTCTTCTGGTTTATCTTTTAAATATTGATGTTTTTCAGCCCTCCTTCTCTTCTACTCTCACAGCTTTAGTAATTATAAGGATGGCTTCCAAATCTATCTATAGCTCAGATCTCTTTCCTTGTGATTCAGACCCTTGTAGCTTACTGTCTACTGATTATCTTCACTTAGACATAGAAAACAGTCTTAGCATGTCCCAAAGTTAGCTCCTCTAGATTCAGGTTATTGGGTAGAGTGAGTTGTGGAGGTTGCAGCTGTCAGTGAGAGATGGGAAACTATTTTCTAGAAGCCAGTTTTGCAGCAAGCAGATCTCCAAAAGCAAACTCTTTAAAGGGGGTTTAAATGTGTTTAGACAGCGAAGATCATGCCAATAAATATTTAACTGAATTTAATTCAGCTGAGTGCAAGAGCATTTCAGGTCACCAGAGGCTTTTTATATTATTAGAATAAGCAAACCAGGAACTGAAATGAAAGTAATAAGCTGGGGATTAATGGGAAATAAGAGCAATTAAATCATAACTACTATGAAAGCAGTTAGCATGGTACTTGGCAAAAAACGAAAAACTAAATACGACATTATCATTAGTAATTAGAAGTTAGTTATTGCAAGGCCTCTGTGAAATTATTTATTTGTTGTTACTTGTTTGTAATGAGGATTAGAGTTATAAAGCACTTTCACATACATTACTTCATTTGATCTTAATTTTACAGTGAGGTAGTCAGCTGTTAGTCTTAATCCTTCATTTAATATCATTTTAACTGTTAGTGAAGAACAGTTACTTGTATCACATGGCCTGAGAAAAGGTGCACTTATATGGTTGACATTTGTCAGTTGCCTACATTTCCTGTAACTGCCTCAGAAAAGAAGCAAGATTGGCTTATAGGGACAGAACCTCTTCTCAGCAGACATTTGAGCAATACTGTCATCATGAGATGGATGTGTCCTTGCTGCTAAGGCTTTTTGAAAGGGAAACATGCAATAAATAGAAACAATTAGAAAGTTAGAATTTGAATCCAAAATTTTTGGGGGAAGCAAGGTTGAAATTAAAAGTAAAGGGATTAAAGTCAAACAGTTTAGTGAAAATAGACCAAATAGGAAGGTCTGAGATGTTCAAATATTTATAATTCCATAAAATAGTCTAACTTTTAACTCTAAGTCTGTGGAACAATAGTTATTAGGTGAAAAAGGATTCCATGGACAGATAAATTAGAGAAATGCTGGATTAAGGGAGAGATTATACTACAGGACCCTTCAGAGGCTTTAATATACTGATGTACACTGTGCAGCTCCAAAGAGATATACGTGGTATGCAGCACTGCCCACACTTATTTGACCGGGAAGCTCTTTTATTTGCGGGGCCTGTGACAAAAGGAACGTTTGGATTCCACGTCAGTAAACGTGGGCCCGACTCTTAAGTTCACTGCCTATAGCATATTTTTCTAATTTAGTGGTAAGTAAACTTCATTGGGTGATACTGGTGACATATAAAAGAATATTAATTTAAAATTACCAAGTGATGATCCCTAATTTAACTGTTTTATAACTGAATCTGCATACAATCTGAAAAGTTTGTCAGATTATGAGTTAGTAATTAATGATTTCGTGTAGAGGAGAAAAATCGAGCAGTTTTTAAATGAGTTAGTTATTGGATGTTAAAAGGAAATCTTCTAGGTGGTGTGTTAATGTTAACATTAATGAACTTCCGTAAGCACTTACTCACCTTTTCTGCACCAAGCACCATTTCATTAAGCTGATGATACCAAGATTAGGAGGCAGTCCCTGCCCTTAGGAGATCTCAACAGTTTAGTCTAGGAGAGAAACAAATTATTTTGAAACACTCTTCTATTTGCATTATTCTGAAAGCAATGTAGGGTGGTTTGCCCAAGGTCACACAATGGGTGGCAGTGGAGACTGAAGTTTTTGCCTCAGAGTCTAGTCCAGTTTTATTATACCATCCTGCTGACTCTGAGTATCTGTCTTCATAGATTTACAGTTTTATCAAAAAAGGAGAAATGATTGTTTCATTACAGACTATAAAATAATGTTCTTTTTGCCTCAGTATTCTAGAGCAAGGATTGGCAAATTATGGCTCTTGGGCCTGCTGAGAATATTTGCAGGCAGTCTGATCATAGGGAACACGAGCTTTGAATCCCACTTAAGCCAAGTGTTATCCCAAGTAAAAAAGAACTCTATTCTTTTCATTATTAAACCTATATTACCCCCAAAAATTTCACTCAATAATTATAATTTGAATTTCATCTTTAAAGTTGTGTTTTTTCTCTTCATATATAAATGCCTATATATCAGTAGTATCCTTAATTTTGCCTCATGGTCCACAAAGCCTAAAATGTTATCTGACCCTTTATGGGAAAAGTTTGCCAACCCCTACTGAACAGTATTATTTGTTCTCTTGCTACATTTCACCAATTTGGGGGAAAGGCAGTGAAATTAGCCATAAACCTTAGATATGTTTTAATTCTTTGATAAGTGCTTACAGGTGGAAGTTAATGTTGATGAGTAATTGAAGAATTGTTTTGTTGGTTCCCTTCAAAGAATGGGAAGGGATTGATGTTTTGCTTTACTTAAACATTACTCATAATTACAGAGCTGGTACCATAGATCACTGTCATCCCACTTGACTGAAGGTAATTGCTCATGAATGTGCCCTGGATTGGGCCTAGTGCATATGTAATAAAGGTTTCTATGTGGGTCACAGAAAAAATAGAATTATGAAAGTAAGTTACTGGGCGAGAAAATGTAAAGCCCTCACTCCCCCTTGCCTCCTTGCCCCATGCACGGTAGCTAGAAGCACAGTTGTTACAAAGAGGGAGCTGCCATGTGAGATATGGTTCAGCTTTGGGACTCACAAGTGCTTGAGTAAGTAGAACAGTTTAAATAAAGGAAGAGTAAATTGAGTTTGAACCAAATTGATTGAATTTCTTGATTGGAATTTTATGACAATTTTGTTTGAAAAGAGATTTCTGTTCAATACCCATTGTTTCTTTGCCTTTTAAATTTAGCATTAACCATTTTGTGATTTGTTCTTGAATATCCATTACCTAAAATTCCAACTCAAAAATGTTACGACTTGCCTAGAAATCGTATTTAATCTTAACAGATGTCACACCTGCTTCTTATTTCTTCAGCTTCAGTGGGCCTGAATGGCATAGCTCTAGTGTGTCTTTTTGTTGTGTTTTTTTATTGTGAATCTGTAGTTAATTCATGACTCTACATTACTTCTTAAATGCCAGGATGTCTTAGTGACAAAATTAAATTTGTACAAGATAGAGTTAGACAAACTTGAAAACATATTTTAAAAGCATGGGAATAGACCTTTATTTATTTATTTATTTATTTATTTATTTATTTTCTTGCGTTATGCGGGCCTCTCACTGCTGTGGCCCCCTCACTGCTGTGGCCCCTCCCATTTGCGGAGCACAGGCTCCGGACGCGCAGGCTCAGCGGCCATGGCTCACGGGCCCAGCCGCTCCGCGGCATGTGGGATCCTCCCGAAACGGGGCACGAACCCGCGTCTCCTGCATCGGCAGGCGGACTCTCAAGCACTGCGCCACCAGGGAAGCCCTAGACCTTTATTTTTAAAACAGTTCAGTGGGAATTCTCCTTCTCCATGCTGATGTGCTACAGCATGAACTAAGTACCAAACCCTTTATTTCACTTTCGGAAGTATTCCTTTGTTCATCTTTTTGAAAGTAGAGTCAGTCCTAAAGCTCAAGGTATGTCTTAGTTAACATTTAATACAGAAATGACAAAATATTTTATTTTAATATAAAACGTTTCGTTAAATAGAACACCTTAATTATACCTCAGATGTCTTTCTACCTCCTGTGTAACATAACTCAGGATTCCCAGTACATTACTACATACTTAGGAAAAAGTCCCCAAAAATATGATAAATGAAAAAATAGTCCTAAAGTCTGATGATATAACTTTGTAAAACTTTAGCATAAGATAATAAAAGGCACAATTATATTTTATGATATTAAGCTTTTTCTCCCCTTAATCAAGATCCAAAGTTATTAGATTTTTTTAAAGAATAATAATAAAAGCAATAGGAGGTAACATTTAATGAGTGCTTACTGTGCCATTCTAAACACTTTAGAATGTTTTCTTATTTACTTTTAAGCATTGCATTAGCTCATGGATATGGAGCATGCAAAAAATAAAACTAAATAAAGACATAAGTAATAGATCTACTGATATGTCAGTAGGGTTATTTTGTGAGGCAGTTTGACAATGCAGATCTTCACCTGGCACATTAATTCTATTCTTGGGAATTTATTCAAAAGGAATAATTGAGAATTTGAAAAAAAAAAACCTGTAGGCATAAAAATATTCACTAAAGCATTTTTATAATAAAAAAGTTGGAGTCTAAACATCCAACAATAAAATAGTAATTAATTAAATAGTGCTATTTTAACTTGAAGGAATAATATAGTCATAAAATGAAAATATGGAGACAAGCAAAACAGAAAAATATATTAAGCTTATAAAGTTACTTATGAGTATAAGTATATAAAAATATTGAAGAAATTTGAAGTAATGAAAAGTTATTTTAGAATGATTAGAATATATATAATTTTTTCTTCTTAATATCTTTTAATAATGTAATGTTTTAAAAAATAGTAATAGAAACCAGAAGATATGTGACTGTGTATGATGATAATCTGTTCTACTCTCTAGTTCCTGTATCTATATAACTAAGTTTGGAAGAAGAAGAAAAATAAGCTTATTAAAAAGTAGAAACCTGGGAGGGAGGGATTGCGAGTTTCGGATTAGCGGATGCAGACTATTATATATCAAGTGGATAAACAACAAGGACCTACTGTATAGCACAGGGAACTATATTCAATATCCTGTAATAAACCATAATGGAAAAATATATGAAAAAGAATGTATACATACTTACAACTGAATCACTTTGCTGTACACGAGAAATTAACACAACATTGTAAATGTATATTTAAATCATATGAATATATGATTTGGCTAGATAGTAATGAATTCACCAAAGACTGATCAATAGTCCATGCTTGTTCAATTAACACTTTTGTAAAAATCAAATTTTTGTAGAGATATTTTTCTGCCACTTATTGCACACTTATTATATATTACCCAGTAATATGTTATCTTTTTACATGTATGTCCTGTCTCCTCAAGTTTAGATAGTAAGTTTCTTAAGCATAGAGGTCCCCACTACCTCATACAATGTCTGGCCAATATTAGGCACCAGGCAGCATGTTTGTTGCCTGTAAAACTCAAAAGTTTATCATCACCATCTTTATATGTGCTTATCCTTTTCCCTTCCTCTTGCTTCCATTTATTTATTGTTCATCAGATAGGGAGTTCTGGGTACAAGGCACTTTACTAAGAATATAGTGGTAAACGAGTGACACATAGTCCCTACCCTCATGGAACTTATATCCTAGTGGAAAGCACAAATAGTATATAACTAATTACACTGAAAAAAAATGTTTACCATTTTGATAAATGGTAAACAGAGAAAGGCAGGGTCTTTCCTCTAGGGGCGTGTAAACAAAGAACCTAGCCTAATCATGGAAGATTAGAGAAAGGCTTCCCTTTGGAAAGGTTGAACTGAGATTTGAAGGATGAGTAGGGGAGAAGTTAGGAAGAAGATTCCAAGAATATTCCAAGAAGAAATGTCTGCAGAGGAAGAGGAAGGCATTTGCTCCTATTGAGACACTAAAAGAAAGCAAGTAACACTGGAACTTAGGATCTGAGGGAGTGAATGGCATAAATTGAGACCCAGGAGATAGGCAGCGGGCCAGATCACCAAGGGCCATATGGGCCATGGTAAGGATCTTGGTCTTTATTCTGAGAGTGATAGGAAGCCATTCAAGGGTTTGATGCATATCAGATCTGCATTTTTTTAAGTTCACTATAACTGTTATATAAATTCTGTGGGCTTTTGCAACCTGACAAATAGGGCTATTAGCAGAGGCATTAAGTTCAAGGTTGATGAGGCAATAGTTCTGTTTGTGGAAGGCCTCCCAGACCAATTAACAGCTTAGCTCGAGTCATATTCGGACTCAAATCCCAGTTTGACACTGATGATTTGGACAAGCTATTTAACCTTTTACAGCCTGTGTTTCTATCTACAAAATGGGTACTATTGTGCTTACCCCATGAAACCTGTAAAAATTAAATGATGTTGATGCATCTGAAGGACTTAGAACTATGTCCTTGGCACATAGTAAATTGAATAAAAGCTAATTATTACCATTCCTAGGTTTTGGCCTCCATTTTCTCAGATGTATGCTGGACTTGTAAAATGGCAAGGAATCTAACTTGTTGCTCATAGGGATGTTACTGAATATACTAATTCAAGAACTCCATGTAGGTTAGGTATCATCTCAGCCATTTCCTCAAGGTTGCAACATTTCCCAGTCTAGCAGATCCTCCATTCTTTCTAAGCTCTAAACCACTTATTTTCTTGAATCAGTTAGTGAAATTAGCCCTTTCTTGGAGAAGGATGACTCAATGAAACTTCTTACACTGCTTAATTTGAGGTAAGGTAAAATAGGAGAAAAGAAACAAAATTTTTGTTATTTGACTGGAGCAATGGTAGTATAGTGGTGAGCATAGCTGCCTTCCAAAGGTTATCTGAACTAAGGACGGCTAGCCAGGTTTGTCTTATATGAGGGGAGATTTTTTTTTTTTGGCTGCATTGGTTCTTCATTGCTGCACGCGGGTCTTACTCTAGTTGTGGTGCACAGGTTTCTCATTGCAGTGGTTTCTCTTGTTGCAGAGCACGGGCTCTAGGCATGTGGGCTTCAGTAGTTGTGGCATGCGGGCTCAGTAGTTGTGGCTCATGGGCTTAGTTGCTCCACAGCATGTGGGATCTTCCCGGACCTGGGCTCGAACCCGTATCCCCTGCATTGGCAGGCAGATTCTTAACCACTGTGCCACCAGGGAAGTCCCAGACGGGAGATTATTTTAATTGAGCAAATTAGTAAATGTGTTCAGCAATGTATTAAGTGTTACAGAGGAAAGGAATGGGAGCTATCATTTATTGAATGTCTGCAATTCTGTGCAAGACACTTTTGACACTTGAAGGGGCAGTGTGTGCAGTGGTTAAGGCCTCAGTCTTTGGGACCAGGCTGCCCAGAATTGCATTCTGCATCTTCTACTTACTAACTGTGTGGTATGACTTTGGGCAAGTTCTTGAACCTCTTTGTGCCTTATTTTCTTCATCTATAAAATAGAGCTAATTATATTTACCTCAAAGGGTTACTGTAAGGATAAATGAGTTATGTGTAAAGTATTTAGAATAGTGTTTGGCACATGGTAAATCTTTTATAAGTGTTGTTTATTTGTTACTTAACCATTTTCTCATTTAAGACATAAGGTAACCCTAGATGTATTGTTAAATTCATTTCATGGAGGCTAAAACTGAAGCTTAGATAATTGCAGGATTTTGTCCAGGATTGTACAGGTAGCAGTGGTGGAAATGGGACTCAAAACCAGATCTGGCTGATCCCAGAATTCATGTCATTTCTATAATACCATGCTCCTTCCACTTGTTTAGGGCATGATGCCTGGCCATAGTGTGCTTATCAGACTTATTGGGAAAGTGAGATTTAGCATATAACAAAACCCATAAATGATAATTATGGTTCATGATTAAGATTCAAACTGAATGTTTGAGATAGTAAGTAGCATAGGCATTCAGAGAGTAGACTAGAACAGTTGGGAAAATTTAATGCAGAGTAGAGTTTAAGCTGACTTCTTAAAGGGATAAGTGAGAATCACAGTAAGTGTCGAAAGAAGCCATTTAAGAGAATAAGAAATAGCAGAAACAAAGGCCTAGGAGAGAGAGTATTAAGGAATCTGGTTGGATAACTTGTGAAGCATTCTTTGCTAAGAGCTCACCAAAACAGGTCAATCTATTTTGAGGTAGACACTTTCGAATACATATATACATAGCTTATATTTATTTTTATGTTTAACTAATATTATTGAGTGTCTACAACGTGCCAGGCATTTGATCTTATTACATTGTTTTGTACCACAACCCTGTAGCATAGTTGTTACTATCTCCATTTTGCAGATTAGGAAATAGAGATTCATGGAGGGTTACATTATTTACTTAGGATTATACTAGGAAGTAGAAGTTGAGGCCGAATACCTTGATTCCAAATCTCTTGCAGTTTCTACCAAGAGAGAAACCATTTACTTAAGGAAAGTTTGAACCTGTAAGACTTTGTTCATCTTTTGTTGACACATGATTGTTTTGAAAATTTTTACTCTAAATTTTTTCCCTTTTTTTCAGTACCAGGAGTTCTGAATGTAGGGTAAAGCATGTCTTAGCATTTTCCTGGCATTTCTTTTCAGTAAGTAGTTTATGTTTTGTTTTCCCTTCTATAGTCATCCTTACTTCATCCCCAATTCGAGGAGCAGGAGATGGAATGGAAACTGAGGAACCACCTAAATCTATTGAAGTTACTCCTGGAATCCAACCTATAAAGCATCACATCCTTCCAAGTCCACGAAAGAAAGCAGTTCCATCAGAGAGCCCAGGCGTTCTTCAGCTAGGGAAGATTCTCGCTGAAAAAGCAGTGGAAGTCGAAGCTGTAAGAATATTAGTTCCCAAAGCTGCTATAACCCATGATATCCCCAACAAAAATGCAAAGGTTAAGTCTCTGGGACATCATAAAGGAGAATTCCTTGGCCAGCCAGAGGGAGTTGAAGAACCCAGAAAGGAACTATCCGAGGTAAAGAATATATTGGAAAAGCTCAAGAACTCTGAAAGGAGGTTACTACAGGACAAAGAAGGTCTTTCAAACCAGCTCAGAGTACAGTCAGAGGTAAGAACAGCCTTAATAGGTTTAATGAGTACCTCTCTTTATACCTGGGCCTTCTGAGCCTGCATGTTAGAAAACAATACTTCCTCTTGCAATGTCATTATAACTTGTCATTTATCTAAAAAACTTCCTCTTAAATTTCTCATTCTCTTTAGTGCCTCTAATAGAACTAGTTTATGTTGGGAACTTATCCTCTAAACATGGTTGAAGTATGAGGTACTTTGGACAGTGTGAGGTACTTTGGACAAGGCTACCTACAAGTTGTAAAGGAGGTTACAGTTATGAACTTGCAGACCAGAGATTGACTAAGTAAGACTAGTTAATAATCCTTGCTTTAAGAATCCATAAATTCCAAGTATTTTTTTCTAGGTATAGATAATACTTAGAATAAAGAGAATGGTGGTATAAGTATCAGTATCTTCATTGTAAATGGAAAATTATCTATAGTGCTTGATTCACTTTCTTTAATCTTTACATCTTAGTAATGGCCTTACCAGCCCCACTTTGCCTCTCTGTTAGATTATACATCTTTCTGCTAGATGTTAGTCTTTGTGACACCATGGTTAGTGGTTGTCATTCAAATGTTTCTAATATATTTAATAATATATTTTAATATATTTTTAAATAACTGATTTCAAATTACAAAACTAGTACATATTTATTTGTAAACATTTTAGAAAATACAGAAAAAATAATGAAAATAGTGCTACCTATATTATACCATCTGGCTATAAATGCATAATTATACATACTGAGTATATTTTTGCCTTGTGACTCACTTTTTTTAGTTTTTTAGTTAATACAGGATATTCTATTAAAATATCATTATTAATAGCAACAGTGTTCTTCAATGACTGCACCATATACCAATACCTTTTATTGGACATTTATGTTTTGATTTTTTGCATTTTTGATAACAATGTGAAGAACATGCTTATAGACATGTGAATTGCTTTCTTTGCTTAAATTCTTAAAAATAAAAATCCTAAGGCACAAAGAAATCAATTTTTAAATGTTGGAAAAGATTTATAAAACACTCTGTCATATCTTTTAGCAAAATTTATTGGTTCAGTTTTCTAATTTTTTGCCTTTAAGTGTTGACTGGAGGCAATTTGTAATTTTTATGATAATGATTTGTACTCTTATAATAAGAGGCTAAGATTATAACCACATGGACTATAGATTAATAGAGATATAGACATGGTTATATACATTATGAAACTTAAATATTTAATATCACTTTTTGATACACACTTTTAGTAATGGAGGTCCAAACTACATGAAACACAGTTTCTCTTTTGTTCATTTTGCTACATTAAAGTCACTGGCATCACGTTGAGCTTCTTGTATTGGTCATGATTTCTTCCAGGTCAATCGTGAGTTAAAAAAGCTGCTGGTGGCTTCTGTTGGGGATGATCTTCAATATCACTTTGAACGTCTAGCCCGTGAGAAAAATCAGCTTATTTTAGAAAACGAAGCCCTAGGTCGAAGCACAGCTCAGCTTTCCGAACAGTTAGAACGGATGTCGATACAGTGTGATGTGTGGCGAAGTAAATTCCTTGCAAGCAGGTATTTTCTATTTTAAATAGTATTTCATTTCCTAGCTTTTGCTCTATCAGATTTTTGACCCCTAATGCAAGAAAATAGATTGTAATGTGAAAATTTCTGATTCAAATTGTCAGAGTACCTCATGTATTACTTAAGATGTGGACTCTCCCTCCTCTGGAGGTCATACAGTCTCCGTAAATGGAAAAGTGGTATCAAAAAGCACCCCCCTCATTCCAGAATTCTGAATTACTCGTCTATAGCAGAAATCACTCCTACTACAATGTTTAAGATCAAAACAAAACTGTAAACTCAGGCAATTAATAAATATGTAAAATTTTTCAAAGACTATTTTCCCCCACCTTCTATCTGGAGAACTCAAATATCGTTGCCACTCCGTACATCATATTCTGTCTCTTGTGCTCTGTTCTTATAGCTCATTTTACTACAGAATAGAGCTTCCCAACCTTTTTCTCACCACGCACAAACAGAAAATGATAACATCTGTATAACATACTGTATAGCATACTGGATGAGGCTACTCTCCAGTAGAGGTGAGAACCCTAGGCCCCTAGAACCCCCAGGCCCATGGACACACTGGTAGTTGGGAAGCTCTCTTATATATTATGATTGTCTATTTATCCCCTCCTTCCAACTTTGAGTTACTGGAGAACAGTTATCCATCTAACACACATCTATTTCTAATTGTACTAATATAGGATCTATTTGGAGAAATGAATTTATTTACTATTTATTGACTTAGAATGAATATTAATTAATTCTCATTGAACAGCCTAAGAAGCAAATCATGCATATATTTTACAGATTACTGTAATAACTTTTTTTTAACATTCTGATCAATGCTGATAGTAACACTCTAAGGGCAATAATAATTAAACCAAACTTTATTGATATTTTAGTTGATTTAATCTTTTAATGTCAGAATTGTTTTCATTTTAAGGAATTCAGTGGTTACTATGGTCTGAGACTTTAGTTTTAAGATTTTCAGCTGAATAAAAATACTTTAAAATTTTGCTTCAGTTCCATCAATAGAGAATTGGTTAAATACATTTTGGTACATCCAATCAGAAGAAAACATGAAGCTGTTTTTTTTTTAAAAAAAGGGAATGAGTTAGCTCTATGTGTGCTAATATGAAAAAAAATCACCAAGATAAATTATTAGGTGAAAAAAAGCAAACTATAGAAAAGTTTGTATTAAATAATCCCTTTTTTGTAAATAATATGAATATAGTTATTTTTACACATAATTTTATGTTGATATACACATAGATTATTTTTTTCTAGAAAAATGTATTGGTTACTTTATTGATCACTGATTATAAAAGAAGGATGGGGATACTGGACAGGAAGAAGGACTTAGTGGACTTAGTTTTGCTTTTTTATAAATCTTTCTACATTTAATATTTTTCTAAGGACAAAGAAGTAATTGATGGCAGAAAAACAACTCATTTTTTTCTCTTAAATTTTCCGTATTTAAGAAACATTTAAATAATGTTATTTTTTCCCAAAACTTGATTAATCTAGAGTAAGACTGAAGTACATTCCAAAGTCACTATATAGGGAAGTTAAAAAACTGTTTCCTTTGTCATTTTGTAAACAGATATTTTAATTGAGTCCCTTTAATAAGTTCTAAGCTCATAAAGATTTTACATGTTTTTTGGTGAAGATTTAAAAACTGAGAAGTAATTTGACAACATTAAATCTTTTTTGTAAGTTTTTAAAAATGACAGTCACAAAGGTAGTATATTAACTTCTTAACACTGTCAGAGAATTTATATGTAAGATTTTCATCTTTTCCAGGGTTATGGCAGATGAGTTAACCAATTCCAGAGCGGTTTTACAGCGTCAAAACCGTGATGCACAGAGTGCTATACAAGATCTCCTGAGTGAACGGGAACAGTTTCGTCAGGAAATGATAGCTACGCAGAAGTATGGCACTTGTTTACACTCTGAACTCTTCTCCTTTCTCCTGCAATTTTTGTTATTGAGATAGTTCTTTAGTATTTCCACATTTAATAACTTACTGAGCATATACATTTTAAAACAGATGCCCAGGGGAGGGAGAAAGACTGAAAAAACAGAAGACATGCTTCTTTTATTCTTAATTGGGGAGAGAATTAGTTATATCTATAATAGAAGAAATCTCTGGATTTAAAAGTAGTTTTTGGTTATAGTTATAGTAGTTTTGTATGGTTTTTGGTAGAAGCCAAAAGGCATACCGGTCTTTCCTTTGGAAGGAGATCTTTTTTTTTTTTTTTTTCTTGCGGTACGTGGGCCTCTCACTGCTGTGGCCTCTCCCGTTGCGGAGCACAGGCTCCAGACACGCAGGCTCAGCGGCCATGGCTCACAGGCCCAGCCGCTCCGCAGCATGTGGGATTCTCCCGGACCGGGGCACAAACCCGTGTCCCCTGCATCGGCAGATGGACTCTCAACCACTGCGCCACCAGGGAAGCCCAGAAGGATATCTTTTTGAGGATTGTTCTACAGTATTAGAGCTTACTTTCATGTCTGTATGCACCAGAAGTCAAAATTGATAGTCTTCCTTAAATGGACTTTATACTTTTATGTAGTTGATTTCTTACAAATCAAATAAGTAAAGGTCAAGAGAAAATCATAGGGGAAATTAGAAGAATGAAAACACAATATATCAAAATATCAGATTTTGTGGGAGGCAACTAAAGCAGTGTTTAGAGGGAAATTTATAATTTTAAATGCTTATTGTAGAAACGAAAAAAGGTCTCGTCAATAAGCTTCCTTCTTAAGAAACACAAAGAGCAAATTAAGCAGCAGGAAGAAAAGGATGAGAGCAGAAATAAATGAAATAGAAAGCCAAACACTGGTTCTTTGAAAAGATAAGTACAAAACCTCTAGGCAGTATAATCAGAAAAAAAATACATACACATGACTAGTATCAGGGGTGAGAAGGAGAGGGGTACACTACAGATTCTGTAGACATAGGAAAGATAATAAGGGGATGTTATGAACAACACTATGCTAATCAATTCAACAACTTAAATGGACGATCTCTTTAAAAGACCCAAACCACCAGAGTACTCAAGAACAGATAACCTGAATAGCCCTAACCTATTAAAGCAATTCACTTTGTAGTCAAAAACTTTCTAGTAAAGGAAACCCCAGGCCTATATGGATCCATTGGTGAATACTAACAGATATGTAAGGAGGAAATAAAACCAAATTTACACAAACTTTTCTAGAAAATAGAGAAGGGAACAATTTCCAACTCATTTTATGAGGCCAGCATCATCTTGACACCAAAACCAGACAGAGGCACTACAAGAAAACTACAGGCCAATATCTCTAATGAATACAGATGCAAAAATCCTTAACAGAATTTTAGTGATTCAAATCCAACAGTATATAAAAATGTTTATAGATTGTGGCCAAGTAGGTTTTATCCCAAGTATTATAAGTTAGTTTATCATTTAGAAATCAACCAATGTAACTCACACAAAAAATTATCATATACATATACCATATAAATATCTCAATAAATGCACAAATCAGTAGTTCTGTAATACTGTATGAGTATACTATTATATTTTATCTGTACTAAAATATGAGAACTAAAAAATGTGCTGTTTGTTGAATGATTTCCAGATAACCATAAAATCAATAAGTGCTTTCTGTAATCTGACTTATTTTACCAGACTCCCTGATTTATTGAACTCTGAGAGAAAGATAGAGGAGAAAGATACTATATGATTTCAGAAATATGTTTCTCATTTATTCATTATTCTTGATTTTTATATTTTATCCTCTTATTAATATTCAGTGCTCATGTGTGTTCTTTTCAGGTTGTTGGAGGAGCTCTTGGTCTCCTTGCAGTGGGGAAGAGAGCAAACTTACTACCCTAACGCGCAACCTCACAGCACAGCAGAACTAGCGTTAACAAATCACAAGTTGGCAAAAGCAGTAAATTCTCATCTTCTGGGAAATGTTGGCACTAAGGGTCAAAAAAAGTTTCCATCAACAGTTGAATTCTGCAGCACACCAGCAGAAAAAATGGCTGAAACGGTAAAATACTTCTCTTTCGTGATCTGTGGAACCTCTAAGACTGTCCTCTTATTGAAAGGTGACATGTTGTAATGGAAAGTGCTTGGCATTGGGAGTTAGGAAATATGGGATCAAAATTTGATTCTCATACTAATGAGCTAGGGATCTTGTAGAAAATTATTTCCTCTTCTGAGCTTTAATTTTCTCAAGCACTTGAGAAAAAAATGTATTTGTAGTTGTTTTTAAAGATGCCCTATTTTTTAGCTACTGAATCATTGATAATCCTTTTCTTGAGCTCATTTTGATATGAAAAGCACTGTGTAGAACTTTTAATTTAGTAATCAAGAGTAGATAATTGATTACTTCTGGTCTAAGATGTTATTTGTTTTTTCCCCATATACATGGGAATGTGCCAGACTCCACAGAATCAATTAGTGTAGACCTGGTACCTTCAGTCCTGTGTGAATTGAGGGCTCATGCAGGTGACCTGTCAAATACTGTGGTCTCACAGTTCTACAACCATTCAGGTTCACCCTCATTACACTTCAGTATCTGACTCCCATGTCCCCATCATAGGCCTTGTCATTACCAGAACTTTTCCACTTTTAAAATCTTCAACATCTCTCCTTGAACTGTGATCTCAACAGTTTTGAGGATTCCATAAAATAATACATATAAAGCCTGTAGCAGTTTCCAATATAGGTACAGTAATTTCTCAGTAAATAGTAGCTATCATTTTTACTATTATATCCTTCATCCCTCTAATCCTGTTGCCTTTACAAGTCCTATCAGTTCCTTCTAATTTATCCCCTCTCCCAAGTTCAAACACCTGATCTCCAGGCTAAACTTTAGTAATAGCCTCCTCACCAATATCCCCACCTTGCTTTTGACCTGCCTCCACGCCATCCTCTACTGTCAGTGAGTTATTTCAAAAATGCCAATCCCATCATTCTTGGTACTGCTGTTCAGAGGGCTCCCAGTCTCCCTCATTACTGAATCTGAATTATTTCATATTGTAGAGAAGGCCTTTCATTAATCATTATTCCAGTTCCCCTTCTCTAGTATCATTTTCCAGGTGTGTCCACCCTCTGAACTTCACATCCCAGCAGTGTTAACCACTTTCATTCCACAGATAAGCCACTGTATCTCATGCCTCTGTACATACTTTCCCTCTGCCTAGACTGCCCTCCCAACATCTCTCTTCTTGCCCAACCACTATATTGCCTTTAAGAATCAGCCTTCCCTGAATCCCACAGGCAAACCTAGATGTTCCTTCCTCCAGGCTTCCATTTTGTACATATATATCTAGTATAGCTCTTTATCATGTTAAATTGCAATTGTTTGATTCTCCATCTCTCTCCCAAACTGTAAGTTCCTTAAGGAGCTTATGTCTTACATTTCCTCAAGGTCTGGCATAATCCTTTGTACAACAGTAGGTGTTCAGCTATTTACAGAATCAGTCCCTGAAACTAAACTCATCAGCTTTATCCAAAATCGTTTCTCTTTTTCTATTCTTTTTGTTGGGAATTGGTGTTGCTGCCTACCTGGTTGCTGCCAGTAGCATTTGGTATAATTAACTACTCCTGATATCTTGAAACAGTCTCTTCCCTTGGCTTACATAACCCTACACCCTCCTATTTCACTATACAATGGTGGGTAGCCTCAAGGCTTGGTTTACATCCCATTCTCCCAATCCTTTATCCACCTTATCATCTCATTGAACAAAACGGACAATCCTACTTCCTTAGTGTCTCTTGGACCTTTTAGCCACGTTGCTTCAAGGTCAGCATTTCTTAGCTAGATTATTGCTGTAAACTCCCTTTCTCTGTTCTTCCCATGTCTGCTTTAGTGCCCACTCCATCCCTCATCCACCCGCTGTGTATAGAGTGATCTCTCTGAAAGGCACCCTGCTTAAAATCCTTCCCTATCACTTTCAGGCTAAAATCTAGAAACCTTATATCTATACTGGTATCTTGGTCTCCTTTAATTGTATTCCTTTGGCATTTTGTTCCTCTCTCTAAAGGCACATAATTTAATAACATATAGAGAGTTGGGGTACTGTTATAATTTTCCCTTCTAAATTTATAAGCAGCTTTAAGATAAGCCCTTTATCTCTGTTTGTCCAGTAGCATCTAACCAAGTTCCGTAAAAAATAAAAGGATATCAAAAACTAAATTGAAAAAGCAGTAATCCAGTAGAAAAACACAGGTACTGAAATAGAATGGTAGCTCTTAAATGATGCCAGGACGTTTTTAAGTTAGCTATAGCTCTTTGGGTACATTGGTAACTTAGAAGGAAAAAAACCTGCTGGACAATATGAGAGCTAGGGAAACAGACATCTCAAGCCATTTCTGAAAGCTGTTTTGAATAAGCCTTACATAGAAGGAGAGAAAGCTCTTTCCACCATTGCTTTTTCCCAATTCCTTTCCAATTCCAGTGCCTGCCTCCTTTGCCCAATAACCCATGTTCATCATATGATGATGGTTGGAAGAATATGAAAATGAGAAACAGGAGCTATGAGCCAGCCATGTTATCCTTGCCCTTAACTGGAGAATTTTTTTCAACCCAAGAGTTCCTCCTGTTGTGGGTCTCAGTAAAGGAAACAGAATAGGAAAAATCAGAGCAGAAGAAGAATTAAGAGAGTATGGTGTCCATGAATCCAAGAAACAAAAGCATGATCGTTAGCATCAAATATTTCATATAAATTAGAAAAAGAGAAATGAAAACCATTGATTTTACAAGTAAATGATCAAAAACTTTGAAATAACATTTCAGTAGAAGGATGAAGGCAGAATCCCAATTCCAGGCAGTCCAGTGAAGGACTGAGGGAGAAAGGTAGTGCATACTTTTTGGTTAAAGATAAAAATCAACATCACTTACAGTAAAATTGATATAACCTAATTTTCTTTTATGTTTTCATATATTTTCATCAATATGCATAAGATTAATTTTCATTATTTTTAAAAATAGGTAACCTAGGTAATATAATAACGACATCATTGTCAAATTTAGAGCTTTTTAAGATAAGGCATAAGTTCTCTATAATCAAAGTCATCATTCAGATGTTATTTTTTATGGCAGTTTCATACTAATGAAATAGCACTTATTGGTAGTTATATATTAATAAAACCAAGGGCTTTTACAGTCCTTACTGCATACATCTGACATCACCTCTTATTTTCCTTAGGTTCTACGCATTTTGGATCCAGTAACCTGTACAGAGAGCTCACCTGATAATCCATTTTCTGAGTCTTCACCAACCACCTTACTTGCTACAAAGAAAAATATTGGACGATTTCATCCCTATACAAGATATGAAAATATAACTTTCAATTGCTGCAATAACTGCCAGGGAGAACTTATTGCCCTTTAACAGTCAATATGTTGGAGGCACACTACAGAGTCATTATTATTTGGCAGCTGGGGTTCTTTTAATGCTAGAAGTATTATCACTTTCTATTTAAATAATATATATCCCCAAAGATGTTTTATGTACTGGACTCCGGATTACCCTTTCTTAATAAATATCTCAGGGTAAGAAAAAAATGAAACTATGTAGATATATTTAAAATAGACAATACAGGCATTACAGGATGGTTTTCCTAAAGGACTAAAAGAAAGATTCTGTACCTTTCTTTTAGGCTCTAATTTATTAATCTTGCTATATATTTTACATAAGCAAATTAATTTCTGTACTCTAAAGCAAGGATTGGCAGACTACAGCCTTGGCTCATATGCAGCCATACCCACTCATTTACCATTGTCGGTGGCTGTCATGTGCTACAACAGCAGAATTGAGTAGCTACAACAGGGTTTGTATGACTAGCAAAGCCTAAACTATTTACCATCTTGTCGTTTACAGAAAAAGTTTTCTGACCTCCACTCTAAAGTAAAAGTAGCTGGCAGGGGTCGGGGAGGGAGTGGGATAGGAGTCCTTTCCCTTTTTGGTTATTTTTAGGGGCTACAAAAGAGTCTTATGGAAGTACTGTGGGTGAAGGGACTACTTTAAAAATAAATGCTATATGTTAGGAAACTTTTAAATATTTTATAGCCACATTAACAAATGCTTGAGCAAAACATGTTCTCATTTTGGTTTTGTGCAGGGGATTCCATATTTTGAATGGATGCAACTTGATATACAGAAGAAACATTCTAACTATTGAGCTCATGCTGGCAATTGCAGCACAACAAGAGTATCCAATTTGATACTTATGAAATATGGCAGAGAAAATAGGATCTTTGGGCTTCCCTGGTGGCGCAGTGGTTGAGAGTCCGCCTGCCGATGCAGGGGGCACGGGTTCGTGCCCTGGTCTGGGAGGATCCCACATGCCGCGGGGAGGCTGGGCCTGTGAGCCATGGCCGCTGAGCCTGCGTGTCCGGAGCCTGTGCTCCGCAACGGAAGAGGTCACAGCCGTGAGAGGCCCGCGTACTGCAAAAAAAAAACCAACATGTTTATACCAAATTAACTGGTTGCAGAAGTGCCTATCAGTAAAGAAATCCTCAAAAGACAAATCTGATCAAATAACAATATGTTTTAATGTCAACTTAATGATTTTGTTTTGTTTTGTTTTGGTCTGATTCATCTGAGTTATAGTTTCAAGTGGCAATAAATTTCTCTACCTTCTTTAGTGTGAATATTTATCTTTCCCCCAGAATGATGTGCTTCAGTTCAAGTCTTCATCTAGCTTATACTATTTACAACTGACTCTTCAGCCTTTCCTTTAGGTTTACTTAGTATAAAACATAGGATAGGGAGGGTGGGAGGGAGGGAGACGCAAGAGGGAAGAGATATGGGAACATATGTATATGTATAACTGATTCACTTTGTTATAAAGCAGAAACTAACACACCATTGTAAAGCAATTATACTCTAATAAAGATGTAAAAAAAAAAAAAAACAGAAGAAAACATAGAGGAATAGCTCCATGACAGTGGATTTGGCATTCTTGACTATGACACCAGAAGTACAGGCAACAAAAAAAAAAAATAGATAAACCTCATCAAAATTAAAACCGTCTGCACAGCAAAAGAAATAATCAACAGAATGAAAAGGCATCCTACAAAATGGAGAAAAATATTTGCAAATCATGTATCTATTAAGGGTCTAATGTCCAGAATAAATAAAGGGCTACAACTCAACAACCAAAAAACAATCCAGTTAAAAAAATGGGCAAGGGAATAGACATTTCTCCAAAAAAAGATATATGAATGGCCAATAAGCACATCAAAAGATGTTCAACATCACTAATCATTAGGGAAATGCAAATTGATATCACTTCATATCCATTAGGATGACTATTACCAATAAAGCAAAAAAACAAGTGTTGGCAAAGATGTGGAGAAACTGGAACCCTTGTGCATTGCTGGTGGGAATGTAAAATGGTGCAGCCATTATTGAGGACAGTATGGAAGTTCCTCAGACAAACACACAATTGCCACATGATCCAACAATTACACCTCTAGGTAGATACCCAAAAGAATTGAAAGCAGGGACTCAAAAGGATATTTGTATACCAATGTTCATAGCAGCAACATTCACAATAGCCAAAAAGTAGTAATTCACATGTCCTTTGATGGATGAATAGATAAAATGTGGTATATACATGCAATGGAATATTATTCAGCCTTAAGAAGGAGTATATTCTGATATGCTACAGCACAGATGAATCTTTAAGACACTACACTAGATAAATCAGACACAAAAGGGCAAATAGTATATGATTCCACTTATTTGACACCTGAAATAATCAAATTCATAGAGACAGTGGAATAGTGGTTACCCAGGGTTAAGGGAAAGCAGAATGGAGAGTTGTTTATTAGGTACAGAGTTTCAGTTTGGGCTGTTGAAAATTTATGGAGATGGATAGTGGTGATGGTTGCACAACATATGAATGTACTTAATGACACTGAATTTTACATTTTAAAAAGGTCAAAATCATAAATTAGGTAATATATATTTTACAATTAAAAAAACTTAAAAAAATTATATACATACACCCTTGTAACCACAAACTAGTGGCACACCTCTACAACTGTTGGTTTAAGAGTGTCAATAATAAAGATAACAGTTAACTGAGCTAAACAAACAAACAGAGTTCATATATCAACAACCTAACATTACACCTTAAAGAGCTAGAAAAAGAAGAGCAAACAACCCAAAACTAGCAGAAGGAAGACAATTGAAGTTAGGGTGGAGATAAAATAGAAAAACAGAATCAAGGAAATCAAAAGCTGGTTCTTTGAAAAGATCCACAAAATTGACAAATCTGTAG
The DNA here is from genome assembly GCF_000442215.2 of Lipotes vexillifer. Lineage (NCBI taxonomy): Eukaryota > Metazoa > Chordata > Mammalia > Artiodactyla > Lipotidae > Lipotes > Lipotes vexillifer. Next base: position 3,326,132 of record NW_006785816.1, read on the forward strand.
CCAGACTGTCTATGAAAAACTGAAGACGCAAATACCTAACCTCAGAAATGAGAGTAGGACATTATTACCAACCTCATTTAAATAAAGGAACAATTATACACCAACAAATTAAATAACCTGAATGAAATGGAAAAATCCCTAGAAACACAATTTACCAAAACTGACTCGAGAAATAGGAAATATGAAGAAGCCTATAACAAGAGGTTAAATCAGTAATCAAAAACCTCCCAACACCAAGAGTGAATCCTAACGTGAGCTATGGATGTTGGGTGATGATGTGTCAATGTAGGTTCAGTGATTGCAACAAATGTACCACTCTGGTGAGGGATGTTGATACTGGGGAAGGTTTTAGGGATGGAGGGAGCAGGGGATATATGGGAACTCTCTGTACTTTCTGCTCAACTTTGCTGTGAACCTAAAACTGCTCTAAAAAATAAAGTATATTAAAAAACAAAAAACATCCCAACAAAGAAAAGTCCAGGACCAGATAGTTTCACTAGTGAATTCTACCAACTATTTAAAGAATTAATACCAATCCACCTCAGTCCCTTCCTAGAAAATAAAAGCAGAGGGAACAGGGAACACTTCCTAATTCATTCTGAGGCCAGCATTACCCTGATACCAAAGCCAGACAAAGACACAAGAAAAAAATACTACAGAAAAATCTCTCTTACAAATACAGATGAAAAAAATCCTCACAAAATACTAGCAAACCAAATACAACATCATAGTAAAGGGATTATATACCACTAAGTGGTATTTGTCTCAGGAATGCAAGGGTGGTTCAATATAAGAATATCAACCAATGTAATATATCACATTAATAGAACAAAGAAGAAAAACCGCATCATTTCACTTGACGCAGAAAGCATTTGATACAACCCAACACACTTTCATGATAAAAGCACTCATAAAAATGGGAATAGAAGGAGTAAATAGAGGGAGGAATAAGAATAAAACTTCTTCAACTTCATAAGGGGCATTTATGGAAAACCCACAGCTAACATCATACTTAATGCTAAAAGACTAAAGCTTTCCTCCTAAGATCAAGAACAAAACAAGGATGCCCAGGCAGAATGGAAGGGCCACTGGAGACATTCTGTTCTGAGGAGCAGCCAGTGGCACGATGGAGCAGGGCCAGGGACCGCTTACACTTGAGATGGACTATGGAACAGCACATCCCAGAGGTGGAAGTCCAAGTCAAACGTAGGACAGCCTCGCTGAGCAACCAGGAGAGTCGCCTGTACCCGAGGTGTCTCAGCAGCAGCAGCAAGTACCTGCGGTGGATTTCCATGTGGAGCTGAGACAGGCATTCTTAGCTGAAACACCAAGAGGTGGTTAAAGCAGTATTGGAACACCTGGGTAGCTGATTCCAAGAGAAAAAAAACCAGCCTTCCCTTAGGTCTTAAGGATCCCAAAACTTTCCTGTAGGTATTGGATTTGGTGGAACAGCATTCATGACTCTGGGAAAGAGCAGCAAGATGCTGCAGCACATTGACTATAGGATGAGATGTGTCCTGCAAGATGGCCAGATCTTCATTGGCACCTTCAAGGCTTTTGACAAGCATATGAACTTGATCCTCTGTGACTGTGATGAGTTCAGGAAAATCAAGCCAAAGAATGCGAAGCAGGCAGAGCGTGAAGAAAAACAGGTTTTGGGTCAGGTGTTGCTGTGTGGAGAAAACTTGGTTTCCATGACTGTGGAGCGACCACCCCCCAGAGATACTGGTATTGCTCGGGTACCACTTGCTGGAGCTGCAGGAGGCCCTGGAGTTGGCAGGGCAGCTGGCAGAGATGGTCCAGCTGGTGTTCAAATTCCCCAGGCTCCTGCTGGGTTAGCAGACCCTGTCCGAGGGGTTGGGGGCCATCCCAACAGGTAATGATCCCACAAGGAAGAGGCACTGTAGCAGCTTCTGCAGTTGCTGCTACTGCCAGCATTGCTGGAGCCCCAACTCAATATCCACCAGGATGGGGGACTGCCCCCACACCTGTTGGTCGAGCAACCCCACCTCTAGGAATTATGGCTCTTCCACCTGGTATACGATCACCCATGGGCCCACCAATTGGGCTCCCCCCTACTTGAGGGATGCCAATAGGCATGCCCCCTCCAGGAATGAGAGCCCCCCTCCACCAGAAATAAGAGGCCCACCTCCCCCAGAAATGCATCCAGCAAGACCCTAGGATACTATTGATCCTTCTTAGTCACTTTGTTTCCCGCAATGCGTCTTGTGAAATATGTGGAGTGTTCGTGAGCTTTTGTCCCCTCTGCTGCATTAATATTAGCTAATAAATGCATAAAGCAATTAAACTGTGGGGGGAAAAAAGACAAGGGTGCCCACTTTCATTACTATTACTCTACATTATATTAGACATGTTAGCCAGAGTAATCAGTCAACAAAAATAAATAAATAAAAGGCATCCCGTTGGATAGGAAGAAGTAAAACTACACCTATTTGAAAATGATATTATCCTATATAGAGAAAATGCAAAAAAAAAATCACCGAAAAAGTTTAGCGCTAATAAACAAATTCAACAAAGTTGCAGGGTATAATATCAATGCGCAAAAATCATCTATGTTTGTGTTTTGAGTATACAACCCATAAAGAAAATTAAGAAAACAATTCCATTTGCAATAGAATCCAAAAGAATAAATATCTATGAATAAATTTAACCAAATAGGTGAAAGATTTGTACACTGAAAACTATAAAACATTGCTGCACTAAATGAAAACTCTTGTGTTTATGGATTAGAAGACAATATCATTAAGATGACAATAGTACCTAAAGCCATCTATAGATTCACTGCAATCCTTATGAAAATTCCAACAGCTTTTTTTGTAAAAATGTTCTGGAATATTTAAATGCCAAATTGGTTTTTATCATTAAGGATAAACTTTAAACAACACAAGACTAGTTATAATGAAATGTTAAATTGCCTGGTGTATGCTCAAAGTGCTGTAGGAAGTTGAGACAGGATTGAATAGTTCTCTGTGTTTTCTAATTTAGGGTCAAGTGATTAAGGTACAAATACCCAGTTGATAAGAACCTTGTCTTTTGAAGCTTTAACAGAACTCCTACAGCAATTCTCCACTCCCCATCACACTTGTATGTTTGCCTTTGTCCTCCACTCCTTAAGTGCTCTTACACATATCAAGGATACTGTTCTCCCACACACTGGATTCCTGTATAGTCCTATATACCCACAGATGTCTACCAAGGTATGTAAGCTTTATAATATAACTAACAGAAAGGATTTTGTAATCATTCAGATCTCAGAATCTGTGAGCAAACTGCTCACCTCTGTACTTTGGTTTCCTCATCTGCAAAACAAGACTAATAGGGTTGTTATAAGGATTAGATCAAATTATTTATGCAAAGCACTTACAACAATACCAGGCACATTATATAAACTCTCAATAAGAGCTGGATAATTTTGTATAACATACCTAAAATAGTATACATAATTGTTACTATCTTTTTTTTTTTTAAAGAACACGTGGAAGTAGGCGTAACCTACCGCTTAGCTTGCCATAGGTATTCAAATTCAAATCTGACATAATTAGGACTTTGTATCAGGCCTTGAACGAAGCTTGTTTAAGAGGTCACTCCCCCTGCCTTATGAAATGTTCTATTGCATTTTTTTTTAAATGATAACAGAAACTAATAGATATCTGTCCCTTTTTTGTGTCCGTTCCAGCTAGAAATGTTAAAATAATTTAGAAGTAAAGGAATGTACAGTTCATTTGTTGTTCAATTTTTTCCATGGACTAAGAAGTGGTGTAACACATTACAATGCTATGAGAGAAGAAATTTATTTTGCTCTAGTGTTAAAAGAAATAAGATAAATTCACTATCAACATTACCAAAAGATAAATAGCATTTCCATAATTTAGAGTATGACCAAAGCACACAGGCCATAAGAAATGATATCCAAAATTTTGAGGACAGCAGCTTCCAAATGAAGTATTTAATAGATACCTTCAGCTGTAATGATCAGTAAAACGGAAAGATTTGGCTTCTGACATATTATATAGGTGGTACTGTAACTGTTTAGAACGCTTTGCTTCCAGTCGGAGCTGTCTAGTTCTTTCTTTGACAGCTTGCTGCTCTTCTAGTTTTTCTATCCGTTTCCTTCTTAGCCATCTGTAGAAAAAGACATGAACATACCTGTTGAGTATCAACCTGAATATACTCTTCATGCTATAAAGTTATTACTATAGACAAAGGAAATTAGATTTCTTTAGATTAAAAAGCTCTGTTCATAACACAAATTAGTATTAACTGAAAAATTTCAGGCTTATACCAAAGGCTCATACAAGGAAGCACAGTCACATTTAGAATCAAATGTTTGAAATTGTTTGTCTAATAAGGAAACTGCCAACGAAAAAAACTTTTTTAAGTAATAAACACACTATTTTATGTGACATAGGTCCTATCTTTTAAAATATGATTTTCTAAGCAAATAAGTATTTGACAGATACCAAATAACTTATTTTTTGCAACTAACTGTATTCTAAAACATTACTTAAGCAGCATGCAGAATAACAGCATGCAGAAATGTCGTCTTGTTCTTCTTGGTGGAGAAATTATAGAGCTCTTGGTTTTCAGTGCATAAAATAGTTCTCTCTTAAAATGGAAAATTAAGCCTAAGCATAAGAAACATCAAAAAGGGTGAAGAGTCCACATTCTAACAAATTTAAGTCTATAAAACTTGCTTAGGTAAAATAACATTAAAAATAACTGTATACTCACATCTCTGGCATGAAAGTGCATACGTGGTGTGTGTGTATATATTTTTTTTTCAGAAATAAATCCAGACAAATAAATAACTGCATTAGTATAAAAGAGACTTAAGAAACCTCATAATCTAATGTTGTATGGTTTTGAAACTGGATATCAGTTTGAGCAAATTAACTGTAGTCATTTAGGGGTCAATTGGGAAAAAAATGGTTATAGGCTGGATATTAGATGAGATCATTAACAAAAATAAGCAGATTATTGAACACTATATACAGTATGATCTCAATTTATATTTTAAAACTGTAAATATACGTTCAGAGAAATATCTAGAAGTTATGCAGTACAGTGCTAACAATAGTGATTCCTGGGTGATGAAAATGTGAGTTTATTCCCCTCCATTTCCACAATGCACATTCACTGCATCTATTATAAAAGGATATGTATATTTTTTAAAGAAGGAAAGGAAACAAAGAGGCAAAGAAACTAAAAAAGAGAAAGATAGCAAAAAAGATAGAAAAGAAAGAAAGAAGTGAGCTTCAAACAACTGGACACAATATTCACACCCTCTCCCAAGGTATGCTGGCAAAATTATGAAGCCAGGTCTGTTTCCTCAGAATAAACCGGGTAATACAGATTCTTACCCAGGCAACTGAAGGGAGACCAGGTTTGCCTTAAATTACCAAAATATGTGTCCAAATCTCCTTTTCATTCGGTCTGTACAGATCTTCCTCCTCAGCCTGACTGCTTTACTTTACAGAAAAAATATTTATTGGTAAATGTAACTTTTTATTAAGTTTTCCTGAGGACTGTGTAGGAGAAGCTGTAACCAGTCTTTGGCCTATTTCTCTAAGAAATGAACAAATCAATCAATCAATCAATGGTAAGCTATCAAAGGTTATCACACTGGTGCCATAAGAAACAATTTTTGTATTGAAAAATACCTTGAAAAAATGGTATAGATATTACACAAAGTATGGATGGAGTTAAAGAATTTTCTCACATATTGTTAAAACTGTGGCTTTAAAATTGAATAGGTATGTAGTGAGATCAATTTTTTAAAGTTTTATTGACTATATAACTTTCAAAAATGACCATGAGGAAGGGGGAAAAATGCCCTGCCTTTGACTTACTGTTTAAAGGCCCTTTCACGGCCTTCTGTTCCTTTAAGGAAGAATAAGCATTCCTCTTGCTTTCGCAGTTCTTCTGTCTTTCTTTCTTTCAACTGTTCTTCGTGCTTTTTTTTAAGCCATAATCGAAAAGCTTGCTGTGGATCTCTGTTTTCCTGCTGCTTACAAAAACAAGCTTGGCTTAATTTAAAGAAACCAAAACTACATTTTTTTTTTTTTTTTTTTTGCAATACACGGGCCTCTCACTGTTGTGGCCTCTCCCGCTGCGGAGCACAGGCTCCGGACGCGCAGGCTCAGCGGCCATGGCGTCCCCTGCATCGGCAGGCGGACTCTTCAACCACTGTGCCACCAGGGAAGCCCCAAAACTACTTTTTGAGCCCCTGCCTATAAGACCCTATAGGAACACATGTCCTACTCACCAATTTTTCATAATAATACCAATCTCATTACTTGCGCTCCTTGTATCCAAACCAAATACATGACCTTTGAATCAGCAACACTGATTACTCTTTTGTCAAAAAATTCAACATTGAACTCACTGCCCTCTGGCTTCTTTCAAAAGTCTTACTGAGGTAATCAATAAATGAAGGGCTAGATGCAGTGATTTGCAAACTTTTCAAAGTTGAGCCCTTTGACAAAATAATTTTGCAAAATGGCACATACACATAAAACATGGTTGAAGAAATGTTGGGGATAGGCAGTATGAGTGAGTTGAGGTCTTGGTGTCAATTCCTGAAGGAAGCTCCATGGAAGCTCCACTGGAACTGAAAACCAATGACCCAATATTTGTGTTATTCAAACTTTCTTTTAAATTCTACTTTCGTTTTTAAGTTTTAAGAGCATCTAACTGCCAAGCCCATCTCCAAAACTGTAATTATTATTATGGAGGGTGGCAATGAGGATTTTCAACCATAAGAACTTTTTCATAAGGATAACAGCCATGAGGATTTTGTCATAAGAATGAGCTAGTGGAGCAGCTTATTGTATGGTTCTTCAAAGTTCATGATGGATACTATATTCAGGGATAGCTGAAAGAGCTCTTATTTGGGAGAATAAAGAGACCAAAGGGAAAGATTTGGGACTCTTTAGTCTTGGGAAAAGCATGACTCACATGGATGCCTGGCTAGAACACAAAAGGAAAAGATTCATTCATTTAATACTTTCGCCAAATATGAACTCTGTGATAGAGAAGACCACCTCCTACACCTTGCATTTTCCTTTATCTGTAACCCATATTGCCCAGTATGCTTCAGTCTAATTTATATAATTTATACAATTTAGGATCTTTGATGTATAATGCAGAACTTTGTGAGGAGGTCCCACGGACCTACAGGACCATTGCTGAACACCTAAAAGTTTGGGAATGTCTGGAGATGACTAAAAAGTGTTCAATCCGCAATTATAGATTAAAAGAGTTAAGAATTCAGAGATAAACAGGATTGATGGGTATCACTGTTCATCTATTCATTCAACAGCTATTTACAGAGTATCTACTACACAGAGTATCTACATGCACATAGCTACCGGGACGCATCAAAGAAAAAAAAAAAAGGCCACAGCAGTGAGAGGCCCGCGTTCCGCAAAAAAAAAAAAAAAAAAAAAAGCCTCCCTTTCTCATACATTCCATACCTGCACTATACAATAAAGTAGTCACTAGTCACATGTAGCTACTTAAATTAAATAAAATTAGAAATTTAGTACCTCAGTCACATTCAAATACTTAATAGTCACACTATGGCTAGTGGCTACTTTATTGGATGCTGCAGATATAGAATATTACCATCATCACAGAAAATTGTATAGGGCAGTGTTGTTCAAGATAAGGAGATGAAAATATATGATTGATTGACTGATTGATATGTCAGAGAGAGTAATAATGGGAGAGGTGAGGAGAAAGGATGGTATTTAGCAATAGATAGAAAGTGAGGGAACCATTTATGGGATATCTGGAAAGAGAGTATTTCAAGCAATGGTAATAGGGCAAAGGATCTGAGAAGGGAGTATACTTGGCATGTCCAGTAAATAGCAAAAATCCACTGCAAGAAGAAAACTGGAAAATTCACAAATATGTGGAGATTAACAGGCTCCTGAGCAACCAATGGGTCAAAGGATAAAAACAGATGGGAAGTCAAAAAATAGCCTGACACAAATGAAAAGGGAAATACTACATACCAACACTTACGGGATACAACAAAGACAGTTCTAAGAAGGTGAGATCAAAAAACCACCCTAACTTTACACCTGAGGTGTAATTAGAAAAAGAGATATAAACTAAGCCAAAAGTTAGTAGAAGGAAGAAAATAACAAAGATCAGAGTGTAAATAAATACAACAGAAACTAAAAAGACAATAGAGAAGATCAAAGAAACTAAAAGCTGATTTCTTAAAAAGATAACTAGACAAACATTTAGCTAGACTTACCAAGAGAGGACTCAAATTAATAAAATTATAAATGAAAAAGGAGACATTACAACTAATAGTACAGAAATACAAAGGATCATAAAAGACGATTATGAACAACTATAAACCAACAAACTGTAAAACCCAGAAGAAATGAATAAATTCCTAGAAACATACAACCTACTGAGACTGAATCAGGAAGAAATAGAAAATGTGAATAGACTGATTACTAGTAATGAAATTGAATCAGTAATCAAAAATCTCCCAAAAACAAAAGTCCAAGACCAGATGGCTTCTAGAAAATCAACAGAAGAATTAATACCAATCCTTCTCAAACTCTTCCAATAAACAAAAGAGCAGAAAACACTTCCAACCCATTTTATGAGGCCAGCATAATGTGATACCAAAGCCAGACAAGGATACTACATGAAAACAAAATTAGAGGATATCCTGGATGAACAGTGATGTAAAAATCCTCAGTGAAATATTAGAAAAGCTAATTCAGCAGTATATTAGAAAGGATCATACACTATGATCAGGTGATTTTCCAGGGATATAAGGATGGTTCAAATCTACAAATCAATCAGTGTTATACACATTAACAAAACGAAAGATAAAAGTCATATGATTATCTGGATAGATGCAAAAAGGCATTTGACAAAATATCTTTTCATGATAAAAACTCTCAAGAAATTGGGTATAAAGAGAATATACCGCAACATAATAAAGGCTATATATCACAAGTCCACAGCTAACATCATACACAATAGTGAAAAGCTGAAAGCTTTTCCTCTAATATCAGGAGCAAGACAAGGATGCCCATTCTCACCACTTTTATTCAACACAGTATTGGAAGTCCTATCTGGAGCAATCAGACAATAAAAAGAAATAAAAGGCATTCAAATTAGAAAGGAAGAAGTAAAACTGCTCTATTTTCAGATTACATGACATTATTATATTATTCTATATGATACAGAAACCCTAAAGACTTCACCACCCTAAAAATGTTAGAACTAATAAACCAATTCACTAAAGTTGCAGGATATAAAATCAATATAAAAAAATCTGTTGTTTCTATACACTAACAACAATCTATCTGAAAGAAAATTAATTACATAAGCCCTTTTAAAATAGCATCACAGGGCTTCCCTGGTGGTGCAGTGGTTGAGAGTCCGCCTGCCAATGCAGGGGACATGGGTTCGTGCCCCGGTCTGGGAAGATCCCACATACCGCGAAGCGGCTAAGCCCGTGAGCCGTGGCCACTGAGCCTGCGCGTCCGAGGCCTGTGCTCCGCAATGGGAGAGGCCACAACAGTGAGAGGCCCGCATACCGCAAAATAAATAAATAAAATAGCATCACAAAGAATGAAATATGTACTTAGAAATAAATTTAACTAAGGAGGTGAAAGATCTATATGCTGAAAACAAAAAGACACTGATGAAAGAAACTGAAGAAGACACAAATGAATGGAAAGATATTCCATGCTCACGGACTTGAAAAACTAATCCTGTTAAAATATCCATTCTATTTAAAAATTGTCCATATAATCTAAAAATTCATTATAATCCCCATAAAAATTCCAACGGAATTTTTCACAAAAATAGAAAAAAAAATCCTAAAATTTGTATAAGATCCAAATATCCAATGTAATCTTGAGAAAGAAGAACAAAGCTGGAAGCATCATACTTCCTGATTTTAAACTATATTATAAAGCTAAAGTAATCAAACACTATAGTACTGGTAGAATAGATACATAGATCAATGGAACAGAACAGAGAGCCCAAAATCAACGCATGCATATATGGTAATTAATTTTCAACAAAGGAACCAAAAATAACAATGAGGAAAGGACAGTCTTTCCAACAAATGAAATTGGTAAAACTGAATTGCTACATACAAAAAAATGAAACTGAACACCTATCTTACACCATACACAAAAGTCAACTCAATATGGATTAAAGACTGTGTGTAAGACCTGAAACGGTACAACTCCTAAAAAGAAATATCAAGGATAAGCTCTTAGCATTGTTCTTAGAAATGATTTTTTGGATTTGATAGCAAAACAAAGACAGCATAAGCAATAATTTTTAAATGGGACTACATCAAACTAAAAAGCTTGTGATCAGCAAAGGGAACCTTCAACAAAATGAAAAGGCAACCTATTGACTGAGATAAAATATTTTCAAACTATATGTCCAATAAGGGGTTATATCTAAAATATACAAGGAATTCATATAATTCAATAGCAAAAAAGAAAAAAGTCCAATTATAAAATAGGCAAAGGACTTAAATGGACATTTTCCCATATAAGATATACAAATGGCCAACATGTACGTGAAAACATGCTCCACATCACTCATCGTCAGGAAAATGCAAACAAAAACCACCATGAGATATCATCTCATACATGTTAGGATGGCTATTATCATAAAAGACAAGAGAAAACAAATGCTGGCAAGGATGTGGAGAAAAGGGAACCTTTGTGCATGGTTGGTGGGGATGTAATCTAGTATAGCCATTATGGTAAACAGTGTGGAGGTTCCGCAATAAATTAAAAATAGAATTATTATATGATCCAGCAATCCCACTTGTGGGTATATATCCAAAGGAAAAAAAAATTATCTAGAAGAGATATCTGCACTCCCATATTCGTTGCATCATTATTCACAATAGACAAAGTATGAAAACAACCTAAGTGTCTGTAGATGAATGAATGGATCAAGAAATGTCACACACACACGTGCACGCACACACATGAATATTATTCAGCCTTAAAAAAGAAGGAAATTCTATAACTTGCAATAACATGGATGAACCTGAACCTGGAGGGCATTATTATAAGTGAAATATACCACACAGAGACAAATACTGCATAGCACCATTTACATGTGGAAACTTAAAAAACAGTCTAGTTCATAGAAATGGAGAGTGGTGGTTATGAGGAACTGGGGGGTTGGGAGAAATAGGGAGAAGTTGGTAAAAGGGTACAAACTTTCAGTTATAAGGTGAAAAAAGTCTGAGGATCTAATGTATAATATGGTGAGTATAGTTGATAACACTGTATTATATAAGTGAAATTTGCCAAGAGAGTAGAACTTAAATCTTTTCTCCAAAAAGGGGGGAGGTGATGTATATGTTAATCAACTTAATGGGGGGAATCCTTTAATAATGTATATGTGTATCAAATCATGTTGTACACTCTATCTTACAATTTTATTTATTAATTATATTTCAATACAACTAAAAAAAAAAAAAAGACTGATCACACACATACACACACACAAAGAAATAGAAACTTAAAAGACAAAAAAAAACCCCTAAATTCCCTGAATGAGCTTAACAGTAGATTGGACATTGCCTAAGTGATGTCAATGCCAGAAGATAGATCAATAGAAATTATGCAAGCTGAAAAAAGAAAAAATGTTTTAACAAACAGGACCTTAGTAACATCTGAGATAACAGCAAGTATTCTATCATATGTAAAACTGGATTTCCAGAATAATAAGAGAAAGATAATAGGACAGAAAAAAAATTTGTAAAAATAGTGGCCAAAAATTTCCCAAATTTGGTATAAAACTTCAGCCTACAGATACAAGAAGCTCAGCAAAGCCCAAGTTAGTCAAATTCAAAGAGAGTCACACATCTACTAAACTGCTGAAATTCACATCAGAAAAGGTTTAAAGTAGCCACAGAGAAAACATTTCATACAAAGGGACAATGATAAGAATTACAACTGACTTCTAATTAGAAACAATGGATGCAAGAAAACCACTGAACACCATCTGTAAAGTGCTGAAAGAAAAAACAAAACAAAAAACTGTCAACCCAAAAGTCCATATCAAATTTTAAAAAAACTTCAAAAACAATCTATTTCTGATAAAGGTTTAGGATATACATATCATAATCCCTAAAGCAATGATTTCAAAAATAATTCAGAGGTATAACTAAAAGCCAATAAGAAAATAAAATGGAATATTTTTTTAAATACTTGATTAAGCTCTGTAAGAAGGCAGAAAAAAGATGAATAATGGAGTTAAAAAAAGTGGAACAAATAGAAAACAAATATCAAGATGGTAAACTTAAAACATACCCTTATCAATAATTATAATTAAATATAAATGAACTGTTAAAAGTAATAAATTTCTGGATTAAAAGATCCAAATATATGCTGTTTGTACAAGTAACTCTTCAAATATAAAGACAGATAAATTGAAATTAAAATATGAAATAAGCTATAACATGCAAATGTTAAAGAAGGTTACTGTGACTTCATTAACATCAGACAAAGTAGATTTCAAGATAAGAGGGACTCATAATGTGAAAATGTCATTCAATCAGGAAGACATAAATTCGTAAATGCATACACACAAAACTTTTAAAAATATGAAGCAAAACCCAATGGGACTAGAAGGGAAACAGACAAGTACACAATGGTAGTTTAACATAACTTTCTCAGTACTTCATAGAACAAAGAGGGGGAAAAGAGTAAGGATATAGAAGATTTAAACAACATTATCGACCAACTTCAACCCATTGACATTAATACAACACAACATCCAAATGTAGAATACAAAATGTATGCAAGTGTCCACGGAGAGTTCACCTAGATAGAGTGATGACATGCATACATATGCTTGCATATGTGTGTATATACATACAGTGCACACGTATCATTTATATATAGCACTGACCAAGAGAAGCAAAGCTCATTACAAAGATGGAAAGACACTTTTAGCTATTTTTCCTTAAATGGCAATAAAAATTCCATCACCTAAAAGCATTTTTAATTCAATGTAAAATAGGTCATTCTACAATCTATATATTGTACAGATATTTTCTGGAAACTATGACTCACATTATACAAAATATCGCACAGAAGTGACCAGCAAAATACACTTACTATCACAATGCATTAATAAGCCAAATTAATCAACTGCCAAAGTATACTATAGCTCAGCTTCAGTAGAGACAAAGTTCACAGAAGTTCTTCAGAATATTATTCGTTTATGATATAATTTCTAGCTAAAGTTAATTTTTGAGACAGACTTAAAATATAGCAAAAAATTAAAATTCCAAAGGGAACTATATAACCATGATTTCTAACCAAAAAAATTTAAATTATGTTCAACGTGGCTCATGTTTTTAGCAAATACAATTCAAAGTTTTATTATCTCTAAATAGAACACAATAGAAAATTAAGGTATACATTTATTTTTACAAATGCCCAATAAAAATATAACAGGCTGAATGCCATGAGGCCTGAAGGTCCGTCATCCCCTGAGAAATTATCAGCAGTGTTGTCACAGGGGTTTTTCTTGGTCAGTGATTGAAACGTAAGCTCCTCTCAATTTCTTTACTCTTCAATACTACAGTAATGTGCTATCCTTCTAACCTACCCAATCTGGAATTCCTTCACTCCCTCCAAAATCTTTCTAGTTTCTTCTCTATAATTCCCATTCAATAATATAAAGACTTCCAAACATCCCTCATTCTCCCAAACCATTGCTAGGACCCTGGCCTTAAACCTCCTTTCTTACCCAAATCCTGATTCTCCCGTAAGACACAGCTTTTCTCTCTCAAATGGAAGCTGCATTTTTTGCCATACTTCAAGTACTTCAGAGATCTGGTGAATAAGTTAATATACTCTTTATTCCTTCATACTTCTTCAGAACTCCTGAAGAGTAGAGAATTTCTTCTCTGCTCTTAAGTAAAGCCATGCTCCTTTGATATTTATACTATTTGACTATATTACTCTAACAACCTCTGGTCACAACTGGCTCAATGTACCTCTGCATCCTAATCCCAAGTTAACACTTTAAATGAATGAGGCATTCGACATCCAGCCTCACAGATTTTTCATTTTTTCATTTTCTACGCCTTTCTTCACTGCACTTGCCACCCACTCCAATAGCCACATCCACATCCACATCTTGGAAATCACTAATCTTCTCATTCATATTTCCAGTCCCAGCCTCTGTCCTGAATACTAGACACATTTCTTCAGTCAATCTTCAACATCTTTACCTGAAAGTTTTGTAGGCACTTCAAACTCAACAATTGAAATGATAATTTCTCCCAATCAGTATCTTTTCTACTGCTCCAGTGAGTGGCACCATCATCCACCAAGTTGCTCAGAAGAGAAACCTGGTGTATTCTCTTTAACACCTCATTCTTCCTCACTCACACATCTAGTTAATTATGAAGTTCCTTCAATTAATACTCTAAAACAAATATCACATTTCACATCTCTCTTTCTTTCTCTCTCTGCTGTTATAATTCTAGCCCAAGTCACCATCATTTCTCACCTAGACAACAATATATGCTTTCTAACTGCTCTCCACATATCTGTTCTTGCCCCCTCCAATCCATTCACAGCATGGCAGTCAGAGTGATCTTGTGAAACTGCAAATCCAATATAACACTCCTCTGTTTAAATAATCTCAATGGCTTCCCATAACAGGATTAAATACAAAATTATAGACCCCAACATGCCACATGATCTGGTTCCTGCTCACTTTCTGGATCCTCTCAAACTCACCAAGTTAGTTCCTGTCTCAGGCATTCTCACATGTTTTCCTGGCTTAAAACAAATTCCTCTAATTCTTGGCCTAATTTCTACTTCTACTTTACTCATCAGAAAAATCTTTCCTGATACACTTATTTCCCTCATTATGATCTCTCATAGTTCCTTTTTCTCATAGCATTCATCACTATTTATAATTATAAATTTATTTTATATTGAGACTTAAAATTTTTTTTCAATCCCTACTAGATGAGCGTTATAAAACATAGACTAAATCTATTTTTCTGGGACTTCCCTGGTGGTGCAGTGGTTAAGACTCCATGCTCCCAATTCAGGGGGCTTGGGTTCAACCCCCGGTCAGGGAACTAGATCCCACATACATGTCACAACTAAGAGTTCGCCTGCCACAACTAAGGAGGCTGTGTGCCTCAACTAAGGAGCTGGCAAGCCACAACTAAGGAGCCCACATGCCACAACTAAGGAGCTGGCAAGCTGCAACTAAGGAGCCCTTGAGCTGCAACTAAGGAGCCCATCTGGCGCAAATAAGACCCAGCTCAAAGTAATTAATTAATTAATTAATTAATTAATTAAAAATAAACCTATTTTTTCCATGCTGTGCCTAGAATAGTATCTGTCATATAGTAAGCAGTTAAAAAAATGTCTATCGAATACATGAAAAATTTAAATTGGCATTTCTTTGACTCTACCAAATTTGTATCTTGCTCTCATATATTATGGATAACTATATTTATCCATATTATTTGAACTTATTATACATATCCTTTGCCCATTTTTTATTGGAAAATTCAAAATTTTTGCTTTAATAATATAAATATTAATAGTAACACTAACAATTATGACAATTTAAAAGTCCTAATCAGCTTTTAATGGATATTACATTAAATATAAAGATAAACTTGGAGGAACCCAAATCTTTGTAATATTTAGTTCATTCATCCAGGAATATTATAGAAGTATCATATCTGTTTTCATTTAGTAAATAACTCATATATTTATAATATTTTCCCCCATCTAGGAATATTATATTTATTTTCATTTACCAAATTCACCTTTTTGGTCCCCTGCAAAGACGCTCCAAAGAGGTCTTATACATTCCTGTTCAGCTCAAAGTTTTTTATATATGCCTATATTCCTTCCCCTTTTATATTTTTCTATGAGGTTTTTGCTGGAATACAGAAAGACTATAAATTTTTGTATATTTATAATATAAAAGACCACTTTGCTAATACTTATACCTCATTTCCTTTTCTCTTAAAAATTAGATAGAACTCCCAGAATAAAATTATTATTATAGAGGGGAGCCTTACCTATCTCTGACTTTAATGGGTATGCCTATAGTATTTCCTAAGATGATTGTAACCCACATTTTATTAGAAATACTTTAAAATAAATTATAATAAATACTAGTAAATACCCTTTCTATATCTTTCAAGATAACCATAAATTCTCCTTTATCTACCTATTATATACTGAATATATTAATAGATTTGTTATTATTGGTCCATAATTTCCTTCCTAAAATAAATCCTACTTGGTTATAGCATAGTATTATTTTACTATACAGTTGCAGTCAAATTTCTCAATATTTTCTCTTTTAGTTTGTGGTTTCAGGTCTACTACCTTAAAAGGTACCGTCCATCCCAAGATTTTAAAAGCTAAAAATTTCTACAAATGGCATAATAAATGTAAATAAATGTAAAAATATATCATTTTGTCAGCCTAGGAAAACATATTTACAGACATAATAGACAAAAGATTAAAATCTCTAATATACAATGCAATAAGAAAAATAAAACAAAAAAGAAAAGACTATAAATAGGAAATTCACAGAATACACACATGCTCGCATACAATAATAATGTATGTTATTAATTCGAAGAAAAATTAAGAAAATAAACTAGGTACAATGTTAGACAGGATGTGTTAAACATTCACTCTTCCATACTGCTGGAGGGACTATAAACTGATAGGAGGTTAATTTTGCATGTTTAACCACAGCTTTCATTCTGGACATCCAATAAGTCATAAATTTCCAAGAAACTCTCCTACAGAATACTGATGTTGTCCTACAGAATGCACATGTTCACAACAGCATTGTTAATTAATAGAGCAGTATTAGAACCAATCTAAATATGTACAAATGAGGAATGGTTTAATAAATTAAGTTACCTCTGAAGAGCAGAATATCATGCACCTATTTGAAAAGAGAGATCTAAATGTAATGATCTAGAAATATGTCCTTGATGAATGAGTGAAAAAAAAATCAAACCGTATAATAAAATTTTAGCGGATAAACATGTAAATATAAATAAGACCTGGAAGGATTTTTGGCACACTGTTAAAAGTGGTTACCACTAGGGGATGAGCCTAGAAGGGCTTGGGATTGAATTTTCAATTTTTACTTTACATACATTTTTTAAATAATATGGATATAGATGATTTTTTTACTTTCTCTTGGGTTTTTTGTATATTTTGAACTTTAAAAAATTAAATAATTTGATGACTTTGTTAGTTTTCACATAAGATTTCTATACATCTACGCTTCGGTGAGACCAGTCTATAGGGTTTTTGTGTGCATTGTCCTCCTATTTAAATATCAAAGTTATACTATCTTAAAAAAATGAATTGGTAGCTTTCCTTTTTCTGTGCTATAAATGTTTGAATAAAATAGGAATCATTTGATTTTTACAAGCCTTCTTAGAATTTAATTATAAGTCATCTGCATGTGGCATCTTTTGCAAGGGTAGTTCTTGGACCACTTTTTCTACTTCTTCCATAGGTTTTTAGTCTGATAGACTCCCTTCTATAAATAAATTCAGCTTTCATATCTGTATGAACTTGTTTTTCACAGAGTTTTACTTACTCTACTGTTCATGTCTTCAATTTGCTTTGCTCGCTGAATTCTCCTCATTTCTAGGACCTGCTCTCTCTTCTTCTGCAACCATGCTTTAAACACCATGTCATTCTCTTTTTTCTTTTCTTTCTCTTCTTCTATTTTCCTTTGTTCTTCCTGGTGGAAGGAATATCCAAACACATTAATGAAAAATTAATAAACTTATATATGTGTTATCAAAGTAGAGAGATACATTTTGAGGTCTGAAATTAGGATTCCCTGCCCCTAAAAATTTCCATCTGTAAATTGGGCCTCCCTAAAAAACAGGACCTCTAATTTGCTTAGGGAAAAAAATGAAGACTTTTCAGATAAATTAAATTGTCAAGATAAAGTCTACAATTACATAGATCTACATTATACAACATGCTGTTAAAGAATTCCTTGGATCTCTCCTTCACTTCCTAGTTTACTCTTGGTATTTAACTCCCCAAATTGCAGCTGTGCAAAAGAGAAAAACACCACACTCTAGAAGCACTACACGGGGTCTATAGAAGCACTATAAATGTCTTAAAATTTTTTACATTATTGTTAAATTTGCTAATTGTGATACATGGCATTGTGGTTACAAAACAAAATGCTATAATCATTTTCTTTCTGACATGTACAATCATTTCTGAAGTGCACAAGTAGCAATGATGGGCTGTCTAGGACTTGCTTTAAAAATACCTCAGCCAGGGACTTCCCTGGTGGCACAGTGCTTAAGAACCCGCCTGCCAATGCAGGGAACGTGGGTTCGATCCCTGGTCCGGGAAGATCCCACATGCCGTGGAGCAGAGAAGTCTCCGCAATGAGAAGCCCACGCACCTCAATGAAGAGTAGCCCCAGCTCGCCGCAACTAGAGAAAGCCCGTGCACAGCAACAAAGACCCAACACAGCCAAAAATAAATTAATTAATTAATTAATTTAAAAAAATACCTCAGCCAAAAAAGGAAGAGATGAAACAAGTATGCCAAAGTCTCAATGACTTTTGAATCTGGGTAATGAAGACACAGGGGTTAATTGTACCTTCGTATGTGTTTGAGATTTTTTTTTTATAATGTTTAAAAATATTTTCAACTACTGTATAATCATAAAGTAACATTTCTGCTATCAGAAAAAGAATTAAGGAATTAGTTAACTATGAGAACAAAATGCACTTTATAACTGCATTATTCAACTAATGTTATAAAAGAGAGTTACTTAAACTAGAAGTGAGAGTACCTCACTGGTTTAAGTATAAACCAATTATGAAGAGTTATAAAATAGTTACTGGGAACAAAGCAGCATGTCACAGTGGAAATAGCACCAAGCTAGAAGTTAGGAGATCTGATTAACAATCATACTGCCATCATAATATGTCAATTTGGGCAAACCACTTAACTCAGTATTCTAATCTATAAGATGAAGTTGTATTAACAAGCTCTTAAGTCTCTTCCAATACTAAAATTTTAGCATGGAAATAAACTGAATTATAGAATCCATGTTTAAACTGTTTTTAAATAATGGAATTCAGAGTTCTTTCCTTACATTTTGACAATATAGCAAGCCCTTCTAATTCTTTTTGATTGAACAGTGTATAGGAAGGAAAGGAAAAGTTCTATCCAATTAACAGTATAAAATGTCTTTTAAAATACCAGTATATTATTTTCTAAGCCCTAAAGGAGCTTACATTATATAATATGTGAATTTATTAAATATTAAATTTTATATTTAAGTTCATTTTTACCAAAAGGATTTTGGATGCCTTGCATGAATATAGACAGTATTGTAAGACAATTATTTTTCCAGATGGAACATCTGGATTATACAGAAGATATCAGCCAAAGTACAGATCCTACAGTTGCCAAAGAGAAGAGTGAAATGATGCATTTAGTGTAGAGAGATGGAGTATAGCTGCCCAACCCAGCAAATATTTTGCTGGGCATAAAAAAGGAAAGCCTTCCCCTGAAACCAACTAAAAATATTTTAAAGTCTTAACACTTAAAGACAATGCCTTCAGCAAGTACATAAGCAAAGGGAAATTTAGTTATGAGGATCCTGACATGAGAAAAGTATATCCCAAAACAGAGTGTTTGACACCTAAAAAAGAGGATCAAAAGAAAAACAGAACTATCCATCAGTCATACCGGTTAAAGATTACCATTAATTTATTAGTGAAAAGACACTGAAATTATATAAAACCTCCTGCATAACTTTTACAGAAGTATATACACAAATACACATATAGATGCATGTGTGTGTACAGCAAACATATAGTTCAGTTATTCTCAACAAATTCTTTTGTGTTATTATGAAGTTCTGAGTTAACAGATCCTTTTAAGTACCTATTATATACCTGAACCAAGTAAGCTGAGTCTGACTGTTAGAGTTCAGATTTCAGTACCCAAATAAGCAAAATTTTATTAAGTATGCACCCTTTCAGATTCCTACCTGAGTGTGCTATAAGTTACATGTTCTTACTAACTTCATTTTTTAATCTTTTTCTGCTAATGTGAGTTTGATTTAAATGCCAGAAATTTCCATGGTAATTTCCTACATAAGTAGAAAATATACCGTTTCTCAACAAATGACAAGAAAACTGGGATTTTGACTTTGCTACAGACAAGTTGAGGGACTTC
The DNA here is from genome assembly GCF_000442215.2 of Lipotes vexillifer. Lineage (NCBI taxonomy): Eukaryota > Metazoa > Chordata > Mammalia > Artiodactyla > Lipotidae > Lipotes > Lipotes vexillifer. The sequence continues at coordinate 3,346,432 of NW_006785816.1, forward strand.
AATAAACTATTAAACTATCTCGACTATAGTTTTCTCACCTGTAAAATAATCTTTAAGGTTTCTTCTAATTGTAAGGTTCTATTAACTGTGATTCTGTTGCAGTTTGGTATTTACAGTTAGACATTTTACATGGTTCAGCTTCATGCTATCAGGTATCCAGTAAAACAGAGAACCAGGGTGCTGATTTAGGTAATTTAGAGAAAATCCCCCAGTTTTAGTACCTAGAATTTTCAACTATACTTTTATTTAAGAGCAAGAAAAAAATCCCAACATAATAATTTTGGATTCTGTATGGCATTTTGGAGACATTTCATTTAGGTTATGAGGTTCTATTCTTAATCTAAAACTAAAACCCCTGAAATCAAGGAACTGTAGTGTTGATGAAAATAATCTGTAATAGGAATAGAAAAGAGTTTTATTCCAGCCAAACTAAGGACTATAGCCCAGGAGACACAAATTCAAGAAGCACTTGAATTGTGTTCCACTGGACTACAAAATGGGGGAGGCATATATATAAGCAAAAACTGCAAAGTTACATAAGTTGTTTGTCAAGAACCAGGATTGAAGCTGGCAAGAAATAACAGTGCTTGTTAAGCACCATTAAGTGGACATTCTAAGCAATCTGGTAAGTACATTCTTTTTTTTCTTTAATGGTGAAAGCAGATGTACAATGTATGCTTTACAGGCCATAAGACAGGCTGTTCTAGTTAGCATAAAGTTCAAGACAAATCATGTATAAGCCAGAATGACTTCCCCACACCTCAATATGTGAAAATTTCTTCCATCAGTAGGCCTGGAAGATATATGAAATACACACACACACACACACACACACACACACACACACAACCCAGAGAACATAATCCAGTCCCACCTGTTGCCTCCTAAACCCCAAATTTGTGCCTTCATTTTTTCATCTGACATCTGATTTTCACCTACCTCATAACAAGATTACTTTCAGCAGTCACTTAACTTCTCTGAGCCTCACGTTTAAAATGAAAGGATCAGATGAGGTCATCACTGAGGTCTCCTCTAGCTCTAACACAGGTCATTCATTACTATGCTTTTGTGATGCTTACCAGAAAGGACCAAGGTAATCATGGTGCTTGTTCCATAAATACAGATGCTTAATACTTAACCACTTAATCTAACAAAAGAAAAACAAAACAAGCAAGTAGATATATCAAATAATTTGAAGAACCATTTCAATTCCTACAGCATTTATAAAACATAAAAACATATTCTACTTTCAATATAATGCCCACTTGTGCTCTCACCTCTCTCTTTAGCTTTTCTCTCTTTTGTTCTAGTCGTTTTTGCAGTTCTTTCTGTTGAGGAGAGAGACAGTATGTTGAGGTCACTGGAGATATATCTGCAGACCGTGTCCTATGACTAGATTTTCCATTCCCCTTACTTCGATCTGAGTTGGCAGCAGAACCTGGATGAGTCTTGGGGTTGGGTGGTGGCTGAGGGATATAAGCCAGTTGCTCTTCTGTTGATGAGTGAGCAAAAGCATGAATTTTTGCTATTGGCTCTTCTTTCTTGACTCCACTGACAGATAAATTGGGAGATCTGGGTGACAACTGCTGAGGCTCATTTTCTGTATAATTAGCATTATTAATGGGGGGCAAAAATCCCTGACTCTCAATATCTTGTAAATTCATAAGTTCAAACTTTCCATCTCTCTCTACTAGTATTTTCCTATCCTTGTTTTCTTCAGAATTTCCATCAGTAGGGGACAGGAGCTCATTTTCTTGTGCAAATTCATTGGAAATACATAACTGAGACAGTTTTCCAGACACGTTACTTTCATTTTCAAGGTAATTTTTGTAAGTATCAGTGTCTTCCAGAGGAGGAACTTCCAAATCAACTAATTTGTCTTTGAATTTAAGTTTTCTTTCCCTTTTATCATTCACGGGTTCTTGATTTTGTAGAAGCTTGTTGGCTTGTATAATTTTCTCCATAATATATCTCCTTACTTCCTCATCCTCTTCCTCCTCCAGGTCTTGCTGGCTTTCTAGTTTGGATTCCTGTAAAGAGTTTTCACTGTCTGAATCTGATATGGGATCCAAAGTTTGAATACTTGGTACAGAAATGAAGTCATTTCTTCTTGATGAAACCTCATCCTTGAAAGATCTGTCAGGATCAGAAAGCTGCTTGGAATGTTCTATTTCTGTTTCATTCTCTTTTAAGCCTTGGTTAATATTCTCTTCATTCCCACAAACCTTCTAGAAAAACAGAGATGAGATTCATTTTCAGTAAAAATTGAGACTCTTTTGTCCATTTATATGTAGACAATCCAAAATGGATTTTCATGCTCATGTAATTTATTTTATGTGGGAAAATTTACATGCTTCCTGCTCATACTTCACTCATAATTTTCTAATTCATATTTATGAGCACCCCAAGGGAAAAGCACTTCAGGAAAAATTTAACTCTAAATTTGAATGTGATGCTGCTAAGTACTAGACTGGTTATTTTTTTTTAAATTTTACGCCAATGTATAAAAATGTACCTACAAATAGTACAATATTATTTTAATATTCCTCCCTCTATAAAATTTTCCTCCCTTTACAGTTTCAGAAGAATATATTTTTAAATGTTTTCTCCTTGTAATATTTGTATTCTTCAAAAAGATATCTTTCTCCTCAGGACCATTACAAGGTCACTGCCTTTGGTCAAGTCCTAATAATTTTGAGGTTCCTATAATCTTTTCAGATTAGTATTGCTGCTATTTTCTGCAGGACCTATACCCAAATATCAGGTCAAGTTTTAGCTCTGGATCAGATTCTCTTTCCTCAGCTATCTTCAGAGGCTCCAATAATCTATGTTAAACACCATTATATAACTTGGCCTTACTTTTTTAAAAAACATAATTCCACATGAACCATAAACCAGAATTATCACATCACAAAACCCTGCTCCACATCTGTTTCTAACTAATGGTTTCTTACCTAGCATCTCTCCTACAAACATGTATCCTCACCTACCAAACACTTTGCCCCTAAAATATATAATTTTTTCTCTTTCTCAGACAATTCTCTCCTCCGGAAAGAGTTCCATGGGAGCTACTCTTTTCTGCTCTCTTCAACCCCTTAAAATTCCCTTCCTTTTTTACTAGCTCAGTCACCATTTCTAACAGCCTTCTCTTCCTAACCTGCACAACACTGCTGGATGTCCAATAAGTAAATAAACCTGGCCCCCTAAAATGACTACCAAACAACTAAGACCAACTAAGATCTCTGCCTTGTAATTTTTCTTTTTAGCCGTATTTGATTCTCTGGCTCATTTCTATAGTATCTGTTTCCAGATTCTCCTTTAGCTTTCACTTCTTTGTAAAACCCACTACAATAAAATCTTTCCCCGACCCTCACCCCTGTTTCAAGCTCTGTCATCCATTTTTCCTACCAGCCTCAAAGGAAAAAGTGATTGTAATAATCCACCAGAATGAGCAAGACTCATTACAGCACTCTGTTTTGACCACTGCTATATCTTTAGCACTTAGAACAGCCTCTGACACATGGCAGGTGATCATTATTTTTTGTTGAATGAATGAATAAAGAAGTAAAACAATGAATTATCATTATCACTTCTCTAATTCTATTACCCTGTGCTGTGGCTCTCACACTCTTCTAGTCATGAGATCTTGCCTTGGTTCAGCATTATTGCTCTGGGTATCTCTACCTCTACTCATTCTGATTATTTTTTTGTTAAAGATGCATAAAACTCCCATGTAAAAGTCATCTTGGAAAAGTCTTCACTTTTGACTCTGTTGCCATTTCCAAATATCATCTATCCCATCTGTCTTCTCCATTGCATAAGAAAGCAAAAAGGAGCCAAGAGACAGCTGTGATGTAAAACCTGCTGCCTTCATTTCCTCATATTCTTTTCCTTAACTCTCTGAAATCTGGCTTTTGTTGTAACTACTCTGATCAACGTCCCTCTAAAGTCACCTTTTCTTATCCCCATCTTGGTCCTTTTCTTTATTACTTCCCTATTTATTGACAATAATTATATTCTACGTAATAATTAAATATTATCTATTGTAATACACATATATAATTAGTGTCAATACATATGCATATATATATACACATATATATTATATATGGATACACACACACACTGTATATATGTAAAGAGAGAAAGAAGGAACCTTCTGTGAACCAGGAACTGGTTCATTTTCCTGGACTTCCCTTCTACATGTCTGATAAATAGTACAGAATCATGTTTAATGGATCCACTTTTTCCTACAAATATTCCTATGGCTCAGTCTTTGACCTTTTACTTTTTTCCATATATTCATTCCCCTAAAATTCACTCTTAAGGTTTCCAATATTAGCTGAAGACCATGTTTTTGAGGATTTGCTTTATTTTTCATGTATATTAAAAGAATAAACCCATGATTTTACCCAGGTTCATATAAAGTAGAAATTAAATGTATTTGTTTTTTACTTTTGATGCAATAAATTATTTATATTATGTAAATTATAATTTTAATTTTTAATTATAATTTTGGCTTTATTAAGTGCTAACTTAATCGCTGTTCTCTCACTAATTAGCCCTATGCCTTAGGATGTTTAAACTCTCCATGCCTCAATTTTCTCATCTCTAAGATGGGGATAATTACACTTGTTCTATGTATATCAAAGGAATTTTGTGAGGTTTAGATGAGATAATATATGTGAAACTCCTCAAGAACTACAAAACACTGTTAATATAATTACTATGAACTCCGTTGGCAATTTATATATACCTCTATTATGCTGGCACCACTTTTTTCTTTTTCATTAATCAACCATTCCAGGTCCTTTTCAAAGTCATCTTCATATTCTCCACTATATTTTGAATCAGTTTCTTTATTTTCATCCATTTTCTGTTTGTTAAAGAATAATGTTATAAGATTAAAAGAGATAAGGTGTACGTCATGTCCACTTTAGGGGTAGTATGGAGTATGCTTAATTAGCTTACCTTTAATGTTAAAGGAAGCTAATTAAACACAGAAACACAAATTATGGAATGTTCAGAATAAACATATCAGCATACCCTAAAAGAGAGACTTAAAAAGGCCAGACATTTTCTAGGTGTACCGCTCCCAAACAACCATTCCATCTCCCCGCAATTCCTGACACCCTATTTACAAGGAGACTAAAAAGGGTGGAAAAGAAAACTATCTGAGACTTAGAGAAGGATTTTCCACATCCCCACCAATCATTAAAACTCCTTGTCCAGGTACGAGCTGATGAATCAGCTTTTTAGTCTCACTCGTTCACATTTTCTCATATTCACATAAAAACAATTATATTAATTCTCATCCTCAGTTTCTCAATCCCATATAATTTATATAGCATAATTATAATTTGTGATCTGAGAGTTTTTTTTAACTATGTAACAACTGACTCTCCGTTATAGTAAATACTAATTTCCAGAGAAGTCAAACTGTTGTCAATTCAAAATAAAATATATCTTTTTCATAAAAAACAAACTGTGATGCCTAGTACTATCTGGAAGGCAGTGACAAGAAATAAGAATGTCAAATGACAGTTAATAAATGTGTGTGAAAATGGTATAAAATTTTTTATGAAAATACCATTCAGCCATTTTTATGAAAAAAACTAAAGTTATCTGCAAATTGAGGTCAGTTCCAAGTCCTAATTTTTTGGTCCATAATTTTTCAAATGGAGGAAGCATTTTAATTTTTACCTATAACGTGCCTTTATGTGTGTGAGCATACTATATATATGTGTGAATATGTACTGTAATTTTGACAAATATTTGTTGAACACCTACAATATTCCTATAAAAATTATAAAATATGCTCTTGAGCCCTGATACAGAAGACAAACATAAAGTACATAAATTTAAAATGTAGATAAAAAACATAAATTGAAAATGTAGATAAGTGGGAAAAGGTATATTATAAAGGACTGTGGAAAGAAGAATACAAAAGCAACTCTGTTTAAAATTGGAAATATCAAGGAAAAATGAGATGGGTTTTGAATAATGAGTACGAGAGTTCATCATTATCCCAGACAAGAGAACAGCATGAGGAAGAACCAACACGGAAGTGCATGGAATTTTCCAGTGTGGCCTGAACATAAATGTGCTCCTGGAGAAGGGTCTAGAAGAAGTGAGAAGGCATCAGTTTGATGTCATATTTTCTTTTCAAAAAGAAAATGGTTGAGGGAAAATTGTTTATGTGGATCTAATTGTCATGAAATAGCCAAAGGTAGAAATATACAGCAATAATCTGCATACGTTCCACTACTGACTTAAACAAAAAGAGCAATGCTCTATAAATACACTTAGAATTTTAGGTCCAGTTTCAAAATAACTGTAGAACTATGATCTTCAGGGCCCCAAACACCTGGGACCTTGTTTGTTTCTATACCTGCCTTCTCTTGCTCCTACACCAAGACTAAGTTGCCTAAAACCTTTTCTGGAAGTAGAAAGTACAGATGTCAAACACACATGAAATCTAGGTAACACTTTTTTTTTTTTTTTTGCGGTACGTGGGCCTCTCACTGTTGTGGCCTCTCCCGCTGCGGAGCACAGGCTCCGGACGCGCAGGCTCAGCGGCCATGGCTCACGGGCCCAGCCGCTCCGCGGCATGTGGGATCTTCCCGGACCGGGGCACGAACCCGTGTCCCCTGCATCGGCAGGCGGACTCTCAACCACTGCACCACCAGGGGAGCCCTAGGTACATTTTTTAAGATACAAAATGAGAAAAATTATGTTTGATTTGATAAACATAAAACATCAAACTGTGTTGTGGCCATTAGCTTCACTTTATTCTCCCCAAATGTTTGACCAGACTACCTAACCTAGTGCCAATTTTACTAAAGCAAGATTTACATTTTTTTCCTTCTACTGTTCACCACCAAATGATAATGAAAGCATGTGGGATACCATCTTTCCACTAGCTGTACAGCACTAGCTAAGAGAATAGATAACGCTATGTGTGAAAAACCTTTTGATAGGTTTTAGTGAACAGTATGTTCAAAATGAGTTAAAAGGATGAGATAATTCAAATAGATACATGCACCCCAATGTTCACAGCAGCACTATTTACAATAGCCAAAACATGGAAGCAACCTAAATGTCTATCAACAGATGAATGCATAAAGAAGATGTGGTGTGTATATATACACAATGGAATATTACTCAGCCATAAAAAAGAATGAAATAATGCCATTTGCAGCAACATGGATGGACCTAGAGATTATCATACTAAGTGAAGTAAGTCAGAAGGAGGAAGACAAGTACCATATGAGATCACTTGTACGTGGAACCTAAAATATGACACAAATGAACTTATTTATGAAACAGAAACAAACTCACAGACATACAAAACAAACTTTTGGTTACCAAAGGGGAAAGGGGGTAGGGGAGGGATTAATTAGGAGTTTGGGATTAGCAGATACAAACTACTACATATAAAACAGATAAACAACAAGGTCTTACTGTTAAGCAACAAGGTCCTACTGTATAGCACAGGGAATTATATTCAGTATCCTGTGATAAACCATAATGGAAAAGAATATGAAAAAGAATATATGAATCACTTTGCTGTACACCAGAAACTAACACAACATTGTAAATCAAGTATACATCAATTAGAAAAAAAATGATGAAGACAAAAACATAAATGGGCTCCAAGGCTGAGACCTGGCTGAGGTACAGATAACACACGAAGCTCTGTATGCAGTTTGTTACAGTTTAGAGAATAAAAGACAAGCTGGAACACATTCAGAGGTTGGTAAACCAGGAGACAGGGAAATAAAAGACAAGGAGAAGGGAAGAAGGCAGGTTATGAGAATAAAATGCCTTACAGCCAATATTCTGAGGAATACTTGAAAACCCTCAGAATGTTAGCCCACAGAAGAGAAATCTCCTAAAGGAGAGTCATGACAACTGCTTTACAATATTTAAATGGTCACCATGTAAAGGAGGGTTGGACTTGCATTATTTCAAACAGTAAGACTAGTACCAAGGACTAGAAACTCAGGGGCAAATTTTTCCACAATGTAAGACAGAATTTACATTTTCAAACTTGCCCTGAAGCGAGCTGCGTTCCCTGTTGATCAAATGTTTATACATAGCTCAGAAGATAATCACAGCAAGAGTGTTTCAAAGGAGACTGAAACTTTAGACAAATGATTGAGCTAGATGACCCTTAAGGTTTATTTTAACTTTTACTATAAGATGCAAATTAGCAAATAACTGCCGACTTATGAAATGCAAGAGAATGTAAAAACAAATGCACACACAGTACCATGATAATACTTACTCTAAAATAACTTATCAGTGTCTGAATAACTGAGTTCAAGACTTAAATTCTAAAGTCTATTTCATTTAAATGTCACCACCTTTCCTCTGCAGAGTTCTTAATATTATTTCCCCTTCCCTCTCAAGACAAAATTAGTTTTAGGCACACTGAGTGTTAATTATTCAACTCAATTATTCAGCTGGATAATTATAACTATTTCTAATATATTAGTTGGACTGTATCCTTCTAGATACTTATTTCTTTTAAGCTAAAAATAGGAAATGGACTTTCTTAAAGGACTCAAAGTAATGCCTCAATAATTTGGAAATCAGAGGTTGAGAGGAATATTTTGAAGTGACCTGAGGAAAACAAATCAATGTTTCAGAGTGAGTTTATTTATCACTGCCTAAGCTGCAAAACAAGCTAAATCACGTAAACTGTTTTATCTACTTACCTACCAATTAAAAGTAAGGGTGCCGGGGCTTCCCTGGTGGTGTAGTGGTTAAGAATCCGCCTGCCAATGAAGGGGACACGGGTTCAAGCCCTGGTCTGGGAAGATCCCACATGCCACGGAGCAGCTAAGCCCGAGCACCACAACTACTGAGCCTGTGCTCTAGAGCCCGTGAGCCACAACTACTGAGCCCATGCGCCACAACTACTGAAGCCTGCGTGCCTAGAGCCCGTGCTCCGCAACAAGAGAAGCCATGACAATGAGAAGCCCACGCACCGCAAGGAAGAGTAGCCCTTGCTCGTCGCAACTAGAGGAAGCCCACACGCAGCAATGAAGACCCAACGCAGCCAAAAATAAATAAATTTTAAAAAATTGTTTTAAAAAGTAAGGGTGCCAAGAATGATGTAGAATAGACTAAAACTCACTGTGATCCAAAATACTTATATAAATAATACTATTTTTCACAGTCACATATGCCTTAGGATAATCAGCTTTATTTTCAGATCAGGAATCTTGAAATTTATTATTTTAAGATGTTTAAGTTACATAACTAATTGTTAGAGTAAGACTTCTATGGAACTCATCAGTGCTTTCCCTTAATTTCATAAAAACATGGTTCTGACCTGTAAATAAATGGTTGCCTGAAGACTCCAGTAGATACGCTTTTCTATTCACAAAGTATCTCACCCATGTGAAAACTCAAATTTAAAACTAAAACACAGAATCAGCAAAATAAATAAAAATAAAATAATTACAAACTAAACATATTAGGTATTGTTAAATCAAACTATTATGCTATAATTAAAAAGAAAAAAAAGCCATAGTTGAAGTGACTCAGGGAAGTAAATGAAGTTCATCAAATAACAAGTGCCATTCTTCTCCTGTAACTTCAAAAAATTCATGGATAGTTCCCAAGTAAACAAAGAACATAAATCATAAACTCTTGTAACGAAGTCCCTTAAGCCTTTTTCAAATGCGTCACAGGATATTCAATCCCCTTCAGTTTTTTTAATCTTCATCCCCAGGGTACTGGCCATATGGCACACAGTCTACATTCTGGAACAGAAATACATCTTACACAAACTGAATCACCTAACACGTATTCCTTGTGAGTTTCACACATTCAATGTGCATCATCAGTAAAAACCTATGTAGGTGGCTTAGGCCAGAACCACCCTCTTAATAAGGAACTGTAGCAAGAGACAGAAATTAATTCCTTCCTCTTATGTGTCTGCTAAATCCCATGTGGTTATGACTGTAGATTTTTTAGTGTGAGTCTAAACTAAGTCCATATATACACACAATTTTGATAACTTTCTTTCAGGATTCAAAACACTCAAAAATAGTTTAATCTAAATCATTGACTCCAGTCATACTATTTTAAGGTTGTTTAAAATCTAAGAAAACGGGAAGAACGTCAAACGAAACTCCTTTTAATATAAAATAAGTACTTAAGCAAAAGCTAACCAATAATCACATCATGAAACAATCTGGCCCATTCTTACTGCGGCACCCTACCCAGACTGTGATCCCATCAGCAAAAATTTTTTTAAGTCATAATCTGTCACACAGTATGGCGGATAAACAATATTTTACAAACATCAGTGGTAATTTTAATTTTATCCAGGGTCCCAAGGTACCACCGACTGAGTACCTTAGCCTCTTCATGGAAGCTAACATTTCAGGAGTGACTTTTTTCTCCCAAGGATGAGAACTTTTAGAGGCGAAAGAATATGACAAAAATTAGAAAGGAAGCTACCTTCTGAGGGGTTTCCCTCATACAGAGCGAAGTAAGGCGGAATTGCCAGGCTTCCCTGCCAGCGCCAAGCTCCGTGTACCCCGGACTCAGAAGGATGAGGCGCCAACACGAAGTCTCCTCACTCGCTTCTCTACCCACCTTTCCTCCCAGCTGTCCCAGACGTTTACCCCTTTACCCTCTCTCCCACCGTAAATATCTCCGCATCATCCTTCCCTTCGCTCCCTCTATATCCCCTCCTGCCTGTGTAAGACGCAGCGGCTGGGGTCACAAAGTCGGCCAGGGGAGTTCTCCTTTCCTCCTCTTTCTAAGCTCTGACAGCAAAGCGAGCGAGACCCCACCACCTGCGCCGCAGCAGCCAGGACCCGGCTGCCATGGCAACGGCGCGTCTCCGCGTCTTCCATCCGGGCCTCTTTCACTACAAGGACGCGGGAGACCAGCGCAGACGCAGACGATAGCTTAAGAACACCTACCTCTCCAGGCGCTCCTCCTGGTGCGAGCAAACGACCTCTCTGGCTGCGGTTTCTGGGGAAACGACCAAGAAATCCAAGCATCACCCATAAGTTTCACGAGGGTTAGTACGAATTGGGGAAAGTTTACTCTCTGGGTTGAGTTTTCCAACGTGTGTCTCTTGCCGGATACGGACTTTATTAGAATGAATTCTAGAGGTATATTGCCGTTAAGTTGTTTTCTTCACCATTAACTTCCAAAAGTAGTTTCAGCTTTCATTAGTAGATAAGCACATTGCTAATTAGTGACCGGAAGATTCCCCATCCCACCCCCATCCTCCCTAATGAAAACCAAACCTTTGCAGCTAGAGGTTAGCATATTAAGTGAAGTCAGAAAGAGAAAGACAAATACTATGTGATATCACTTGCATGTGGAATCTGAAATATGGCACAACTGAACCTACTATGAAACAGAAACAGACTCACAGACGTGGAGAACAGACTTGTGGTTGCCAAGGGGGAGGGGGTGGGGGAGGAAAGGACTGGGAGTTTGGGATTAGCAGATGTAACCTATTATATATAGGATGGAAAAACAGCAAGGTCCTACTGTATAGCACAGGGAACTATATTCAATATGCTGTAATAAAACATAATGGAAAAAATATGAAAAAGGCATGTCTATATGTGTATAACTGAGTCACGTTGCTGTACAGCAGAGATTGGCACAGCATTGTATATCAACTATATTTCAATTTAAAAAATAGAGTAAAATAAAATAAAAACTTTTATTGCCCAAGAGAATGGTCAAAGGAGATAGGTTGTTTGCTCCAGCTTTCAAGCATGTCAAAATGGTCATCTAGAATTTTCTCAAATCCTCCTTAAAGGTCATCTTTATGTATGAAGGGGGAGCAAGATGATTTTTGGGCTGTGGTGACAAATGGCAAGATTTTAGGAACTGTCCATTCCCTACCAGAAATAAAACAGGGAGAAATGAAAATATTTCCTCAGTACATTCCATTCAGATGATTTTTGTTTATTATTAGGATTTCTATCATTTGGTAAAATGGAGCGCACCTTTCCTCCAAAGAGGAGCAATATAAAACTGAATTTTTAAGTATTCTCCAAACTGTACAGTAGACTAAGTTAAAAAACATAGAAAAGATTTAAGGTTAAGATTAATTACAATATTGAGTGCACTTCCTAGCTACAGTGTAGAATGTATATAGTTGTAATGACCTAATGTTTCTTCTGCTGCAGGACTTTGGTCTTAGGCCAAACACTTGAAAAAGACAAAAAATATAAAATTAACACGTATTGAAGGTCAAAGGAATTTTAGTCAAATCTCCTTTAGTGAACATGGAATTACTACAAAGCTAAAGTTGACCTTACATTTCTGAACTCCTAGTTGAATATTTTTTCCACTGACCCTCCTAAATATTTTAAGTATTTTTGCAAATATTAATGGAATATAGCACCATTGTTCATAATATCCAAAAAGCAGAAACAACCCAAATGGCCAAAAAAATAATGAATGGATACATAAAATGTAGTATATCCATTCAATGGAATATTTCAGCTGTAAAAAGGAATGAAGTACTGATAAATATTCAATACTACAACATGGATGAACCTTGAAAATGTTACTGAATTGGTCAACCGGACCCATGCTTAGAGAATAGATCTTAAGTGTTATCACCAAAAAAAGAAAAGTAACTATGGGAGATAATGCATGTGTTAATTAACTTGATTGTTGTAATCATTTATACTTATAAATATTATATATAGTATAGTATTTAATAATATATAATAGTCACATATAAAATATTTGTATATATAAAGTCATCATATTGTACACCTTAAAAATCATGTCATATAACCTAACTATATACAATTTTTACTTGTCAATTATACCTCAGTGAAGTTGGAAAAATAAAGTCCTCTTTCCTCTTCTCTCTGGTGTGAGCCCTTTGGACTACCAATGACTGCACAAGGAAGGAGAATTAAGGAAATATAGGAACAGGATGATTTAGGTAAATGCAGGTACAAAAAGAAAAGAAGTTTTCTGCTATCCAGGCCCTTTCACTTAGATGGACTTTAATGCTCTTCAAAGTCAGAAAATGTTAAGCATCAATAAATGACTACGTTTTAGTAATAGGCAGCAGAAATGTGTTTTGAATTTATGACTCATCAACGACTGGGATTTTTTTTTTTTAAATGGGGTATAGTTGTTTTACAGTGTTGTGTTAGTTTCTACTGTACAGCAAAGTGGAGTTCCCTGTGGTATACAGCAATTCTCATTAGTTATCTATTTTATATGTATTAGTGTATATGTGTCAATCCCAATCACTCAATTCATCCCACCACCGTTTCACCCCTTGGTGTCCATATGTTTGTTATCTACATCTGTGTCTCTATTTCTGCCTTGCAAACTGGTCCATCTGTACCATTTTTCTAGATTCCACATATATGTGTTAATATATGATATTTGTTTTTCTCTTTCTGACTTATTTCACTCTGTATGACAGTCTCTAGGTCCGTCCACGTCTCTACAAATGACCCAATTTCGTTCGTTTTTATGGCTGAGGAATATTCCATTGTATATATGTACCACATCTTCTATTTTTTATTAATTAATTTGTTTATTTTTGGCTGTGATGGGTCTTCATTGCTGCATGCAGGCTTTCTCTAGTTGTGGCGAGCAGGGACTACTCTTCGTTGTGGTGCATGGTGCATTGCGGTGGCTTCTCTTGTTGCAGAGCATAGGCTCTATGTGCACAGGCTTCAGTAATTGTGGCTCATGTGCTCTAGAGTGCAGGCTCAATAGTTTTGGCGCTCGGGCTTAGCTGCTCTGCTGCATGTGGGATATTCCCGGACCACGGATAGAACCCATGTCCCCTGCATTGGCAGGCAGTGGATTCTTAACCACTGTGCCACGAGGGGAGTCCCCATCTTCTTTTTTATTAATTTTTTTTTTAATTTGGGTATAGTTTTTTTACAATGTTGTTAGTTTTTACTGTACAGTGGAGTTCCCTGTGCTATACAGCAGGTTCTCATTAGTTATTTTATACACAGATGTTGAGCATCTTTTCATGTGCCTCTTGGCCATCTGTATGTCTTCATTAGAGAAATGAAAGACTATGGGATTTTACAAATAGCGATCACTGTGTATATGAATAGTGCCATGTGTTTTCCCTCTCCACTGGTTAATTTAATACTAGTTATAACTATAAATTTCAAATGTCCATTCTGAAAAAAAGATCCAAGAAAGAGAGAAAACTCCCCCAGTTTTCTGTCATTGTTCTTTATACATGGTATAGAAATAAGTACACAAAATGAGGAAGAGAGCCGCATAAAGTTGAACAACTCTCTTTCAATTAAAAAAAAAAACACTTTGAAGGCTTTGATTGAGAAAAGCCAATATTCATTTAACTTAAGTACCCAGAAGAGATTAAATAAATGCCAAGAATTAAGAAGACATGACTGTACATGTTTTCTATAAAACTGTACAAAGTAATACACTTTACAGACAATATTCAGATTCTGCATAGAGTCATGATATTCTAAATCATTCAACAAATATTACTCAGCACTTACATGGCAGACACTGTTCTAGATACTTGGAATATATCAATGAACTATCATCTTCTCTGGAAGTCAGAGTTCCAACTATCTCAAACACCTAGAACCCAATTGCCAAAAAAAAAAAAGGTGCAAAAGTTTCAGAGTCCTTTGCCTTACTTTATTCTAATAAGTTCAGCTCTCTGAGTTCCCAGCCCAGAAATTGGAATGTTACCATTTGAAAGGAAGGGAAAAAGAAGAGGTGAAATTTTAAGCATGTATCTTTCTGAATTTTATACCTATACATTCCACCTTTAAGGCTCATTTATTTACAGAACACAAGGGCTTTATAATGTTTACATACATGTATTTGAAATTGATACATTAACATCTGGATCTTTTGTAAATTAAAAAAGCTATTTTAGGGCTTCCCTGGTGGCGCAGTGGTTGAGAGTCCGCCTGCTGATGCAGGGGACGCGGGTTCGTGCCCTGGTCTGGGAAGATCCCACATGCCGCGGAGCGGCTGGGCCCGTGAGCCATGGCCGCTGAGCCTGTGCGTCCGGAGCCTGTGCTCCACAACGGAAGAGGCCACAACAGTGAGAGGCCCGCGTACAGCAAAAAAAAAAAAGCTATTTTATAATGTAGGGAATATTTTCTTTAGGAAGTGAAAAAGTCACCTCCTTTATGGAGCTCACCTTCTAGTAGGGAGAAAAGACAATAAATAATAAACATACTAAATAAGTAAATCATATTGTGTGTTAGAAGTTGAGAAATGATATATAAAACATAAGGCAAAGAAGAGAGGATCAGAAGTGTGGGGCTAGGTTGTAGTAATGGGGCTGCTATTTCAAATAACTTAGTCAAGTTAAGCCTTATTGAGGTGACATTTGATACTTTTAATAGTAGTTATACACAGATTTGATGTATAATAATATTTATCAATTACATATATATTACATATCAGTTATATCTTATATCTGGATATAGTTATAATAAAAATATAGCAACTGCTGAAAAAATCAAGACATTCTTTCTGTAGTGCACTATTATGAGTGTGTCACAGTAAAGGCTGGAGAGCTTGAGTTTGCATATGACCCTTAGCAGCAGGACAATCCCTTTTTCAGCTTGTATGCCAGCCATAAGTACATCCCTTTAACACAAAAAAATTATTCAGCACTTGTTTCATGTGTTCAGCACTTTTGAGTATATGCCCAGCCCCCATAAGGCAGAAGTTTCAAGGGATCTCCTGCTATGAGGCTCTAGCTTACTCAGTATGTGATTAGAAATCCTGAAATCTGGGAGAAGGATTTTATAGAAATAAATTATAAAGGGAAAGAAGCAAAATGAATCAGAGGTTAGCCTTTGAGGAAAAACAACAAACATAATTTACCTTTTAAATTATTGACAGGAAAACCCTCTGTTTATAAGTAGTGTTTTATTGCCTGATTGAATAATTACTCTCTGAAACTACCCATATGGTTAAACATTAAGTGCCGTTTGCTAAGCTGTCCTATAGGTCTAGCTCTTTGCAGTTTTATAGCAGAAGTTGCACTTTCTTGACTTCTAGACATACATATTTAATGTGAAAAGCAAAACATAATTAAATATGAAAGCTAAACTACAAAGGCTCTATTTAAGGTATACAAATAGTATTGATGACTAGTGATAAGAATGACCCTGCTTATCGTCTGTGCGAGATCAAATAATTGACTCATCAACATGAGGAAATGCACTTCAGGTCACTCTGCTGTCATAAAAATACTTTTAAATTAATAATCTCTATAGTCCTTCATGTTCCACTTATATTCTTTACTATTAACATCACCCCATAGAAAGGCAAAGTACATTTTGGTTTATTGAAGGTAATATACAATTAGGCATAAAATTTGCCTGTGATTAAGTTTATACTCAACATGTTCCCAAAGGGATTTGAAGCTGCTTGCAATACCGTCCTGGATACAATGAATGGTAGATATAGATGAAGTGAATGCCAGTATCCTAACACTAAGAGTCAGTTCAGTTTCTGTAACTGAGTTTTCAAATTTTAAGCAGCTAGTGTAAAAATGGAAATAAAGTACACTTTCTGTTTCTTAAAAGAAATCACATGTGTTCCTCAAGAAAAACCTGTTGTCCTGGCATTTATTTTTAAAATAATTTCTTTGGTGGGGTTTTTAGTAGGAGTAGTCAGTGATGAAAGGGCCAAGGCCTTCAGTAGTATTTTTATAGCAAAGGTATAGACAAGTTCCCTAAGGCTGTTCCAATTTTCTTGAGAATAATAATTTTTTAAAGCTATACTTCAAAACCATAAACTTAAAAATATTGACTTTGAATTCTTCCAACTTTTTCTCTTCACCTATACCTGGTGAATGTCTCCTGCCTTAAAGTGACAATCCAATAGCAATGATGGCTGTCTCTCTTCTCTGAGGATGGCAATATCATTAAAGCTCATTACAAAACTTGGATATGCAAGAGTACCTATATATTAACTGAAAATGGACTCATCTTGTCTTCTAAATCTACATGCAAAGAGTGAATGCCTCCCAAGAACGTATATGGCCACAACCAAGAGGTTCATGTCAGCAAGCCACTCTTCTAAAAATGTAAATCAGATCATACCTCTCTCTGACTTTCCAATGCTATTAGAATAAAATTCGAATTCCTTACCTTACTTCCAAGATTCTGCATAATTGGGCCCCATCTTACTCCTGTAATCTCACCTCCTACCACTTTGCTGCTCATTCATGATGCACCAAGCACCCTGACCTCTCTGTTCCTCAAGAACGTTGAGCTCTTTTCCATCTTTGCTATTTCCTCTGCCGGGAATGCTCTTCCCCAGATATTTGCACTGCTAAATCCTTCTCATCCTTTAGGTAAGAGTGGACATTCTTGCCTTGTTTTTGATTTTAGGGAGAAAATGCCCAATTTTTCACCATTAAGTATGATGTTAAGTGTAGGTTTTTTGTAAATGTTCTTTATCAAGTTGAGGAAGTTCCTCTCTGTCCTTAGTTTACTGAAAATTTTTTGGTTTTTTTTTTTATCGTGAATGGCTTTTGGATTTTGTCAAATGCTTTTTCTACATTAATTGATTATTTTTCTCTTTAGCCTGTTGATATGGTGGACTACATTGATTGATTTTTTTAATGTTGAGCCACCTTGCACACCTAGAATAAATCCCACTTGTTTGTGGTGTATACTTCTTTTCACTGCTGGATTCAATTTACTAATATTTTGTTGAGGATTTTTGCTTCTATGTTCATGAGAGATTTTAGTCTGTAGTTTTTCTTTGTTGTAAAGTCTGTTTGTTTTTGGTGTTAGGGTAATGCTGGCCTCATAGAATGAGTTAGGAAGTGTTCCCTTGGCTTCTGTTTTTTGGAAGAGATTGTGGAGAATTGGCATTATTTCTTCCTTAAATATTTGGTAGAATTCACCAGTGAAACCATCCAGGCCTAGTGCTTTCTATTTTGGAAGGATATTAGTGATACAGTTTCTTTAATAGTTATAGGCCTATTCAGATTGTGTTTTTCAAGGAGTTCATTCATTTCATCTAAGTTATCAAATTTATGGGCCTAGAGCTGTTTATGTTATTTCTTTATTATTCTTAAGTGTCCATGTAATAATCCCTCTTTCATTTCTGACATTGTGATTAGTGTCTTCTCAGCCTGGCAAGAGGTTTATTGATTTTATTGATATCTTAACAACTGTGTTTCATTAATTTTCTCTGTTGATTTCTTGTTTTCAATTTTATTTTTTTCTGCCTTTTAAAGATTATTTATTTTCTTCAGCTTGCCTTAGGTTTAAATTGCCCTTTTTTCTTTAGTTTCTTAAAGTGGAAGTTTATGTTACTGATTTTGGATCTTCTTTTCTAATATTTGTCTTTAATATTATAAACTTCTCTCTAAACATTGTTTTTGCTGCCTCCCACAACTTTTGATAAATAGTATTTTCTTTTAGTTCAAAACATTTTTAAATTTCTCTTGAGACTTCTTTTTGACACAGGTGTTATTTAGACATGTGTCTTTTAACTCCAAATATTTGGAAGTTTTACAGTTACATTTCTGTTATTTATTTCTAGTTTAATTTCATTGTGGTGTGAGAATATAATTTATATGATTTCTATACTTTCAAATTTGTAAATGTATGTTTTACAACTAAGAATGTGGCCCGGGCTTCCCTGGTGGCGCAGTGGTTGAGAGTCCACCTGCTGATGCAGGGGATGTGGGTTTGTGCCCCGGTCTGGGAAGATCCCACGTGCCGCGGAGCGGCTGGGCCCATGAGCCATGGCCGCTGGGGCTGCGCATCCGGAGCCTGTGCTCCACAATGGGAGAGGCCACAACAGTGAGAGGCCCGTGTACCGCAAAAAAAAAAAAAAAAAAAGAACGTGGCCCATTTTGGAAATTGTTTATTCAGGTTTGGAAAAAATGTACATTCTGCTGTTGTTTGATGGAATATTCTGTAAATGTCAACTAGATCAGGTTGATAGTGCTTTTCAGGCCAACCATATCCTTACTGATTTTCTGCCTATTTGATCTATCAATTACTAAAAGAGGGTGTTGAATAATTTAACTATAATAGTGTATTTTTCTATTTCTCCTTTTAGTTGTCAGATTTTGATTCATGTATTTCAGGGTTCTGTTGTTAAGTGCATTCACACTAAGAATTGTTATGTCTTCTTGGAAAATTGGCCTCTTTATCATTATGTAATGATCCTATTTATATCTGCTAATTGTCCTTGTTCTGAATTCAGTTTTGTCTGAAATCAATATAGCTACTTCAGCTTCCTTTTAATGATTGTTAGCATGGTATATCTTTCCCCAGCCTGTTGCTTCTAATCTATTCATACATGTGTCTTTAAAGTGGGTTTCTTATAAATAAGTTAGGTCTTATTTTTTAATCCATTCTGACAGTCTCTTTCCTTTAATTGTTGTATTTACACCATTTACATTTAAAGCAATTATTGATATGCTTGGATGAATATCCTCCATGTTTATAATTGATTTCTGTTTATTGCATTTATTCTTTGTTATGTTTCCCCCCTTTTTTTCTGCCTTCTCTGGTTTTAGTTGAGCATTTTATATAATCTATTTTATCTTTTATCTTAGGATAGCAATTATACTTCCTCAAAAAAAAATTTGGGGGGCTTCCCTGGTGGCGCAGTGGTTTAGAGTCCGCCTGCCGATGCAGGGCACATGGGTTCGTGCCCCGGTCCGGGAAGGTCCCACATGCCACGGAATGGCTGGGCCCGTGGGCCATGGCCGCTGAGCCTGCACATCTGGAGCCTGTACTCCACAATGGGAGAGGCTGCAACAGTGAGAGGCCCGTGTACTGCAAAAAAAAAAAAAAAAAAAAAAA
>NW_006785816.1:3366362-3373630 GCF_000442215.2 Lipotes vexillifer
AAAAAAAAAAAAAAAAAAAAAATTTGGTGGCTGCCCTAGAGTTTACAGTACATTTTTATCTAATCTAAAATTAATTTCAAATAACACTACTGCTTCATATGTAGTGCAGGTACCTTATAAAAGTATTCCCAGTTCCTTCCTCTGATCCTTGTGACATTGCTGTCATTCATTTTACTTATCCATATGCTATAATCACTCAATACATTGCTTCTATTATTACTTTAAACATTTTAAGGTTTAGTTTTTAATAAATTAAGATTAAATAAAAATTTATTTTACCTTTATTTATTCCTTTTCTAACATTCTTTCTTTCTTTATGTAGATCCAAGTTTCTGACCTATATATCATTTTCCTTCTCCCTGAAGAACTTCTAATATTTCTTGCAGGACAGAACATTTTAATATTTCTTGCCTGCACTGAATTCTCTCAGTTTTTAATTTTCTGAGAAAGTCTTTATCCTGAATAAAAGGATAATTTAGCTGAATATAGAATTCCAGGTTGATGATTTTTTTCCTTCAATATTTTAAATATTTCACTCAACTTTCTTTGTGCTTGCATGGTTTCTGACAAGAATCTGCTGTAATTCTGTCTTCCTCTGTAGGTAAGATTTTCCTGCCTCTGGCTTTTTCAAGATTTTTAACTTTGTCTTTGGTTTTCTACAATTTGAATATGACATACCTTAATGTAGTTTTTTTTTTTCTTTCTTCATGTTTTTTTGTTTTGTTTTGTTTTTTATCCTGCTTGGTATTCTCTGAGCTTTCTGGATATGTGGTTTGCTGTCTTTCTTTAATTTTGGAAGGTTATTCGGCTATTATTACTTTGCATATTTCTTCTGCTCTATTTGTTCCTTCTCCTTCTGGTATTCCAATTACATGTATGGTACATCTTCTATAATTGTCCCACAGTTCTTAGGTATTCTATTCTTTTTTTCATTCTTTTTCCTCTTTGCCTTAAATTTTGGGAAGTTTCCATTGACCAGTCTTCAAGTTTACTGGTTCTTCTGCTGTGTCAAGAGTAGTGATGAATGCCTTTTATGGAGTCATCAGTTCTGTTACAGTGCTTTTGATTTATAGCATTTCCTTTTGATTCTTTCTTAGAGTTTCCATATCTCTGCTTATATTGCCCATCTGTTCATGCATGTTTTCTTATACTTTCCATTAGAGCCCTTAACATAATGACCATAGTTAAATTCCCAATCTGATGACTCTAATATCTCTGTCAAGCTGGGCCTGGTCCTGTTGCTTTCTTTGTCTTTTCAGACTGTGTTTTTTCTTGCCTTTTAGCATGACTTGTAAATTTTTTTGTTGAAAGCTGGACATGGTATATCAGATAATAGGGACTGAAGCAGATAGGCCTTTAGTGTGAGATTTTATGTTAATATGGTTAGAAGTTGGGCTGTGTTTAATGTTTTCCATAGCTGCATGTGCCAGAGGGTTCAAATTTCTCTAGTGTCCTTCTTTTTCTCTCTCTAGTTTTTGGGCTTCCATAAGAATTCCTCAAAGAGAGCTTGCATCTCCTTCAGCTGTAATTCACTGTTATTCTACTGGAGCCCTATTGGTATGGTGGTAAAGTATGGAAGAAGAGAATCATTCTATAATCTTATAATTAAATCTCACTCTTTCAGTGGGCCTTGGTCCCTGGGCTGTGACCTTCACAAGTGTTTGTTAGCTTCCCCCTCTATCTATTTAGGTGAGACAGAAAGGCTAGAGGGAACTGGAGTTGAAGAAATGCCCTCCCCTCACATAAGATAAGGCTCTGGGAAAGTCTTTTTCCCTGGAGATTAGGCCTTTGTTATGAAGAATGTCTAGGTTTAGATATTCACAATGGTTACTTTCTGCCTCTAGCTACAGAACTTTTTCATCTTCCCCAAATGAAAATTTGTACCTGTTAAACATTAACTCCCCATTTTTCCCTCTCCCCAATCCCTGGCAACCACCATTCTACTTTCTGACACTATGTAGTCTTTTGCATCTGGCCTCTATCACTAACATAAAGTTTTTAAAGTTCATCTGTTGTGTAGTATGCATAGTATTTTGTTCCTTTTTAACACAAGATAGTATTCATTGTGTGGCTATACCATCTTTTGTTTATCCACTCCCTGGGTGATAAACACTTGGGTTGTTTCTGCTTATAATGACTATTATATTGTTGCTTTAAAAATGTGTGTAGAAGTCTTTGTGTGGGCCTATCTTTTTCATTTCTCTTGGTTAGATATCTATGAGTGGAATTATTGGGCTGTGTGTAATTTTTAAGAAACTTCCAATCTGTTTTCAAAAGTGGCTGTGCTGATACATTTCCACCAGTAATGTATGGGAATTCCAGTTTCTCTATATCCTTACCAACACTTGGTATTTTCTGCTTTTTAAATTATACCTCCCTAGAGGGTGTGTAATGGCATCTCATTTTGAAAGTGCACAACTCAGGTGGGATTTGAACCCAGCCAAAACTCAGATTGGTTTTTGAACCCATAGGCTGAGACTTGTACTCAGCCAAAACTCAAATTGGGCCTTGAACCCATGGGCTGACACTCAAACCCACTGTCTTTTAATTGAAATTGCACACCTGGTCTCAGGACTTAATGAAGCTCAGGTTCTTTATGTCTCAGCACAGAAGGAATTCAGCGAAAGGCAAAGTGATAGGTAAGAAGTAGATTTATTGAGAGAGATACACATCCCATAGACAGAATGCAGTCTGTCTCAAAAGGCTTGAGAGTGGCCCAAAATACAGTGTGGTTAGTTTGTATGGGCTGGGTAATTCCATAGGCTAACAAGTGGGAGGATTATTCCAACTGTTTTGGAGAAGGGTGGGAACTTTGAGGATTTGGGCTACCACCCACTTTTTGGCCTTTTATCGTGAGCCTCAAACCTGGTCATAGCTCAGTAGCATGCTAATATATTACAATGAGCACATAATGAGGCTAAAGCTCTACTGGAAGTCAAATCTTCTGTCATCTTGGACCTAGTTGGTTCTAACCAGTTTATGTTGTATCCACAATGGCTATGTCATTTTTTTTAAATGCTCCCTTCCTTCCTGTTTCAATTTGGTATTAATTTTCATTTCCTTAATGCTACTAATTTGAGGTACTTTTCATATACTTGTTAGCCATTAGTGTGTCTTCTTTGGTGATATGTCTATTCGAGTCTTTTGTCCATTTTTAAACTGGGTTATTTGTTTTAGTATTGAGTTGTAAGGATTCTTTATATATTCTGGGTACAAGTCCTTTATCAGATATTTGATTTATAAATATTTTTCCCCAGTCTGTGGCTTATCTAATCTTGCTTTTGGTTTTAGGTTTTCCTTTGTTTTTCTTCATTAATCTACCCACCAGCTCAATCTTCAGATGATTCATAAATCAGCATTACCTCTGATCCAATGGGAAATTTTTCAAGGGAGAATTGAACTCCAGAAACTCCTACCTCTGGAGCCAATCTCAGCTGAGTTATAGCCCTTCTTACAGCACAGTGGCACCCATCACAACCTGAGGCAGTGTTCTTTTCTAAATTGTTGATATTTGTATATAGCAGACAATTTAGCAGAGTATGAAATCAAACCAGCAGTGGTGGATTGGCAAATATTAAGAGCTTCACTAGTATATATTCTATCCCTCCCTGAGAGTAGATCACAGATTTATCAGTAATAAAGCCAGAATTTTCTTCAGTCACTGGCTTTGAGTGCACAAGATCTAAAGCATATTTCCCAAAGATATTTCTTCCATGAATTCATATCATCTTTAGCAAAAGATATGAACCTTAGAAAAACTTAAAAATCTCCACTTTAATCAATCAATTCAATGAACATTTATAGGGTGTTGTGCTAGGTACTAAGAGACAAACAATGAACAAAACAAGTTTCTCCCCTCAAAGAGCTTAAAGTGGATATATATACATACAAATAACTGTACTACATAGCTGTATGTATATGTGGTAGCGTAGAAATATTGGAGAAGGCTGCCTATAAAAAGTGGCATTTGAGCTAATCTTGACAAATGAGTTGGATATCAAAGGCAGAAATCAGGATGAGGGTATTCCAGACACAGGGACTAATATGTGCAAAAGCATAGAATGTGAGGCTCCTGAGTAATGTCAACAACACAGCAAGTATTCTGGAATAGTGTAGGATGCTGTCGTGAAACAAAGCTGGAAAATCAGGTAGGGAAATGCTGTGAAGAGTCTTAAATTCAATCCATTAGAGATTTATTGACCACCTACTGTTCCCAACATTGCTAGGTAATCTGAGGGAATGGTTCACAAATTTTTGTGTTTGTATTATCCCACAGTTACTATTCTATCAAAAACCAAATCTTCCTCTCAATTGTAATCAAATTCTAATTTTTATGAAGACATTAATGAATTCACAGGTACTATATTTGTCATTTATAATTAGTTTAAAAGGCATTAAATGTGCAACATAGTGTACCTGATAGTAAATTTGTAACTGTGTATTTTTGAAAGATTAGTCTTAAAAGTTATAATAATGGAAAATTTTAATATTTTATGATAATTTCCCAGATTGTCTATAAAGAAGGCCCACTTTTTTAGACATTGATAAAGTCTTCACATATTTTGCTGAAGAACACTTCAGACATGTTACTATGAGACTGATTTTAACAAAATCTATTAGATGTGTATCAACTAGTTACAAACTATATTCATGGTTTTTTGTGAATCATTAGCTTTGTTTAAAAAGATGGCTTTTGTATAAGTACATTTCTGTTTTTGTGGGGGGGAAAGGTGACTTTAAAACTGCCCCAGACAGAAAAAAAATGGCTTGTTAGGAATATGTTTTGTGTTAGTGTGAGTTACTGTTACTGTATTTGTTTATTGTAAAGGTGGTTGGTTAATATTCAGTGTACTTTACAATAAAGAGTAATAAAAATTTCTGAGTCCTGAAATTCAAGAACATCTCAATGTTGACGAAAAATTAATCAATAGATCAAGAAAGAAATGGATAAACACCAAGGTCGTACTATATAGCACAGGGAACCATATTCAGTATCTTGTAATAAACCATAATGGAAAAGAATATGAAAAAGAATCTATATTCATATGTATAACTGAATCACTTTGCTATACAGCAGAAACTAACACAACGTTGTAAATTAACTATATTTCAATAAAATAAATTAAAAAATAAAACAAAACAAAAAGAAAAAAAAGGACAGAAATGGAAAATTTTGAGCCAAATTTGACGATTATAGCCCAGGAACAGCATCTCATAAAGCTCTGAGAGGACTTCCCTGGTGGCACAGTGGTTAAGAATCCATCTGCCAGTGCAGGGGACACGGGTTCGAGCCCTGGTCCGGGAAGATCCCACATGCCGCGGAGCAACTAAGCCCGTGTGCCACAACTACTGAGCCTGCGCTCTAGAGCCTGGGAACCACAATTACTGAGCCCACGTGCCACAACTACTGAAGCCCACATGCCTAGAACCCGTTCTCTGCAACAAGAGAAGCAACCACGATGAGAAGCCCATGCACCTCAAAGAAGAGTAGCCCCCACTTGCCACAACTAGAGGAAGCCCGCATGCAGCAATGAAGACCCACGCAGCCAAAAATAAATAAACAAATTTATAAAACAACAACAACAAAAATCTATTTAAAAAAAAAAGAAAAAGAAAACTCCGAGAACTGTTCTGCCCGTTAGAAATCAAGGCACAGTTATATAAGTTTGTTGCTACAGAGGGCTATACATTAAATAATGTATTATTGACAATTTATGCAATCTAGATCTAAGCATCATCGTGGCCCCTTACAAGATCAAGAAAGAATGTTATCTTTTTTTTTTTTTTTTTTGCGGTGTGTGGGCCACTCACTGCTGCGGCCTCTCCCGTTGCAGAGCACAGGCTCCGGACGCGCAGGCTCAGCGGCCATGGCTCACGGGCCCAGCCGTTCCACGGCATGTGGGATCCTCCCGGACCAGAGCACGAACCCGTGTCCCCTGCATCGGCAGGCGGACTCTCAACCACTGCGCCACGAGGGAAGCCCAAGAATGTTATCTTTTAAGGAGTTGTCTTGATGCTAGGAGAATGTTGCTCTTTATGGTTGAGCAAGTATTTCTACCCATGGGGGAGGTTTGGTTGATGCCTAATGCAGATACACAATGCATAGTAGAGGGGGAGAGAGGAGGCCAAAGGGCAGAAAAAAGTATCTACTTGAGATGTTAAAAAGCAACTAATTTTCAAATAACCAATCTCTAATTCCATTACTCCTGGGTTCAAACATAAGCAGTTGTTGTTTTCTATATGCCTGTTCCAAAACCAGATTCAAGAATACTGACAATTACCTCATGTGATAAAAAGTTTAATTTTAAGAGTAGAAATTAGTATAAATTTTGCTGTTATAATAATTGTAAAGCACAAAGATAAATAAAATACAGTAGCATTATAAATAAACGAGATTGATAAGAGGTGGCATAGAAGTAGAAATCCTATAGGCTGAGTGCTTGAAATTCGTAACTACTCTTATGCCAATCTTTATTTGGCCTAATATGGCAGTGAACTGAATTTTGATGAGCAGAGAGGAAGGTGTTTTGATGGTTGCCACTCTTTTTTTCCTTCTCTTCCTTTTAAGGGAGCAAGAAAAATGTAGAGCAAAACAAATCATTTCTGTCCCAGGCTCTAGCCCATTCACTGATTCTAGACTAACCAACTCTCAGGTAACAAGTATAAATGAATGACTTCACAAAGAATTACATAATACCTGAGTTGATGCAATAAGAGAAAGACAGTATGAAACGATGGGGAGAAATATTGTCAATAGGATTTGCTATCCATAGACTGACGGGAGAGTGAAAGAAAAATAGGAGTCACAAATGACTTAATGCTTTTGTTTAGCTTGTGCAAATTAAAGAATGAAATGGCACTTTACTGAGATCTAGGACAAGCAGGGTACAAATCAAGAGTTTGTTTCCTCAGTTTTGTTGTGATTAGTTAGGCAATCAAGTAGAGATGGAACTGAGCAGCTGGATACAGAGCCTGGAATTCAGAGAAGAAGAAAGGGATATACATGACACACAGGGAGGGGATGTAGATGAGGAGGGAAACAAAAGTTCAGAGAAGTAAGCCTGAGAGTGTTCCAACATCTATCTAGCTGTCAAGAAGAAGAGGAAGAGCCAGTAAACAAGACCCTGGTGCAACCAGTGAGTTACAGAGAATCAAGAGAGAGTTGTGTTCCAGAAGCCAAGGGAAGGTCTTGTTTAAAGAAGGGATGTTCAGGGCTTCCCTGGTGGCGCAGTGCTTGAGAGTCCGCCTGCCGATGCAGGAGACGCGGG
>NW_006785816.1:3373893-3409458 GCF_000442215.2 Lipotes vexillifer
AGCCTGCGCGTCCGGAGCCTGTGCTCCGCAACGGGAGAGGCCACAACAGTGAGAGGCCCGCGTACCGGGGAAAAAAAAAAAAAAAAAAAAAGAAGGGATGTTCACTGTTTCAAATGCTGCTGACAGGCCAAATACAATGAGGACTGGGAACCACAGTTTTGACAATAGTTGTGTGTTTGTTTTTTTTTTCTGTGGCCTTGGGCAAGTTAGTAGTGTACTTATGCTCTGGACCCTGTCTTAAAACGGGGATGGACATCTATTAAGGCTGTTGGGAGGAATGACTAATACATGATTGGGGTATAATAGAGGCGGGGCAGGTGCGGGGTTGTTAGCACTGACTGGTAGCAGTCCCGCTCAGCCATTGGTCGGCCATTGGTCACAGTCCCGGAAGCAGACCACCGTTGGTGAGCAGCCATTAGGGAGCAACCCTTAGAAGGCTACCGTTAGCATTCCCAGTCAGCCATTGGTTGGCATCGCAGTGGGCCCCTCCCACTCCCCTTCCTCTGTATTAAAGGAGCCCGAATTGGGACTGAGGGAAGATTTTGTTGGGGCGGGCTCTAGTCTGCCATCTTCTTGATCTGCTAGCTTTCTGATTAAAGTCATTATTCCTTGCCGCAACAGTTCGTCTCCCGATTTATTGGCCTGTCTGTCGTGCAGCGAGCAGAGTGAGCTCAGTAACAGTTTTAGAGGAATGATGGGATCCTGAACAAAATAGAAGAGAGTAAGCAGAGACAGCAGCATTGCCAGTTCACTTCAAGGAGTATTGCTATAAAGGGAAGAGAAGAAAAGGGACAGG
This sequence comes from Lipotes vexillifer, assembly GCF_000442215.2. Classification (NCBI taxonomy): domain Eukaryota; kingdom Metazoa; phylum Chordata; class Mammalia; order Artiodactyla; family Lipotidae; genus Lipotes; species Lipotes vexillifer. The sequence goes on from NW_006785816.1 coordinate 3,374,690, forward strand.
AGCTAGGACGTAGAAGTTCAAGCAGAGGAGGATTTATCATGAAGCTAATAAAGCTTACATTTCAGGGCTTCTCATCTGCACCGGCTTCTTCTATGGCCCTAGGAAGGGCCCTAACAATGTGTTTCTGTGAAAATATGTTTTTGTAAAATTTCCCAAGATAGAATATTTTAATGACAATGAACCAGTGTCTCCTTCCATTCTAGCTTCCCTCCATCAAGTGTTCTCTACTTTTGTCTGGCTGCAGACACTGCTGGTATTTGAGTAAAGGGAGAGTTGTTAGGAATACAGGTAATTTGGGTTCATGTTTTGTTTTAACTCTGAACAACAAGAGTGTTTTCAAGTATAACAAAAACAATGATTGCATTGAATTGAGAATTACATTTCTTCTTCTCTACCACTTAAATCCTGAAGAACTTGAGTGAGAAAAAATAAAACTACCTATCCAACCCTAAGGTACTGTGAAAATAGAAGTACCAAGAATTGCAGATTTCTGGTCACAAAGTTATAAACCAATGCAGTTATTCTGGGCTCTAGATGCGTTAATTTTCATTTTTTGAAGAAATGTGTAATCATATGAAGCAAAATAAATTTGAGAAAGAATGTAAGGATTTAAAACAAGAAATGCTGTTAATGTTCATTTGAACCACTCAGTGGCAAACCAGTATCTCTGTAAAATATAGTATTGTATGAACACTACAATTTGACTACCACTTTGTTGCAGGAAAATGGGGGGCTCAAGAAGATGGCCATGTCCCAGGTTTCAGGCGAGTGAGTCCATGGGGCAGGCCACCAAGTGAGGGTCTTTGGCCTCCTTTAGGAAAGAATCCCAAGAGCAAGCCACGGTAAAGTGAAAGCATTTTTAGAGAGATACACATTCCACCGGCAGAATGCAGTCCTCGCAGAAGCAGAAGTCGAGAGCAGCCCTGGGCTGAGGGTGTGGTTAGTTTTTATGGGCTGAGTAATTCCATACAGGAACGAGTAGGAGGAATATTCTAACTATTTTGAAGAAGGGGCAGGGATTTCCAGGACTTGGGCCGCCACCCACTTTTTGGCCTTTCATGGTCTGCCTCAGAACTGTCTTGGTGCCTGCTGGTGTGTTATTTAGCATGCTAATGTATTACAATGAGCTTCAAGGTCTACTAGAATTTGAATCTTTCACCATCTTGGGCCTAATTGGTTCTAACTAGTTTATATAGTATCCTCAACAGCTGTGTCATTCTTTTAAAGGTTGTGCCCTGCCCCCTTTCCTCCTGTCTCAACTTGATGCACATTAAGTAGTAATAAATGTGAAACTTTATTTCCAGAAATATCGAAATAAATTTTCCTAAACTGCTGGATTTGTATACAACACTTTCCTAGTGTAATATACAAATACATGGTCGCTCAGCCTCTTCTAGAAGAACATGAGGGACACAGAACAGCCACTTTCATAGGGGACCCATATTTTTGTTGCTTACTTACTCTGCTTCACATTATAGCAAGGAGCTCCAAGACTACAAACATGGAGCAGAGTCTGTAACCTTAGAGAGGTTGCTCCCAAACTCACTCTCCTTTTCATTGTTACTCTTCTGCCTCCTTTCCTCCCAGTTCTAATCTTTTGTTTTGTACAGGCATTTGGGGGGGTGGGGGTGGGGAGTGAATACTAACATAAATATTTAAAAGAGCATAAAGTGAATGTCCCTTCCTACAAGTGGGCATCTTCGAGGAAATGCATTCCTGAAATCATGATTTCTACGATAGGAGCAAGAGAATAAGACATCTGCATAGCTAGGTGAATTAATTTTGAAATTACCTTCACCTTGCAGTGGTGGGCTTCTTAAAGTGCACCAGACTTCTCCATCTGTATGACACATGTGGATTCTCGATAACCTTACTCAAGTTGTTGCTTTTGGCGTCCCTTCCTTCTTTAGGACCTAATAGGTGCATTCTTGAAACAGTTGCAAACCCACAGCTGACGTTTTCCATTTTAAGAATGTCTTTTCATTGTTTTCATTACAAAACAGCCTTTTTTTTTTTTTTTTTTTGCAGTAGTCAGACAAATTTCACTTCATAATGTTTTTCATCAGGAAAAAAATGAAATCTATATTTCAATACTATTGGAGTCCAAAATAGACAACCAGGAGGTATGGATATTTTGTCTCCTTACCCTACAGAATGAAAATACCCTCACTCATTTGCCCACTTTAAGTAATGTGAAGTTTCTATGATTGTAGGTAATTCCACACAAAATTATTTGCCAACTCTAAAAAAATATTACAAATAGATTAAAAATTTTCATATTTTTGTGTTTGTTCAGATACTTTGCAGAATTGCTGCATTAATTGTGGTTTATATTTGGGGGTTAACCAGACATTAGGGAGAAATTAAAAGATTACAAAAAAAGAAGGCAACTATTAGATTTCTCCTACTCAGGAGACAATGTTTCCTTCAGGGTCTCAACTATAATTGATTTGAATTCTGGCAAGTGATGCAGAAGGATGATAGAAATACTGATCAAAATTCACAGGAAGTTGGCAATGATTCTCTCTCTGAAAAAATATATTTGATACACACGAAAGACTATATATACAATATGTATGTAAATTACAGTGTAATAAAAGTCACCTACCAAAATAAGAACATTACAACATTACCTACACCATCTCCCTTATCTTACCAAAAAAGGTAACCACTATCACAGATTTTTAGTGCTTCATTACGTTCTTTTAAAAAAATTTGTTTACCACTTATGTATGTTATTCTTAACCAAAACATTGTTTCATTTACTTGCTTTTGAGCTTCATTTTTTAAATGGTATAATGTAGCATGGACATGCCAGCTATTTGGGTTTTTTTCTCACTGAACAGTATAATTATTTTCTAAAATTTATAAATGTTTTGCACATTATTATGTTTGTATTTTTGCCACTGTATAGCATTGCATTAGTACAATATATGAGAAGTTTTCTATTCATTCTCCTGTTAATGGCATTTGGGTTATTTCATGTTTTTCTTTTTATGTTTTGTGTTTAAATTGTCATTTAACAATTTAACAATTCTTAATTTTTCTTTCATAGTTGTGATTTTATTCAATCATGTTCAGATATTATGAATAATCTGTAAACAAATCTTTAAATTTAAGTCCCAAAAATCTAAAAAGTCATGTAGGCCAAGATTAGGGAGCAGTTTTCTTTAGAAGCAATTCCCTCCCTCACTATATCTATAAAATGGCTTGGAGACTGACATTAAATAGTTTGAAATATTTCAGGCATATTAAATGAATAACTGTGACTCCAATTTGCCTTTTAGTTATACTTCAAGATATAGGATGTGAAAACTTCCCTCCTTATCAAGACAGTCAAAACCTCTCAAATAAATATCCCCACATGTTTTGGTTGTACAAAAAAAAAAAAAAAGAATAGCCAGCATGTGCATTCTTCTTTTTAAAAAAGTATGTAGACACACACACAATTGGATATGGTGGTATTCATTCCTTCCAAACATGTGATTTTAGAGCTATTTTTTAAAAACTTGCATTTACAAAGTAGGTGATAAAAATATTTTTCTGGCTTGTAAAAAGGATACAGAAACCACCAAGACTTGGTAAATGATATTAATCAGACTGACGTCTCTCTCTCCTGCTAACTCTCCTCATTTCTACTTTCTTCAACGTCTGCAGGTTATTTGTCTTTAGTTTCCTGGATAGACATTTCCGCCTGTTTCCCTTTTGCTCTCTTTTTTCATTTGTAATTTTTTGGCAGATGATTTATTCTTTCTCACTGCCCTTTTGAGTTTGGTTTCAATGTCTGCAAGAATTAGTTTAGCTGAAAATCTTGCCAGTCTCCCCTAGAGCTCTTCTTTTACTGTCCCTTCAGCTAAATTGATCTTCACCTTGAGCTACTTTGGCAGTGGTTTGTGGTGGGGAGGGCAGGTGTATGGGTGCCTATGGCCACAGCACTGTGGGAAACTTTACAAAGCCAGCTTGCATGGTTGTTGCTGCTAAAATCATTCCTGTTTTGTTTGCTTTTACTTTATTTTATTTTATTCTCTCAACTGTTTAGTAAATTATACACTCTAATTTTATTCTTTGCTATTCTTTAAACCTTACTGTGATACCTAATTTAACACAATCTCATCTAATCTGTATCTTAATATTCCTCATGAATAACATAAGGAATTTAGAATACTTCATTTCTAAATATCTCTCATAAGAGCTGTCAGCTGTGTTCTTTTATAGATGATATGTCTTTTCTCTCTGGCTGCTTTTACAATCTTCTCTTTTTCCTAAGTTAACTGCAATTTTTACTACTATGTGTCTGCAAAATTCTCAGTCATATTGTAGCATATTTCCTCACCTCCATTGTATCTGCTCATTCTTTCTGAGGCTGTGATGTAAGATCTTCTCATTTCCCCCAACGTATCTTAACTTCTTTTTATATCTTTAAAGGGCTGTCTCTTTACTGCATACTAGATAATTTTTTAAGTTTTATTTTCCACTTCACTAATTCCCTCTTCAGCTGTGTTTAATCTGCTATTTAACCTAGTTATTGAGTTTTTAGTGTGAAATTTACTGAACATACAGAAAAGAACATAAAACATAAATGTATAATATAATGAAAAATTATATTGCAAGCACACATATATCATCTTCAAAGCCAAGAAATGGCTGTGTGCCCCTTAATCATACCTCTTTGCACTCCTCAGCAGTAAATACTTGCTAGACTTTTGTAACAATCATTTCTTTGTTTTATACTTTTTTAAATCACTTATGTATATAGATTTAATCAGTATAGTTTGCTTTTGAAAACTGGAATTGTACTGCTATATTCTTTTGTGTGTTACTTCTTTTGCTCAAAATTATGTTTATAAAATTCATAGAGGACTTCCCTGGCGGTCCAGTGCTTAATACTCCATGCTTCCAATGCAAGGGGCTTGGGTTCGATCCCTGGTCAAGGAACTAAGATCCAACATGCCACGTGGTGTGGCTATAAATAAATAAATATTCATTGAAATTATTTCTTGTAGCTCTGTTTTATTCATTTGCATTCCTGTATAGTCACATTTCTATAGGAATGGAATTGCTGGGTCATAGAGGATGCAAAATCTTTGATTTTAAAGGGCCATGCCAGAATGCTATTCAAAGGGGTTGTACCAACTTACGTGCCACCAGCAATTTATGAGACATTATCCATTGAATTTTTTTTATAAATTAATTTTATTATTTATTTTTGGCTGCATTGGGTCTTTGTTGATGCACATGGGCTTTCTCTAGTGTGGCAAGTGGGGGCTACTCTTCATTGCAGTGCACAGGCTTCTCATTGCGGTGGCTTCTCTTGTTGTGGAGCACAGGCTCTAGGTGCGCAGGCTTCAGTAGTTGTGGCATGCAGGCTCAGTAGTTGTTGCACACGGGCTTAATTGCTCCATGGCATGTGGGATCTTCCTGGACCAGGGCTCAAACCTGTGTCCCCTGCATTGGCAGGCAGATTCTTAACCACTGAGCCACCAGGGGAGCCCTATCCATTGAATTTTAATTTCAGTGTTTCTATTTTTAATTTCTAAAATATATCTTTAGGTTCTTTTTGAAGTCACTCTTTTCATTTTTGTTAGTCTCTTATTACTTGTTCAATTTTGTGATTTCATCTATTTTAAAATTTTGTAGATATTCATTTTATATTCTGTATATGATCATTCCAAAACCTAAATCAATAGGACTCTTATCTGTTGTTTTTTCTGCTGACTCTTATTTGTGGTTGCTTATGTCTCTGGTGATTTTTAAAATAATGTATTTAATTTTTAATAACTTAATTTCTAAAATAAATATTTTATATATTTATTTGATCTGAGCATGATCTGCCTCTAAGTGTCTTATTAACTACTTATGCTCTATTGTGGTTTCCTGGGGGGTGTGAGAGGATAAAAATCATGCATATGGGATTAGAGTTGACAGATGTTAAGAGTAACCATTATTCCTTAAGCTTTTTTACATTTCCCAAATTTCCTACCATAAATACATAATACTCTTAAAGCCGGGAAATAATGTTAAAATAACCGTGGAACCAGAATACTTGCCAACCACAGATAAACTCAGCTAGTAAAATTTTATCATACATTATGAGGTAGGATTTTAGGTCACTTCTTAGGAGGCTGTTTATTGAAGATTAAGGTATCTTGTTCTCTGTGACTTTCTATTCCATAACTCTGTCAGTGCAGGGGCTTAAAAGAGAATGCTATTCTCTAGAGATTATTTTTAAATATTGTTTTTAAAATTCTAATATCAGCCAGGGATTTCTACCCATTTGGGACCACTTTAGCTCCCACCTAGATCCCTGACTTAATGCTGGAGTCCTTTCTACTAGACATAGCAGGTCTTTTTTTTTTTTATTAAAATGGATATGAAGGAATGGCTTTGAGTAAGTACAAAATGGTTTATACCTAAGGAAAGGAGACCAAAATGCAAAGAAAAAATCAGGGTAGGGAGGAGAGAATCAAAAAACTATAATTATTCATGGGATTTAATTATAAGAGTTGGAGATAAAAACAGATCTTTAGGCCAACTTGGATACTCTCTCACTACGGATACATTCTCTGGCCTACTGCCTCTTAATCAGTCAAACACAAGACACAGGCAGAAATTTCCAGATAGCCTTTTCTGTCCAAGTGTTCAATCTTTAAGTACTGATCTGGAGTTCAAGGTCGACTTCTGGCAACACTCCCAGAATATGGCAGGTGGGTCCTCCAGGATTTTTGGCATCCTGCAAAGAATGATGGTCAACTCTTGCAGTTTGAAAAATTAGAAAAAAAGGGTGGTGGCTTCCCAGCTTGGCTGGAAAGTTCTGATTCATCCACCGTATTCACTAGACATTGCATCGTTGGATTTCCATTTATTTCGGTCTTCACAGAATTCTCTTAATGGAAATTTTCATTCCCTGTTAGACTGTAAAAGGTACCTGGAACAGTTCTTTGCAGATAAAAAGTTTGGGGAAGATGGAAGTATGAAGTTGCCTGAAAAATGGCAGAAGGTAGTGGAACAAAAGGGTGAATATGTTGTTCAATAAAGTTCTTGGTGAAAATGAAAAATATGTCTTTTACTTTTACTTAAAAACCAAAGGCACTTTTTGGCCAACCCAATAAATGGTGAGGGGGAAGGGAACTGATTTCTCAGTCCCTTACTCTCTGATAGTGATAGGTGCTTTCACATATGTTCTTTCATTTCTTCACAATCTTGTGAGGTAAGTATCATCCCCACTTGCCAGTGAGGAAACTGAAACTCAAGAGTGACTTCCCTAACGTATCAGAGCTTTGAGTGGCAAACCCAGTATTTTGAGGAATTAGTACTACTTCAAGAAGCTTTTTCCAGAATCAACGGAGATGATGTTCACAAATACCTTTTCCAAACTAAAACATGTTAAACAAGTAAGGTACTAAGTATGAGGATGCCATAATAAGTAAAACAAATAGATATCCAGTTTCTATCGTTTGAGCATAATGCCTTGAATAAAGCATCCAGTGGATTAGAGATCATTGATAGGCATTTAAATCTTAATGTTTTACGTTGATGTACCTTTTTCAAAATAGTGAGCATTTAGCTGTTGTATTGGCAGGTGGCTATGTTGAGTCCATATCATTTGTATAATTCAATATTCATAGCGCACAAACACATCACATTGTGACGAAAGAAACGGAAGAACAGCTTCAGGGCTAACAGCACATTTTGGCTTCTGTAAGAAACTTGCTTGCTTGCTTGGGGCGGGAAGAACCGGGTTCCTAATTGGCTGATTCAAAATTAAACAGCTCCCTCCCGCCTTGGGGACTTCCCGCCCTGTGAAGGGTATAAAAGCCTCGCCCGACTGTTATTCGGGGTCTCACTCACTTCTCTCCGAGTGGGACCCTGTCCGGACAGTTTGTGTAAGCTTCTATACTTGTATAAATCCTTTGCTAATCTTTCTGCTTGGTGTTGGTGATTCTCGGGTGTCCTTGGTTGGGACACGGGTCGCATTTACTGGGGAACTCGACTCCAGGCGTGTGGCTCCCGGACCGCAACAACAGGATGTGTTTTGTAACAAAAGACAAAACTAAGGCATGATCCCTGCTCAGCAGGCTTACAGTCTGAAAGGCCTTAAGATACAGGGGATATAACTATAGGGAGAGAAAACTTTCTCTTTAAAAAACATTTTTGCATGAAAATTTCCAAGTCTTTGGTGATAATCAATGAAATGCCTTAATGAAGCAGGTTTTGGAATGGGAATTAAAGAGAAGGTACCCATTTGGATACTGTGAGAGAAGACTGATTTAGTTTCTAGGGTATAATGAACAACTGATTCTCAACTGATGGCAAGAAGATGCTTCCCTGGGTATCAGAATATTTGGGGTTGGAACAAAAAGGCTATGATTTTTCAAAACAAGATGGTACCTTATGCCTTTGATTCAATTTCATTTCGTTTACTTAAAAAATCCAGTTAACACTGAAGGGAATGTAGGTCTTTTTGGTTTCTAAATGGGAGAATGCTTTAAAAAAGTTAAGAGGTACCAAGATGAAGACCAAGAAAAATAAACAGTACAATGTGGTGTTAGAAGAAAATTGGAAAAACGGAAATGAAAGGGAAGAGTCAAAGGTAAAGATCACACAGCAATGGAAGAATTAACAGGATGACTCTGGGTTAGTTAGTTAAGTCAGGTGAGGGGAAGGCTTACTCTGAAATTTGTCCTAGTCGAAACAACTAAAAGATGTAAAGAAGTAATCCAAAGCTCCTAATACAGCAAAAGATAAATTAAAAACAATTCTGATTAAAAAGGAAAAATATACTGTAAAATATTTATTTAATAAATAAGTTTATAATCTATACAGAATTGAATAAAAAGTACAACAAATTATTTTCACTTCTTTACAAAACTGCATACAGTACAACTTGCAAATTGGGTTCAGCATTCTACAAATAGGGCCACACACCAAGATGTAAACTTATTATTGTCTTAAATAAGTAAAGGCTCTAACTGTATACCACAAACTTTGAATTAAATTCTAGGGAAATAATGCTTTAGTATTGATTGTACCACAGTCTATTTTATTTTAAAAAATTAAATAAAATTGCTCAAATACCACTTTTCTACTTGTTTCTGAGTAAACAATTCCCTATGTAGCAAAATAAAACACAACAAAGACAAAATATAAAATTAGAGGCTGCTATTTATGATATCACTTCCTCTTCCCTTACTTAGCTAGTGTTCTTTTCCTTTCCCTTATTCAGAAAGGAAGGTGAGTGGAAAGTGACTTATTCTTATCATTCATTTGCTTCTAGAATTCCTGCTTACATAAATGAATATGTCAGTTTTGGAATCTCGACATTATTATTCAGTGTTTACCTATGTCCTTCTAAAAAAGTTAACCTAGTTTTTTTTTTTTTTTTTAAGATTAGGCAACAAAATTGGCTTCAAAATAGTCATGTCTCAGGCTAGCAGACACTTGGGAGACTAACTTCCCAATTAAATGTGCACAGAATAACATTTTTTTCAAGTAACCTGGAAACGGAATCAATAGCAATTCTTATTTTAAGCAGATATTCAAGATGATCCACCTTTAGAAACAAAGGCAGACTTAATGTACAAAATGCAGGAACTAAGTCTATCCTAGTTCCTGTCCCACCAAAATAATTAATAAGAGGCTCAGTTTGTGAAAAAGACCTTGGAATAATCCAACTCTTAATGACATCTTTATCTTGAATAAGAAGGATAAATAATATAAAAGCTATAAATGGAGATGAAGTTATTTAAAAAAAGACTTTTCCATTTTATTTTGGAGATAAAAGGGAATGCAAATACAAAATGGGTTAGTTGTATCTTTAGCCCATTTAGTAACTTTTCATCATAGAATTAATAGTCCTTCATACTGAAGAATAAAAGACAAGCAAACCTGCCTTAAGTTTTCTGATTAGGTCACTTAGATTTTTAGCAGGCCTCAAAACTTGCCTTATTGTTTAACTAAATTAGCTTCTCTGGGAAGCATATGAGTAATGTAAAAATGAAAAATCCACACAAATACATAATTGTCAAGATGGGAATTGAGAATATTTACACAATGAATTTTTTAAAATAAATTAGAAGTGACACATATTCCTTATAAAACACCAAACCAGAGCACATGTTGTCAGTGATAGGAACAACTTTCTTCTGTAGAAACACAAATGCACATGAATAACACAGAAATAAGAATTAAGTTGAACAGAGGCAGGTGCTGTTAGAACATATTTCTGTTCTGACCTGTAACATCTGTGGCCCCTGTGAAGCCCTGGTCCCACCAGGCCAAGCATCTGGCTAATCTGATACAGAAGTACTTGACCTATGAAACACCAGACTCACTTGCTAGCAACTACACATCACCATGTGCTGCTTGATTGCTCTTGATTACTTGGTTTTCAAAAGCAAGCTCACTTTCAAATCAGAAAAATGTCATCCTTATATTGGCTCTCGTAAATAATCCATGAAGTACACTTCACTTCTGAACAGTATTCTATTACTCTAGGAGGACAAGGTATAGTCAGTTGGCTGCTTTGAAGCCATGAAATGCACACTCATAAATATGTGTCTACACTTTAAAAAATTAAATACATCCAGGCACAGCTGCTGTGCAGAGTTCTTGTGATAAGAAGCTCATTAGCAATGTGTTATGAAGTGGTCACTTGAGAACTTGATTCTGGATCTTCCGGCTTTCTGTATTTCTTCAAAATATTGATTGCACCATTAGACAGGAAAACCACAGCAATGAGTGCAAAATAACCAGCGTAGATGAAGAACTAAAGAGGGGGAAAGAATAATTTATAGAATTATCAATTAGAAGGTAAGCTCTTTTATTATATATATATGTGAACAGACTCTATAATTAAAGGTATATTCAGTTTCTCTATAAAACTTCAAAAAACATTGTGTGCTTAAACAATGTGCCAGGCACTGAGGATACAAAGAGGCAGCACAGCATGGTGATACTGAAGGCTGACTCTTGGGTGCAAATCCCGACTTCCCCCTTACTAGCTGTATGACCTGGATTGATAGACTCAGTCTCTGAGCCTCAACTTCATTTGCAAAACATTTTGTAATTCATAATATTTCCTAATTGCAGAGTTGTTGGGAAAGGATGAGATTATGTATGCAAATGTTTGTTAGCACAATGCTAATGCTGTTAATACTACTGTTTTTATTTTTGTTGCTGTTATAACTAAATCCTGGTCTCTACCCTCAAGCTGATATGATTAACAGGCCAAATTCTGAATATCAAGACTTCTACTCTTGCCCAGAAGAGGGCAGTAGAAGGTCAATTATCAATATATTCCATTATAAGATTACTTTTTATAAGAATCTTCTCTAAGCCAATTTTTTTTTAAATTTTATTTATTTTTTGGCTGTGTTGGATCTTCGTTGCTGCATGCGGGCTTTCTCTAGTTGCAGCAAGTGGGGGCTACTTTTCATTGTGGTACGCAGGCTTCTCATTGCGGTGGCTTCTCTTGTTGCGGAGCACGGGCTCTAGGCACACGGGCTTCAGTAGATGTGGCACGCGGGCTCAGTAGTTGTAGCTCGCGGGCTCTAGAGCACAGGCTCAGTAGTTGTGGCACATGGGCTTAGCTGCTCTGCGGCATGTGGGATCTTCCTGGACCAGGAATTAAACCCGTGTCCCCTGCGTTGGCAGGCGGATTCTTAACTACTGCGACAGAAGGGAAGTCCCTCCGAGCCAATTTTTTAATGTAATGATGTTGTTTATCAACATCATCATCATTTTTCTTCTTAAAATAACTTACTAACTACTGATAAGCTAACTCTCTGAGCCAGGTCCTTTAAAATTCTGATTCATTTTCCTATAGGAAAATCGTTAATTAATCATGGCAGTTACAAGTTTCAGCACAGCCCACAAAATTCTATTATTCCATGCGTTTAAACCTACCACTTCTGTAGCAAGATGACAAGCACCTAGTTACTCTTCTACCCTCCATCCCAAATGAAAGTACCTAACCCTTGAGAGGTCTTCTCAAGGTTTTTATTGCAGGTAGTAACTAGGAAACACTTAAGTAATTCTTACTTAAAAGAAAGTAATACGCTCCCATTCCTCTGGTCTATCCACCCCCTCCCCCATCCTTTTTTGAGGCAGCATGATGCAGTGGGAGATGCCTAAGTTTTAGAGTCAGATGCTGGTTTGAATCCTGGTTCTGCCATACTATTATTGACTGTGACCTTAAACAACACAACATCTCTCAGACTCATTTTCTTGATGTCTAATCCTGATAACAACGCTGCACAATTCTATATAAAGTACCCGGCACATAGAAAGCACTCAATGCACATTACCTATTTCTTTTAGACCTCCTCAGTAAAAACAAAGTTAATTACTGCTAACATGTTAGGCCTTTGTATTCTAAGAAAACTGATATGTAAGGAAGGAAGGAATAATGGAGATGGAATCATTTGGGCCGAGATGAGGTAGGGTAGGCACTTTTTTTTTTTTTTTTTTTTTTTTTAAAGGGATCTTCCCGGCCCGGGGCACAAACCCGCGTCCCCTGCATCAGCAGGCGGACCCCCAACCACTGCGCCACCAGGGAAGCCCCGGGTAGGCACTTTTTTATTCAATTGCCCATTTTGCTGAAGTACAGAACAAGCCCTGCCTACCACTCACAATGCATGAAGGCATATACAACTATACAATTCCTGAGTGAATAAAATTATTCACACTGTCTCTGAGTGTGCAGGTGTTTTCTCAATAGGTCATATGTTAAGAATCATAATGCTGTTCAGCAACAGGAAGTCATTACCTTGGTATTTGGGTGAGGGGTGTTTGAAATAAAGGAGGAGGAGACTTAGAGAGCTTTGAGGTGAAGCATGGCATCTCAAACATGAGATGCAGTATTCCAGGCACAGAATTAAAATTAGAGGGAAATAATGGATGAGGAAGCAGAAGGGCTTGGCCTGGAAGGAACCAATATTACCTCTCAGCTCCACCAGGCTGGTTAATTACACACAGAAATGTTCTAGGGCCTCATCAAAAAGATGATGGTCCCAACATCCTCCTGGTAGAAAAGAACTAAGGATGGGGGATGACTGAAGGAAAGAGAGAACACTTTTCCTTTTTATTTTGTATCTGTCTATATTGTTTGAATTTGTTTCCATGAAGCATGCTCCACTTCTGTTACCCTGATCAACTCATAACATCTTCAGTACCGAAACAGAGATCTTACCTGAGTGGTAATTTCCAAGCCAAGGCCACTGGCATCTACCACAATTAGAGTGAGCACAGTCTGCAGTGCCAGAGCGATGAAGGTATTTACACCAAACACTAGGGCGTAGCGCTCCATGCTGAGGTTTGCAGCAATCTGAAAACTTAAATAATATATAAAAAGAAAGCACACACAAGAATTACTTCCAGGATCGTGTGAAGAGTAGCCCGAACTTTCTACTGTCAATTCCCTTCCCAACCAAGTGAAGAATATTTTGTTGCTAAATGATGTAAACCTCATGTAAACATCTGAAAACAGCAGGAACATTTAAACAAGGAAATAAAGAACCTTGCCTAAATGCTTCCTCAGGAGAAAAACTGGCAATGCGCATATAATGCTTCCTCCCATTTGCCTCTTTTTTTTTTATTTTTTATTTTTTTATTTGCGGTACGCGGGCCTCTCTCACTGTTGTGGCCTCTCCCGTTGCGGAGCACAGGCTCCAGACGCGCAGGCTCAGCGGCCATGGCTCACGGGCCCAGCGGCTCCACGGCATGTGGGATCCTCCCGGACCGGGGCACGAACCCGTGTCCCCTGCATTGGCAGGCGGACTCTCAACCACTGCGCCACCAGGGAAGCCCCCATTTGCCTCTTCTAACCAGAAAGTTTAATTTGTAAAGAAACCAAAAAGCTAATCCTGTCAGCTCTTCCTAATGATTCTTTGAATCAAAATACATACGTTGCTACAGTGATGAGTAACATGTAGATGATTCTGAAGACAACGTAGGATGCGTAGCACACCCAAATGTTACCCACGGTGTCCATGATGTACACTGCAGCAGCAATCAGGAGAGAAAACAGAGACAATGTCAATTCTCCCCAAGTGGACCAGGATATTTTTATGTAACCAACTGCAAACACAGCAACAGCACCTACAAAACAAAAAGAAAATTTGTCATTTTGCTACACAAATACTATTTCAATAAATTAAAATTTCATCTTAGATTATTACATTTTAAGATCTTTTAACTTTTAAACAGGGTAGCTCAAGATTATGGAGGGCCTTGAAAGACAGTCAGAGAATTTTAGACTTGATGGAATAAATAGTATGGAGCCATGGAGAGATGATGAGAGACTGAACTAGGGCAGCTGGTAATGAGAAGGAAAAGGAGGATACAGAGCCAGGGATGCTGCTAAGGAAAAACTACTGAGGCGGACACAGAGGAGAGAATCAAAAAGAACCACTGCTTGTAGCTTGGCAACACGGCAGGTGGCTCATCTCTCTTCCCAACTGAGGGGCAGTTTATTATGTGGTAAAATGATGATGGTGATAACGATAGCTAAAATGTATGGAGTGCTTTCTAAGTGCCAGTCACAGTTTTAAGTGTTTACAGAAATCATATAAAGTTTTCCAAAACCTTCTGAGGTGGGTCAACAAATTAGAAAGGGACAAGAGAATAAAATGGCCAAAGACACAGGCTCTGAGTTCAAACCTCGACTTTACCACTTACCATCTATATCATCTTGGCCAAATGATTAACCTATCTGTCCACAGCTTCCTTAACTGTAAACTGGGGATAATAATTACACCTATCTTAGGAATTCTGTGAGGACTGAGTGAACATACATAAAGTCTTTAGAGCAGCGCTTGGCACATATAAACAATATATTTGCTACTGTTGTTATAAAGTATTGTATAGGTTACTCCAAGTTTTTCAACAAGTGGTGGAAGAACCCAGTAAATCAGAGATAATGGAAACCTAGATAAGAAGACAATTTAGAGGACCATTATATCAGGTTTCCCAAAGGTTAAAAGAATTTAAGTTTGTTAGTCATAGCCTTCCACCTCATGTGCAATTCTAAATTGTCCTCCTAAATTATAAAATCAGAGCTCAAAGTAAGTAATCCATTTTCTGGGGTTACTTCAAACTTGGGAGGGGAGAGAAAATCTGATTATGGCTGACTTCACTACCAGAGGAATCTCCCCCTCGCAAGCTGCCCTACCACCCTGCACTGCTTACCCAGTAAGGTTGAAACAGCCTCCACGCCACCGTTATAGATGGCAGCATGACGAGAAGGCATCACCTGCTCCCACAGGCCCTGTGCATAGTTCACGACTTGAAAATAGCCGCAGGTGGAGAGGGCCCACCACACGGACCAGCAGAGCAGAGGGCGAGAAGAGTAGCACACCAGGAAATCATTCCACAGGACCTTCAGCACAAGGAGACGGTCTGGCTTGGATTCCTACAGAGAAAAAGGGAAGAAGCCAACTGTACAGAAAGCAATTGTATAGACTCAATTTTCTATTCAACAGACTTTTTTCTTGTTCCTTGTGAAAACCAATTGCTTATTTCATATACGTGTGTGTGTGTGTGTGTGTGTGTGTGTGTATAAACTTAGCAATTACATTTATCCCCCTGGGGAAAAAAAACACATTCTTATATAATTTTTGCTTTGAATGCTCTATAAACATTAGTACATCCAGCAAATGATATACTGTTTACAACATGAAGGTAGAAAGATGGTCAGAGATCGCGTACTTCAGCTAAAGGGAGATGACATTCCATATCTCCCCATACAGTGGCAAGCAACATTAAGAATAAGCAATAATTTGGGCTTCCCTGGTGGCGCAGTGGTTAAGAATCCACGTGCCAATGCAGGGGACACGGGTTCAAGCCCTGTTCCGGGAAGATCCCACATGCTGCAGAGCAACTAAGCCTGTGCGCCACAACTACTGAGCCTGCGCTCTAGAGCCCGTGAGCCACAACTAGTGAAGCCCACGCGCCTAGATCCCGTGCTCCGCAACAAGAGAAGCCACTGCAATGAGAAGCCCGCGCACCGCAACGAAGTGTAGCTCCCGCTCACCGCAACTAGAGAAAGCCCACAAGCCCCCAAAAAAAACGCAACCAAAAAAAAAAAAAAAAAAAAGCGCAATAATTAGCAACCCTAGTAAATCACTCTTCAGGTAGAATCCATGAATGAGAACCTATCAGATTCACTGAAAGGTAATGGTTAAGACAGAAATCTTAGAAAGAAATAAATCAAAATATTAGCAGCAGTTCTCTCTGACTGATGGGATAATCAGTGATTTTAATTTTCTTCCTTACACTTTTTCTGTTACCCAGTATTTATGGGAAATATTACTATTACAATGAAGTAATAAAGCTACTATGCATGTAACTGAGTGAATCAAAACATTACTATGTACCATCATCCCTGGACTATGCCAAGAAGTCAATATGAGATTCCAGACATCCTGTGAAATAGCTATCAAAGGTTGCCATAATTCCGGAGCCTCGCTCAGAACATAGGAAATTTTACTTTTGCAACTAACGTGGGAAGGCAAAATGAGAGAATCCAAAGGGACCGGACCAAGAGGAAGCTAACTGTGAATTAGCATATAAGAGCCAGGATGTGTGACAGGGGCCATGTTACAGATTATTAACACCAATGGCAGCAGCATGATTCAACCCGCTTGCTGGCTGGAATGCATATCTTGCACGTGAGAACCTCCAGATGTAAAATGACTACTTCCAGCTGCTGTCAGCCCTTTCTCCTTTATTTTTAGAAACTGAGGTATAATTGACCTTTAACTTTATACTAGTTTTAGGTATATAACATAATGATTTTATATTTGTATACAATGTGAAATGATCACCACAATAAGCCTAGTCAATATCTGTCACCATACAGTTATAATTTTTTTTTCCTGTGATGAGAAGTTTTAAGATCTACTCTCTTAGCAACTTTCAAATATGCAATATGGTATTACTAATTATAGTCACCATGCTGTACATTACATCCCAAAGACTTATTTACAACTGGGAGTTTTACCTTTTGACTCCCCTTTACCCATTTTGCTATCCCCTATCCCCTTCCTCTGGCAACTACCAGTCTGTTCTCTGTATCTATGAGCTTGTGGGTTTTGTTTTGTTTTGTTTTTAGTTTCCACATATAAATGAGATCATGCAATATTTGTCTTTCTCTGTCTGACTTACTTCACTTAGTATAATGCCCTCTAAGTCCATCCACATTGTTGCAAATGGCAAGACTTCATTCGCTTTTCAATGGCTGAATAAACAGTGTTCCAGTGTGTATATAAATGTGTCCGTATACCACATTTTCTTTATCCATTCATCCACTGATGGACCCTTAGGTTGTTTCCATATCTTGGCTATTGTAAATAATGCTTCAGTGAATTGGTGGGTGCCTGTATCTTTTTGAGTTAGTGTTTCCATTTTCTTTGGATATATACCTAGAAGTAGAATTCTTGAATCATGTGGTAGTCTGATTTTTTTTTAATTTATTTATTAAATTTATTTCTTTTTGGCTGCGTCGGGTCTTCATTGCTGCACGAGGGCTTTCCCTAGTTGCGGCGAGCGGGGACTACTCTTCGTTGTGGTGCACAGGCTTCTCATTGTGGTGGCTTCTCTTGTTGCGGAGCATAGGCTCTAGGTGCACAGGCTTCTTTAGTTGTGGCGTGTGGGCTCAGTAGTTGTGGCGCACGGGCTTAGTTGCTCCGTGGCATGAGGGATCTTCCTGGACCTGGGATCAAACCCATGTTCCCTGTACGGGCAGGCCGATTCTTAACCACTGCGCCACCAGGGAAGTCCCTGATTTTTAATTTTTTGAGGAACCTCCACACCGTTTTCCAGTGACTGCAACAATTTACATTCCCACCAATAGTGCACGAGGGTTCACTTTTCTCCACATCCTCACCAATGCTTATTTCTTATCACTTTGATAATAGTCATTCTAACAGGTATGAGGTGATATCTCATTCTGGTTTTGAGTTGCATTCCCCTGATGATTAGTGACATTGAGCATCTTTACATGTACCTGTTGGCCATCTGAATGTCTTCTTGGGAAAAATGTCTATTCAGATCTTCTGCGCATTTTTAAATTGGATTCCTTTTTTGCTATTGAGTTGTATGAGTTCATTTTATAATTTGGATATTAGCCCCTTATCAGACATATGATTTGCAGATATTTTCTCCCATTCAGTAGGTTGCCTTTTCATTTTGTTGATGTTTTTCTTTGTTGTATAGAAGCTTTTTAGTTTGACGTTGTCCCACTTATTTTTGCTCTTGGTGTCAAATTAAAAAACACATTGCCAAGACAGATGTCAAGGAGCTTACCACGTATGTTTTCTTCTAAGGCATTTTATGATTTCAGGTCTTACATTCAAGTCTTTAATCCATTTTACGTTAATTTCTGTGCAGCCCCTTCTCCTTTAAATAGAACCTTTGAATAGATATAGTTAGGTGTTTATAATACCAAGTTAAATGCTACTCTTTTCTTAGCTCAGTTATATGCAGAGGGAGATTTGTCTATTATCAAGCCAATAGCTAGGATGGAAACTTGAGAATAAGTTTGCTTCTTTTATTGTGCTGTTGAAGGACACAATCCTAATTCTTGCTATAAACAATGAACATTTTTTTTCCTGATGAAAGGAAGACTATCATTATTTTCTCAGCTATTGGTATTTCATTACCCAAAACATAGTATAAAAACATATACAATGAGCCTTAACCAATGCGGACAAATATAGTACATCTGGTTTCAAGGAAAAAGAACCAAAATATGTATCATGGAAGAACTGGTGTTTGAGACAGGCTTTGGGAGATAGATAAGATTAGAATAGAGAAACAATTAAGAGAACAATTAAGAGAAACAATTAGAGAAACAATTAAGAACAACATTCAAAGAAAACAAAGAGAACAATTAAGAGCAACAATTAAGAACAACATTCAAAGAAAAGGAAACAAGAACAATAGCACAGAAGAAGGCGCTTTCAAGGTGTACTTAAGAATCTGCAATGATAAAGTTCTCTTCCAACATAAAAGGCTTCTGGGACACTCTGTCCTGCTCTGGCCTGCTGTGCACTTATCTTGTTCCAAGAATACTCATTCTTGCCTTTGCCTGGTATCTCGTAGAGCCCTAGTTCATAAGCCCTAGTTCAGGGGCACTGGAAACCTTTTAAGAGTTGGCACAGAGACCTGCCTTTGGCTACTCTTTTTCAGGGGAGATAATACCTATCTGAGCTTCAAGGGCATTAAGCTGCAAAAGGTAGGGGGTACAGCCATATACGGCTACACACTCTCTCCCCTCCATCCCAACTCAGACATATCCGTTGGCAGGGGCCCAAGTGGAGATATCCAGAGGGGAAGGCTGTGACCACAAATGAGAAAAAAATGGGGAGGGTCAAAAGACAGACTTTGTCCTTCACAAAAGTCTTTCTGATTCTGGCTTTTAGTGCTCAGGGCTAACCTGGTGAGAAAGGCAGAATACGGCCCAACACAAACCTCCCCCCAGTCACTTTCACCATTATGGTTTCAATTCTTTGGATTCTGAAGGCTATTCTGACATGAAAAGAAAGAAAGATCAGTCTTGAATTAACATTGAGTAAAAAACCATAAAGTTATAAACCTACATGTAGGTTATAATTTCATTTACTATAAAATCTGTACAAACAGTGATATTTAGAAAGGGCACTAAAATATTAACAGTGGTTATCTTTGCACCCAGCAGTTCAGATTATTTTGACTTCTTTTTATGTAGTTTTCTGTATTGTTTACTTAAAAAATTAAGTATGAATCTTTTAAATAAAATCAGTAGAGCTCCAGTTCCCTCACCTGTAAAATGGAGACAGTGATACCTATATCAAGGAGTTTTAATAATAGTAGTTTTAATAAGAATGAGATAATGAATATAAGATTTTTGGCACAGTGTCTGGTACCCAGGTCAAAATAAATGGGAGCTGAGATGATGAAATCAGCAGCATACTTGTCTACACTCAGATGAGAAAAATTTCTGAATCTTAGGCTTTTTACAGTAAAATGGAAATTAATGCTTACTTCAACAGGTTATTACAAGAACTAGATAAGCATTATTCAGTATGTAGCAAGTGCTCAATAAATGTCGGTTTCCTTTATATTCTATTTACCATGACTCATTAACATAATCAACAAATAGGTCCTGAGTGCTGTTATTCAACTTTGGACTTCCAGGCCCCATCTGCCTGTTAGCGTTCACTTCTTAGAGTTTCAAGTGCATGCTGTTTGTCCTCTATCTTGCTCCATGAGGCTCTCAAGCCCTCGTAATATGACATTTCACGTGCCACATGTAAAAATTCTAACATTTTGCAGATACTGAACTAAAAATCTATTATTTACATTGACTTCACCATTTTCATTTTCCTGGTGTGTTCATTAGAAAATTCAAAATTAAATATGTGCCTGGCATTATGTATTTTTGGTGAGCAGAGATCCAGAGGACGGAAATGTATGCCTCCTTCGACTCCTTAAACTTAACCCCACTCTGGGGCAGTGTCCCAGCCAGGCAGAAACTGCAGGTGGAGCTGGAGACCTTGAAGAGTTTGGCTATACTTCCAGCTCAGCCCAAAGCCCAAGGATGATTCTGGACTTTCATTCTGACTCGTGCATTTCAGATCTTCCTGGGTGTGGACCTGGTATATATGTCCCTCCCAGCCCGCCCTGCCTGCCCCTTCAGTTGTCACCCCAGCAGGACCTGGGTGGCTTGGGCACTTCTGGGGTTTTGGGGGGTTTTTTGTTTGTTTTGCACTTCTGTTCTTAGCGGCTCTCTCCTCCATTGTTGCCAGGCGGGAGGGCAGGCGGACGCACAGGCGCTGATGCCAAATCTGCCACCTCGGACGGCGGCTGCTGAGCCAGGTACCCTGCTCTCCAGCTTTCCCGCTCTGGTGGCCGGGGACCCATCCTGTACAGTTAGAGCCGGCCAGGGGAGAAGGGGCAGCTGCCCTGCCAAGAAGCTCATCGCCCTCAAGGCAAACACCTCCAACCCTCAGAACCCCGGGAGATTCAGAAGCGCTAGACGGTCCAGGGGCGCGCATCCTCACCTGTGCGCCCCAGGGCCTGACGTGTACTCTGCGCATGCGCCACCCCTCCCTAAACTTTTGCGCCCCGCGAACGCACACGCATTGTTCGCTCACAGGTTGCAGAGTATAAAAAGGCCACAGGCCAAAGAGAGCGCACTCCGCTTTTGGCCGAGTTGGCAGCTGAAGGAGAGTGCTCGGAGCCCAGCTGTCTATCCAAGGACCGACCTCACCCAAGTTCTCTAGGGGCAGTTACTTAGGTAGGCCCTGCCCCTCACCCCCGCCCCGGGCACTGGGGGACCAGCACCTGCCGGGAGGGCTCGGCTGCCCCCAGCCCGCTCCCCGCGCCCACCGACTTCCCGTGGCCGGCCCGGGTAACCCAGCTGTCTATGGCCGGCTATCCACTCGCAGGCCAGCCCACAAGTGTCCAGTGACTCTGCATCTGCGCTTTGCCACAGAGTCTCTGAGGCCCCATTCTACCATCCCGCAGACCCTGCGCTCCTTTCTGGAGGTCCTTATCTCCATCTGCAGTCGAGGCCATCGGAAGAAGGCGGTGATAGGTGCTCGCACCTCCACGACATCCCGCAGCTCAGTGTCCGCAGAGGCCACAGTCACTGTCAGTGTGGCGCGGGGGCAGCCAGTGCCGCCCACGACACCCAGTTGTGTCCCGAACTACAGCACAGATAAGACGGTGTTAGGGGCCCTGGGAGAGAGCGGGCAAGGGATGGCCAAGCAGGAGGAAGTCCCCACAGTCACAGGGAGGAACGAAAACCAGAGAAGCGGCCCCGATGACACCGGGGGTGCACGATCTGCATTTAGGCCCCTGGGGGGCTCGTTCTTCGTGCCCAGGCCTGGATCTCTGCAGAGAGACCTACACGCCAAGACGGCAGAAGACAGATCCAACAGGAAACTGCAGACCTCTTGTATGAGCTCCTGCCCCCAAAGAAAAGCCATCACGAGCTCATATAACGCCACCCGAGGTTTCCCGCCAGTGAAGAGAAGGAGGGGTCTCGCCATACCGCAAGGGCTGCCCCAGAAGTCTGCAAAGAAAGGGAGCAAGGAGCGCCCTCCGTCGCCCTCTGCAGCTCTGGTGGTTTCCCGGAGGAAAAGCCAGCCGGACAAAGATGCAGAGGCAACAAGAGGGCAGAAACGGCCCTGGAGGAACGGCTCCCGCGCATCTGACAGTCCCAGGCCCCGAAAACGCAGGATTTCTCTGCTGCCGCACAGGCGAGGGGAGCCTCTGAGGCTGCCCCCAGCCCCTGAGCTGGGTTTCCCGGTCACCGTTGAAGACCTAGACTCCGAGAAGGAAGCAGCATTCCGGCGCATCAACAGTGCGCTGCGGGGTGAGACCTAGGCCATCGGGGGCCTGGGCGCCACGCAGTCTTCCAGTTCCTTCCCGCTGCCTGCCGCAGGGGATGCTTCTCCGCAGAAAATGTTTCAGAAGTTATTTCTATTTTAATATGATCATGGTACATTAAAATATATTAGTGCTTGCCTGTGAATACTAAGGTCGCTTGACTTGTAATTTTCTATGTTGTTCTATATTTTTGTGACTAAAGGCATTACTTGGGGGAATTAAAAGAATATCTTGAAGCGATTTTGGCTTTTGATCTGCCACTAATTCCTATTTAACCTTAATTCAGGGGTAGGATTCTTTGACCCAAGGAAACAGAATAGTATAAAAAGAAAGAATGTGAGTGTCAGATGGTGGCAGTGATTAAGTATAGCAAGAGACGCCTTTGCAAAAGTTACTGTTGGTCCCAGAAGACTCTCACTTAGCTGTGTGACCCTGGGCAAGTCACTTCACCTAAATCTCTGAATTATAGGGCTGTGCTCATGATTTAAAAGTGACTGGGCACGGTGGATGCTCGGAAATCCTGGGTTCTCAATAAAGCCACTGCCCTGCTCCTTGGTCCTTTGGGATTACTATATTAGTAAAATTTATACTTGACAGTAATTTTAGCTTAAAGTTTATTTTGTCTGTTTCATCTCAGCCTTTTGGCTAAGATCAAGTGTAGTATCTGTTCTTGTCAATTTAAATATTAAGAGAAAAGAAAGGAAAATAACGGGAATGCCCCCACACTCTTCAGACAATAGGAGCCTCTTAACCTGTTCCTTTGTCCAGAGACACAGGCCATTTCTCAGTGAAGGCCTCTGCCATCACTGAGGTTGCAGGGGAGATGTGGTAACTGGGGAGAAAAAGACCAATGGGGATGACCCCCTCACTCCTCAACATGCAAGCCCCCCACTTTCTCACTTGTCTGGCTAGAAATAAAAGGTTGATCCCATGGTTTTAACTTTCAGCTGCTGCTGGACTTTGCGTGCCTTGCATAAGCTGGGAGACAGAGGCAGGGAAAAAACCACCATAATCACCCTGTTACGGCCATGAAATTAACTGCCCTGCCCTTATGAAATTAACACTGGAGTAAGAGAGACAGATGATAAACACACACATAAAAGAGAGCTTATAGTAGGAATAATACTATGAAGAAAGTAAAAAGGGTAATGGGCTAGCAAGTGACTTTGGAATGGAGTAATGATTGCTAAGAGTGTTAAATGGCTTTCTGAAAAGCTGACGTCCGAGCTGTGACCTGAGTGACATAAAGGAACCAGCCATGAAGATCAGAATGAAGGGCAGTCCTGACTGACACAATCTCCTGATTTGAAGTTCTGAGGTGGGAACAAGCTTGATGTGTTTCAGCCCAATTAAGAGATAAGGTCAGAGAGGTTGGCAAGCAGCCAAATTGTATGGGGTTTTATAGGCCATGATCAAAATTTTGCATTTTCTTCTACATACAATAGGAAAATGTAGGGGGAGGGGATAATTAGGGTTTAATGCCTAGACTATGAAGATTTAAGTCAAGGGCTAATGATTTCAATTAAATTACTTCGATGTATCCCTACATATGTGAGGGACTGGAGAGGAAAGGAGAAGTTGTTCATGGTATGCCTGGGAAACAGAAGAAAAAAGAGAGTACCTTCACATCAGCTCACAAAACTCAGGATTCTAGAGTCAAGTAAAGCTTAGTGATCATCTGATTTAACACTCTACATTTAGGGGTAGCTTAACTCAGTTAAAGAAAAAGAATTTGTGGGACTTCCCTGGTGGTCCAGCAGTTAAGACTCCACACTTCCACTGCAGCGGGCACAGGTTCCATCCATGGTCGGGGGAACTAAGATACCGCATGCCACGCGGTGTGACCAAAAAGTGAAAAAAAAAAAAAGAAAAGAAAAAGAGGAAAAAAAAAGAAAAAGAACTTGTGATGGAATTAGTACCAGACTCTCATAACTCTTCATAAGGCCCAGAATACCTTCAACAAATTCAAAGGGAAAATGAGAAATTATTTACAGCCTCACAAATAAAGATCTACAGTGAAGGTGCAAAGCTGTTCTTGATTATTCATATCTAATGATAAAGATAATAATAGAAATTACCGTGTATTGATTACCTACTTATGTATACTAATTTGAAAGCTCTACATGGCCTTATTTAATACTTGAAATAGCCCTATGAGGTAGGTATATGAATGAGGGAACTAAAAGTCACAAAGAATTAAGAAACTGGCCCAAGATCACCCTGCTGGTAAGTACTAGTACTGGGGACTGCCTCCCTTCTTCAAAATCCGCTATACTCTGCTTCTATAAATGATATTGAGTACAAGATAAAAACATTTATTTTGCTGCTGTCTGTGTTTTATGGAACTCAAACACACACACACACACACACACACACACACACACACACAAAGAATGCTTCCTAACAGTAAAAGGTGTCAGTCTACAAAAAAAAGTATAGTTATATTAACAGATATTTATTAAGCATTAATCTCATGTCAAGCCCTGTGCTAAAGAGTTGTTTTAATTTACATCATTTCTAATGGATAAGCAACTTAAAAAAAATCATGTCCAACTATATGCCAAGCACAAAATGAGTCCAGTTGCCTGTTTGGGAAAGAAAATCACTGGCTTTGGCAGCTCCTCCTCCTGCAATGTCAGCACCCTCTGCCCCAAAGCAGTAGGGCTCATTCTGAAAATCAACTTACAAATACTCTAAGATAACTTGTGGACTGGGCTATCACTTTGACTTCTACCTCATTTTCCCTCTTTTTAAGTCAAGATAAAACCACCCACTGACCTAGAACTCTTCTTTACTGTAATTATCACGATTATCATTTATGGTTCATTGATGGGCTTTGTCAACTTAAGATGGCACTGTGATCTCCAATATCCACATTCTAATTTTCCTTCAAGCTTGTCAAAGAAAAGCAAGCAGTATTTTAGGGCTGTACAGCTGCCAAGCAGCACTGCTTGCCTGTCATGGTGTCGGTAGCTGAGCCAAGGAGATCATGAAACTGACTTGAATCCTAATTTTACCTCACCATGGCCAACATGATGGTTCTGACCATGTTGTTATCCCAGTGAAAGACTTCACGGAGCAAGGTATAGATTGAAGTGGATTTCATATCTGCTCTAAAATTATGTTTAGGAGTACATGTGTGTAATTTTGCATGACTCACTAATGTTGGATCTGATCCTTATCTCTAAAATGAAAGGGTGATGTGATCTAAAGTCCCTTTAACATGCTCTGATTGTTATATGATTTGTGGCTAGAATCACTTCTAACTCAAAAAGTTTATAATTCTTCACCATATCAAGTACTGACATTTTGCATATCTATAAATAACAAATATCAAGGTGGCCTAGGACAGAGTTTTTTAAATTTTAGATTTCAACTCATTAGTTGGTAATAAAATCAATTTAGTGGGCAGTGATCACATTATAAAAAATAAACGAAATGTGTCAGAATAAACCATTGTGTTGTAAAACTTTTGTTTCATGGATGACTTTGAGGGGTTCAAGACTTCAGTGGAGGAAATAACTGCAGATGTGGTGGAAATAGCAAAAAAAACTAGAATTAGAAGTGAAACCTGAAGTTGTGACTGAATTGCTGCAATTTTATGATAAAACTTGAATGGATAAGCAGCTGCTTCCAATGGATGAGCAAAGAAAGTGGTTTCTTGAGATGGAATCTACTCCTGGTAAAGATGCTGTGAAGACTGTTGAAATGACAACCAAGAATTTAGCACATTACATAAACTTAGCTCATAAAGCAGGGCTTAAGAGGATTGACTCCAATTTTCAAAGAAATTCTACTATGGGTAAAATGCTATCAAACAGCATTGACGCTGCAGAGAAATCATTCCTGAAGGAAGAGTCAATCGATGCGGCAAACTTCACTGCTGTCTTATTTTAAGACATTGCCACAGCACCCCAACCTTCAGCAACCACCACCCTGATCAGTCAGCAGCCAACAAGATCATTGCAAGACCCTCCACCAGCAAACAGATTACGAATCGCTGAACGCCCAGATGATGGTTGGCATTTTTTGGCAACTATGTATTTTTAAATTTAGGTATGTATATTATTTTATACATAATGCTATTGCACACTTAATATACTACAGTATAGTGCAAACATAACTTTTATATGCACTGTGAAACAAAAAAAAATGTGTGACTTGCTTTATTACAGTATTTGCTTTACCTCAGCAGTCTGGAACTAAACCCACAATATCCTTGAGGTATGCCTGTATCACACATAGTTTTCAGCACAGATGAGGAAGATAACTTCCTATCCTTACATACTTTGGACTGCAATTCAGAAACTGGAAGTAGATATTCATCATTTATTGGAATCATTTCACCTATTCATTTAGAAAATTTTTTCTAGAGCTTCCTTTACATACCAAGTTCTGAGGATAGAAAGATGAAGAAGAGACAGACATTGCTGTGGCTTCTAAGACATCTCCAACTTGAGCAACATAATGTTGTGCCAGCAGCTCAATAACAAAAAAACAAACAACCCAATCCAAAAATGGGCAGAAGACCTAAATAGACATTTCTCCAAAGAAGATATACAGATTGGCAACAAACACATGAAAGAATGCTCAACATCATTAATCATTAGAGAAATGCAAATCAAAGCTACAATGAGATATCATCTCACACTAGTCAGAATGACCATCATCAAAAAATCTAGAAATAATAAATGCTGGAGAGGGCGTGGAGAAAAGGGAACACTCTTGCACGGCTGGGGGGAATGTAAATTGGTCCAGCCACTATGGAGAACAGTATGGAGGTTCCTTAAAAAACTACAAATAGAACTACCATATGACCCAGCAATCCCACTACTAGGCATATACCCTGAGAAAACCATAATTCAAAAAGAGTCATGTACTAAAATGTTCATTGCAGCTCTATTTACAATCATTAGATGAATGGATAAAGAAGATGTGGCACATATATACAATGGAATATTACTCAGCCATAAAAAGAAACGAAATTGAGCTATTTGTAATGAGGTGGATAGACCTAGAGTCTGTCATACAGAGTGAAGTAAGTCAGAAAGAGAAGGACAAATACCGTATGCTAACACATATATATGGAATTTAAGGGAAAAAATGTCATGAAGAACCTAGGGGTAAGACAGAAATAAAGACACAGACCTACTAGAGAATGGACTTGAGGATATGGGGAGGGGGAAGGGTAAGCTGTGACAAAGCGAGACAGAGGCATGGTCATATATACACTACCAAGCGTAAGGTAGATAGCTAGTGGGAAGCAGCCGCATAGCACAGGGAGATCAGCTCAGTGCTTTGTGACCGCCTGGAGGGGTGGGATAGGGAGGGTGGGAGGGAGGGAGACACAAGAGGGAAGAGATATGGGGACATATGTATATGTATAACTGATTCACTTTGTTATAAAGCAGAAACTAACACACCATTGTAAAGCAATTAAACTCCAATAAAGATGTAAAAAAAAAATCTAAAATAAAATTTAAGTAAAAAAATAATAATAATAATGTTGTGCCAGTCTTGGAGGTCATTTACTCGAGAGGAAAATACATTTGTCATCCCTAATATAAATCAACGTTATATTGAATGAATGAATTAATGAACCAATGAAGCAACTCAAGATAAAACCAGAATCCAAATGAATTGAGGGACTTTCCTGTCTGTTTTTTCACCATTGGTCTAGCCCCAGAGTAGCAACCACCAGGCATTTAAGGTTGTGCTTACCTGTCCCTCCATGGGAGGCACCTCTGTATTTAGAGGGATTTTTGATTCAACGTCTTCCCACTGCGGAAGGTGATTAGAAGCTGAGGTATCAGTAGCAATGCCACCATTGTGTACCTTGATGCCATTTTCTCCCTGGCAGGAGGGAGGAACGTGGTGAAAGAAAAGACTCTTCTGTGGCATAGGCAGAAACCAGGCTACTGCGAAAGCCACAGAAACACAGGTAAGAGAGATGACATTCAGGCTGAATAGGGACCAGCCTGCCACTGAGACGAGGATCTGCCCTAGGACAGAGCCCACTGTGAAGCCCACCAAGGTGGCACTTCGACAGTAACTCGTGACTTTCTGGTACATGCTCAGGTCTACCACACTGTAGATATAGGAGTAATAGGCAATTTCAGTAGCGGTGGCGATGCCATAGAAGAATTCCAAGAACTGAATGGCCAGCAGTCCCTGGGCATAGAGCAGCATGAACCACGTAACAATAAGGCTGAGTCCCTGCAGCAGAACAACAGGTTTATAACGGAGGAAGTCTGTGGCAAGGAACAGAGGAAACAACAGCACCAGGTGAGAGTAAGTCCATACTGGATATATTTCATTGAAGACCTGGTAGAAAAAAGATAAAATCCCGTTAGTGATCTCAAAGGACCTGGAACATTTGTAACAATTTATTCTTACAAAACAATCTACCAGTACCTCAAAGATCTCATTTTTATCAACCAAAGAAATCTTGACAACAATTCTGATAATTGTTTGGAATATACTTCTCCGTTTCCACCCCATCGTCTTTTTCCTAATAAAATCTTCCCTATTCATCAAAGACTAGTCAACGCCTTCCTCATCCTGGAAGACTTTGCTGCAGCTGATAGTGTTTGTATCCCAGCACCCAAAAAGCTCTCCTGATACTGCTTTGTATGTGTCAGTCTCCTCAATTACCTCATGGCACTGCGTCTTAACCATGGCTACACATCTCCCAAGGAGCTTTAAAAAATGTGGATGCCTTGCCGCAGGCATTTTTTAGAAACCTCCCAGGAGATTTTATTATGAGCCAGAGTTTAGAACCATTGCTTTATAGGTTCTTTCAGGGTGGACTTGACTTTCATTTGCACAACCTAATAGCTCACACACTGTTTGGAAGATACTTGGCTCAATAAATGCTTTGGAAACAAATAAATGTTTTGGAATCATTGTCAGTTCTTACTTCTAGCCACAGAACAGGGAGCCATGATCCTACTGTTTGATTAGGTTTCTCTGATTTTAAGTTTCATTTCTTTGGGGTAACATGAATAGATAAAGAAGGTAAATCTGTCCTACAGTCTTAACAGAGTAACTATCTGTGGATGGTAGCATTATAAGCAACTCTGTTGTCCTTCTTTTTGTATGCCTATAATATGAAAAAAAAATGGAAGGGTTTTTTTTCATTAAGTTTTCATTGGAATATAGTAGAAATAATATTTAAACCACAAAGACCCCAGCTGGAATTTCTGTTCCATCATTTGCCATATGATTTTAAGCAAGTTTTTTTTTAGTTCCTTTTAGCCTTAATCTCCATTATCAGTAAAAGAGGAGTAAAGCCTATGCCACAGGGTTGTTTCTTGCAAGGACTAAATGAGAGAGTACATGTAAATCACTTACTCTTTTTTCATAGGTTTAAAGACTTAAGGACTGAAGCTGAAACACAGACCACTTGGGACAATACAAATTAAATTAACTGAACTGTCGTCCCCATTCTTCGAATAACAATCATTGTAGGAGGCTTTTTCCTCTTTTTACACCTACCCCATAGCCTAGTAAGTTCCTGAGGGTTTAAGTAAGTCAGTTTTATAAGTGATCATTTCAAAGTTTGGATCAGTGGCCCCAGTTTTTAAGTGGGTTCTGAAAGGTAGTCTTACTAACAGTCTAAATACTTTGTGCTGGAGCAATCTAATCCTCGGGTTTGACTTACTTTTTAACTCTCATGTATACCTCAGTTCACCCAACTAATTGTTTTAAGGTTTTAGGGGAACAATAAAGTAAAAATTTTATTTTTAGTAAATTATTATAAAATATTTGCCAATGCAGAGAACTATAAAAGGAAAACATAATCTGAAGTACATTCCAGACTTGATTTCTGACTGAATATCAAAAGTGATTTGTCTAATAGCCTCGCCTTCATGAATTCCGGTCTAATTTGTGTTTGCAAATCATCTAGCAACCTCCATTTACCAGGAAACTTTCTTGTGCCTGAATGTGTGCGTGAAAGAATAATCGAGAACTGTAGAAATGATTCTTATTCACAAGTGTGTAAGTTTTATCAAATGAGGAACAAAGTGCACTCGGCTGACATAACACAGGGTCAGAGGCTTCTCAGTAGAAAACCAAAGGGGATAAGGGCAACCTTGAGATGAAAGCCGTGAAGAGTGAAGGCTTCCCTACAGACTTTTCACAGGTGTGCTCCATTAGCAACTTCCCACTCCTTTTTTGCCTACAGTTTTATTCATTCTCCTGCAGTTTTCTGAAGTGTGAAACTGCCTCCTCTGTTTGACTCTGTATATTTCTTCACCTTCACATTTTCTCCAACATAATACTACAAAGCTGTTAGCCACCACACCTTCCCTTTAAAAATACCTTCCTTCCATACCCGGTCTTCTTTTTTCTCCACCACACGCCTTGGGACTTTCACTGATTCTTCACTCTAGTAAAACTGTCTGCACTTAGACATGTTATATACCTTTCAATACTAGTTGTCCCCAAACGATTAACTGTGAAGTTTTCATTATATAAACCTCATCCTTTCAATTATCAATTTAAAGTGTTTATGCTTATGAGTCTAATTCCACTCCTAATACAAAAACCACAGTTTACATAATGAAGATAAGGAAAAGCAATGCCAAGTAGAAACTAAAATAAAGGCAAGCAGGGGAAAAAGACCAGACATGTTCTCTTTAACTTATTCTCAGTAAGAAATCTGAATTTACTCCTAGGAGAGACATCAACCCAAGAGGACTGTCCCTCCCACAGCATTATCAGCATTATAGTAGTACATCTCTACTGACACCACACACTATGCTAATCACCTCACTTATATGACCTCATTTAATCCAAACAACGCTAAGCGGTAGATGCTTTTATCATCTCTATCTTACAACCAAGGAAACTAGGCCTTATGTGAATTGCCCGAAGTTATCCCAGCTAGTCACCGGCAGAGGGAGTATCTGCACCTAGATATTCTGAATCCACCACCCTAAAATGCCCCATTTCTTCAAACAGAAAACTATTGTTGATCATCTACTATGTTCCAGGCTTACTTCTAATGCCATTAAGCAGCTTTTTCAACCTGCGTAGGGGTGCTTTTATGGGGCTTTCATGAAGAGAGAAGACCAGACAATATGCAGAGCTTAGCCACTGTGTCTCCAAAAGTCTCCAGAAAGACCCCTTCTCTCTCAATGCCTCCAAGGAGAAGCTGTCACACCAGGAAATGCTTCTTTGATGGATACTCTGAATCCTGAAGGGAAACTTCCTAGATGCAAAAATGTACAGGTTACAGACTCTTATTGGCCACACCTGGACGAAACCTTCTTATCTCACGTAAAAATCTGCCGTGTGAGCAAAGGGAACTGATTTTATTCTACGGTGCCTTTCACAGTTCTTTGGAGAAGCCTCAGTTCTCCAGGAGTTCTGAACCTAGTGAAGAGCACATACACATAAATTATTGACAAGGGAGTTAGGAAATATGGAGGGTTGCTCCTTTGAGATGGACCTTGAAGGATGAGAAAGTTAGATCCACTAGATTTATGACTATAAGATCAACATGGATGGAGCTCGGGCATGTAGAAGGCAAGGGGAAGAAGGATGTAGTGGGAGATAAGGGTGTTAAGGAGATAAGAGCCAAATTCTGTAAGGCTCTGAATATTAGGCAGAATAGTTTTAAATTTAATGTCTTAAAAATATCAAAGAAAGGTAGTGAATGTCAAATCCCATGCTGAAAAAGATGAAAGGATAAAAAATTTGGGGTGATAAAGAGCTCTATTTTATTAAAAGTTTGGCTTTCAACTACTGAAATACAAATTTTAACCTGTTTAAAATTTATAAAGTGATACAGGTTAATGGTTTTCCTGAAATCTAAGAAAAAAAAATCCTTTGAGAGTGGAAAGAGGAAATTCTGACCTTCTTTTCCTCCTTTTGTCTTTGGCCTTGGTTAACAACAGCTCTATCTAAGATGACTGCTCTTGGACCTTCTAAAGTCTCCCGAGAGAAATACAAAATTCAACAGAAATAGACTGACCATGATTTGGCACTTGCTTTGCCTAAAAATCATGTAATATTAAATAAATAAATAACTGTACCTTGGTGAAAACAAGCAGTCAGAAAGGAGAACAAGTTGTCCTATTTATTTCAGTTATTAGAGATTTTAAAAAACCTAGGGTTCCAGAGAGGGTGGACAGAGCCACACTGTGCACGACCATCAGAATCGGCCATGATTCTGAGGCCCTCAGAGACAAACGACATCCCTTTCCAGACTTCTGGATTTTTCTTCAAACCCTGCCCTCTTCCTCATCTAATTTGCAGTAACAGAAGTGTGCTATGTTTTTGTTACACATTCAGCAAATGTTTCCTGGGCCTGGCACCTCTGCTTTATTGCTATACGCCTCGAACATATTTCACTCACCTAGGCAGCTTTCTGATAAGACAGGACAGATGATGGTACATCACACAGCAATTCTGCCCAGGGCACTTGTACAAAACAGTTTGGCTTTCAAATATCAACAATGGGAGCGTGTTTCTCTCCCCGTGTGCTTCTCCTTCAGGCAAGGTGCACAAACTGTGCAGATCACGTGGCAGTTCACATGAAATTTTAATCGTTAGCAGCTCACAGACAGTATCATTTCTGCTTCAGTGGCTACAATTCAGATTTGGTGTTTGCTGTGGGTCTCCAGAATCATTCTCTCTTGTATTTACTGAAGTAATTTTCTTCTTGGAGAATCATTCTGTTCACAAGAGTTGGCCCTTTCCACTTTATTATTGTTTTTAACCAATACTATAATTCAAATAGGTAATGAGTAACTCTTACAGTTCCTTGTGGAGTGGTCCGTAAGACTAAGAAGTAGATCTGAAGTTGGGTCAAACTCAGTGCCACTCGCTAGGGGTGAGACAATGTGGGAAACTCAAATGAAATCCTCAACCAAGAGTTCAATCCCTTCCCTGTTAAGTGCCCTTGAAAATGGAGGAGCAATGCAACAACAAACTGGATTATGAGTAATTACATCCTGCTCTGACCTGTTATGTAGGGATACTCAAAACAGGTGACTACTAATCACAGGGGAGAGAGTAAGGTTTAAATGGGAGGAGTACTTCACAGCAGCTGGGGCAGGAAGGCAGGTTGGGAGGAGCAGACATAAGAAAAAAGAAACAGCTAACAACTGCCCACTGAGCTTTCACCCTTTTGTTCCAGAAAGGAATACCAGACCTCAGCTTTTTTGCTTTGTAGTGTTCAAGGAAGAGGATGCTGAATCTGCTTTATTTGGGTTTTGTGGGAGCAGCTTGAGTTTAAGTCCTTTTTCAGTTAATATAATGTCTTTCTTTTTCAAAAAACTGGTGTTGAGATTGACCGTACACTTTAAAGAGTGAAACACATTTTTAAAGTACACAATGCACTTCAAGTACTTTACTTATAAATCTTCCTGGGGAAGTCAATCAGCAAAAAGTTCTTGATCATGGACTATGTACTCTTAATTACTCTCAACATCGCAGCAGAACAGGAAGGAGCAAAACTAACATCTGTGAAGCAACAATTCACAACGCAAGAAAAACTATAATTAAATGCCAACTATGTGATACCATCTAAATATCTGCTTTTATCCCGGGAGGTGGGGTTGGGGGAGTGTGTGCGAAGCGTATTCCTGGACACAGTCTCGCCCAATCAAAAATCAAGACAAGATGATGGGTCCTTGTTGTCCTGTACAGTCCTTATTTGAGCACTTCCATCTCTCAAGGGTAAACAATGCAAAGTAGGGGAAGGAAGAGGGTGCAGCAGATAGAGGGAAGATCCTTTCAGAAAGCAGGAGTTACTCAGCATCTGGTTCCTTACTTTCCGGCAGCAAATATTTATTTAAATCTTTACCATGTCCAAAGTACAACCTGCTGTTTTCCTTTTTATTCTCCAAATATTCTCCTCTCCCCCGCCCCCAAGCAGGAACTGCTAGATCAGTCGGAGCAGAGTGGGGCTAAGTTCCATTACAGCAACATCAGCACATCGCCTGAAGCACACGTGAACTGGGGCTCCCGAACCGCGTTTCGAGCCCTTCACCTAAGACACGGCCTATCTATCCAACGCAGGAGAGAAAAACAGCGTGAATTAAGGCAGCGCCCAGCACGGAGCCGCCTTCCAACTGAGAAAAGTCAGCAATCTCTGCTCAGAATGGCTCCCGCGTTTCAAGAGCCTTTCTCACTCCTCCTTTCCTCAATTACAGCCCCTCCGCCCGCTCTCACCTTTTCCCGCACATCTCGGCGCCCGCGCCCCGCGCCGGCCGAGCCACCTCCCGCCCGCCCGCCCCCCGCGCCTACCTCCCTCTCCGTCAGGTTCTTGTCGGGCCCCAGCAGGTACGGGGTCAAGAAGGGCTCGGACGGCCTGAGGCTGGCGAAGAAGCCGTAGGCGCAGAGCAGCGCGGGGGGCACGAACCAGCACCCGCGCGGCACCC
>NW_006785816.1:3409577-3453608 GCF_000442215.2 Lipotes vexillifer
CTCGCGCGGCACCCGAGCCGTGCGCAGGAGCATGGTGGCCGCCGCCGCCGCCGCCCGCCGTGTCACCGGGCCAGGCACATCCATCAGGGGCGCGAGGCGCGGGGACCCGGCCCGGCCCTTTCCTTCTCCTTTTCCTCCTCGGCCAACAGGAGGGAGGTTGAATCGCTGCCCCAGCGCGGGCACCTGCAATTGCGAGTGGCGCCTCCTCCCGGCAGGGCCAAGCAGTTCTGAGACAGCCGCCTCTGATCGCAACGACTCCCAGCCTTTCCTGATTGCAGGAGCCTCACGAGTCGCCAACAGCCCGCTGAGCGGCAGAAAACCATTCACGCCCTAAGGCCCACCCATCGCTGCCTCCTCTCTGCTGAGAGCCAATCACAGAGGACGACGGGCATTGGCTTCTGTCCCATTGGTCAGTGGCTCACAAGATGCGAACCCGCGGCGGCGGTGGTGGCGGCGGCACGCAAGAGCGCACACGTACGCTGGCTCGGGCTCAGAGGACTTCTAGGACTCAGGTCAGAACGCGGCTGTTCTGGCGTGCGCTGCTCAGGGGGAGAGCTCTCCGCCTACGCTGGAGGTCGGCTAAGTCATCCCTCGTGCTTCAGCTCACCTGTCGGGAATGCTCCGCGTGGGCCTTATCCCCACCAAGAGAAACGCTCTGTTACACACAGTCATTTTCTGATTCTTAACCACGGGCCATTCAGATTTTCCTTCCCAAGTGGCCAGCTCCGGGCAAAGATTTAACCTTGGGACGGGGGAATGCTCTACCTTTCTTCCAGCAGCTTTCAGGTTTTAAATTGTATTCATCTGCAGTAAAAAGACATTAGAAGCCCGGGATCTAAACGCTCCGAGGCGTTTACCAAGAGCTGGAGCAGGAAAAAGTGGATAAAGTGCTGTGAAAAGAATGAACGAGCTAGTTGCTTAACAGAAGGATCGTAATGGAGTCCTAATGAAAGGGTTTTAGCTTTATGTTGTTACTTTTTGTAAGCGGGATACAAAGAAAGCAAACATAACGTAACTGTAGATATAGGCTGTGTTGAAAACGTAAGGGGGAAATCCCGAGTCATTAAAGCAATCACGAAATATCATCGATCTCTTTATTAAAAAAACCAAAACAGAGGTCTTGGCATTGTTTTCAAGGGCAAAGCATGACAAGAATCCAAAGTGCTTTCATTAATTTTTGTCTATAAACCTCTTTCTGCCTGACTCAGCCTGCCAGTATCCCAATCCTTCCACTGCAGACCAGCTGCACCATTTAAAGCAATTTCCCCTGTGCAGTATTTGCAGACTAACAGATCCTACCAGAAGGTCACAGAAAACTTTTTTGAACTCTATTTTGCTTTAATGTATGTTACGACCTATCTAGCTCAATTTTCTTCCTGGGTCAGCAAATGACACTTGTTGCAAAAAGGATACTTTTTGCAATCAGCCACACAACTCTACCAGATGGAACGACATACTAGTAAAGAAGAAGGAGATTTGTTTCTAAGACTGCACAAGTGAATGAACCAAAATATATGAGTTGATTGACCACTGAAGAAATGCAGTTGTTGGTATTTACATCTATCAGTGAGTCTCACAGTGAGGTCCAGGAAGCCCAAGGGAACCTTGGGATCTTTTCAGAATTCCACGTAGTCAAACTACTTTCATAATACTAATAAGACTATTTCCTTTTGCATTCTAGAGACTGCATGATACGTGATGACACTGTCACTCTAAAGACCAAGAGAATGTGTGTTTGTATATTTTTGCATATAAAAACTTTTCAGATTTAATTTCTAATATGGCAGCTATGAGTAGGTGTAACCCACAAAAATAAAGAGTCTTTAGGGTCCTCAATAACAGGTGTCTTGAAGCCAAAAAAGTAAGAACTTCTACAATACACAATTATCTAGTCCTCTAAACTTCAGCCATAGTATCTACCTCTCATTATAACCTCAGAGAGAACACCAGTGGTCCTCTTGGCAATTGCTTCCCTTCACATTTATTGATACATTCAGTGCTTTAGTAGAAGAGAAGGAAAGAGAAAAACAAAAGAGGCCCCAGAAAGAGAAGCCCACTTATTAAGAACAGCTTTCCATCCCTTCCCTGAGTCTTGGAGACCTGAATTGTGTTCATCTGTAAATCATTGGTTCTGAAATTTTTCCTTGGTATTAATCATTTAGGCAATGTTGGGCATTAACAAATAACAATTGTTCTTGAATTAGGTAGAAACTGTTTTATTATTTTTCTCTAAGAGGTCATGGCAGAATTCTAAGAATGACTCCCAGTGTGGCTGCCCTTCTATAATTCCCACCCCTTTGAGTGTGGGGTGGCACCCTTGAATTTAATGAGACCATACAACTGCTTGTTACATTGTATGGCCAACGTGAGATTATCCAGGTGGGCCCATCTAATGACACTAGCCCTTTAAAAGCAGAGAATTGGCTCCTGCTGGTGGCAGAAGAGGCAGGGAGAGATATTTGAAGGAGAAAGATAGCCATGCTGTTGCTGAAGGGAGCTGTGTGCCAAGAATGTGGGTACCCTGTGGCAGTTGAGACTGACTCTTGGCTGACAGCCAGCAAGGAACTGGGGATTTCAGTCCTTCAGTCACAAGGAGCTGAATTCTGCTAAAAACCTAAACAAGCTTGGAAGTGGATTCTTCCTCAGAACCTCCAGATAAGAGCACAGCACAGCCAACACCTTAACTTCTGCCTGTCAACTTTAGAGAAACCACCCAAGCCCACCTGAACTTCTCATCTACAGAACCGTAAGCTAATTTGTAATTTTTTAAGCAGTCGAATTTGTGGTAATTTGTTATACAGCAATAGGAAACTAATACAGAGGTAAATAGAATATATGTTTTAAATTGAGGTAATAGTCACATAATGCGAGATTACCCATTAACCATATTTAAGCGTACAACTCCGTGGCATTAGTACATTCACAATGTTGTGCAACCATCACCTCTATCTAGTTCT
This sequence comes from Lipotes vexillifer, assembly GCF_000442215.2. Lineage (NCBI taxonomy): Eukaryota > Metazoa > Chordata > Mammalia > Artiodactyla > Lipotidae > Lipotes > Lipotes vexillifer. Next base: position 3,412,535 of record NW_006785816.1, read on the forward strand.
AAGATATTTCACCACCTCAAAGAAAACTTGTACCAGTTAAGGGATCACTCCCTTTTCTTCCCTCCCCCCAGCCCCTGGCAAACACTCATGTGCTTTCTGTCTCTATGGATTTACCTATTCTGGATGTTTCCTACAAGGGGAATCATACAATATGTGAGTTTCTGTTTCTACCTTCCTTCATTTCACATAGCATTTTCAAGGTTCAGCAACATTGTAGCATGTATCAGTACTCCATTCTTTTTATAGCTAAAAAATGTTCCACTTTGCATAACACATTTTGTTTATCCATTCATAAGTTGATGGGCATTTGGGTGTTTCCCTTTTTTGGCTATGTGAATAGTGCTGCTATGAACATTTATGTGTAAGTATTTGAATGCCTGGTTTCAATTCTTTTGGGTATATAGGAGTGGAATTGCCAGATCGCCTACTAATTCTATGTTCTGCTGTTTAAGGAATGGCCAAACTGTTTTCCACAGAACATACACCATTTAACATTCCCACCAGCAATGTATGAGGATTCCAATTACTCCACATCTTTGGCAACACGTGTTTTCTTTTTTCCTTTTTTAAAATATCCATCCTAGGGATGTGAAATGGTGTCTCAAGGTTTTGATTTGCATTTCCCTAATGACTAATGATGTTGACCATCTTTTCATGTATTTGTTAGCCATTTGTATGTCTTCTCTGGAGAAATATCAACTCAAGTCTTTTGTCCACTTTATAATTGAATTGTTTATCTTTTTGTTGAGTTGTAAGAGTTCTTCATATATTCTGGAGAGTAGAGCTTTGTCAGGTATATGATATGCGAATCTTTTGCCCATTCTGTAAGGGTAAATAGAATATTGAGAGACATTTTTCTCTATACAGATGGTCTCCAACTTAATGGTTCAACTTAATGGTTTTTCGACTTTATGATGGCGTGAAAGCAATAAGCATTCAGTAGAAACTGTACTTGGAATTTTGAATTTTGAGCGTTTCTGGGGCTGGTGTGGTATGATTCTCTCTTGCCATGCTGGGCAGCTACTGAGGCCACAGCTCCAAGTCAGCCAGGTGATCATGAGGGTAACCGACCAATACGCTTATAACCATTCCGTACCCAGACAACCATTATATTTTTCATTTTCAGTACAATGTTTAATAAATTATATGAGATAGTCAACACTTTTATTATAAAATAGGCCTTGTGTTAGATGATTTTGCCCAATTGTAAGTTAATAGAAAGTGTTCTAAACATGTTTAAGGTTGACTAGACTAAGTTATGATGTTTGGTAGGTGTATTAAATGCATTTTCGACTGAAGATATTTCAACTTACAATGGGTTTATTGAGACATAGCCCCAGTGTAAGCTGAGGAAGATCTATATATGAAAGCATGAGGGAATGTGTGTTTTGCAAAAAGTAGAATTATATTATGTACGCTTTCGAATCTTTTTCTCACTCAGAAATAATTCATGCAAAACATTCCATGTAATAAGGTTAAGCTCTAATTCTTTCTAAGGTTGCATTGTGTGGGTGTGCTAAAATTTATTGAACTATTCCCTTTTATGGCCACTCTGGTTTTAGTTTTTTGGTCACTGCCAACAATCCTGAAGTTAACATCCTCGTACAATATATGTCTATGTATTGTTTTCATTTTATGGGATTTATTCCAAGGAGTGGGGTAACTGAGTCAGAGTTATATATTTTTTAATAGGAATTGTTCAGTCACTCTCCATAAAAGCTATAATAACTTACATTTTTACTAGCCACATATGAGAGTATTCTTTCTGCCCTGCATACTTGCCAACAACAGGTGTAATCAGGCTTTAAAATTTCTGCTAGTCTGATAGGTGAAAATCAGTGGTTCTCTACCTGTAATGATTTTGCCCCAGCCTGACCCCCAGGACACTTGGCAGAGTCTGGAGAGATTTTTTGATTGTCATAACTGTCAGTCATAGTTGGGGAGTAGGTGCTACTAGCTTCTAGTGGGCAGAGCCAGGGATTCTGCTAAATATCCTAAAATACTCAAGGCAGCCTCCACAACAAAGAATTATCCAGCCTAGAATGCCAATAGTGCCGAGGCTGAGAAACCCTGGTGTAAAGTGATACCTCATTTTGTCTTCAGTTTGAAAATCTTTATGGATGAATTTGAGTATCTTTCCATATGTTTGTCAGGTATTTGGCTTTACTCTTCTGTAAATTACCTGTTTGTGTCCTTTGCTCATTTTTCTTTTGGTTGTTTATTCCTCTCATTAATTTATAAGAGCACTTTGTCTTATAAATGCTTTATTTATCCTCTTTATTGAAAATATTATTTTTCAAATATATTTTTTATCGACCTTATATAAAAGAAGGTCTGAACCAGTGGTCAGACATATTATGACCTTGGGTAGGAAAATAACATCATAAAAATGTCCCTTTCCCCTAAGTTAATTTATAACTTTAATGCAGTTCCAGTTGGAATCCGAACAATATTCAATTAAGAATCCAAAACCATTTTAAAGTTCAGGTAAAATGACAAATGTACAAGAAGAGCTAATAAAATTTTACAAAGAAAGACTAGTAAGGGGGTACTTGCCTAACCAGGTATCAGAACATACTTTAAAGGCTCTAGAAGCAAATCAATTTGGTAATATAATTGGAACAGAAATATATAAGTGAAACAGACTAGGAAATCCAGAAATAGAGCTCACTATATGTGAAAAGTTAATAATTGACAACTATTTTGTTCAATTAAATGAAAAAAGGGTAAATTAATAAATGTTACTGGCCAAACTGTTGATCCATATGAAGGAAATTAAACTTGAGGCAACTTTATACCATATGTAAAAATAAATTCCAGATATAGAAATGATTTAAATTTAAGTAATAATAATAATCTTCCTCCCAAATCTACGAGACTACATGTATACTCTAGGAGACAATGAAACCCTTTAACTAAGACTATAAGTGCACTAATATGAAATAAAATATAAAAAATATAAAGAGAATAATAAAATGATCATACTTACTAACTTGACCTTATTGAGGAGATTTCTGGACTGAAAACAGAAACCTTTTTGTCTTAATGTTTTGTTTTTCTGGCACAGTATCTGACTAGTTGAAGGACCTTAAAGAATCTTGGTGAATTAATGGCCCATCGTTGGTTCTAATCCCTTAGTGACCCATTTCAAAAACATCAAGGACAGCTTCTGAGCAAGCAGTGATCTACAAAGCATGAGTGAGTTAAACATTTAGAATCTGTGGTGTGGTAGCCCAGGCAGGAAAGGAGCATGGATTCATACCCATGGTATGGCATATAGAACTTTAGAGCAAAAACAAGAATTAAGATCAGTTTGCCTATTGCATTACTTTCCAGGGGAAGACTCCAAGTTACAGAGAAGTTAAGAGATGTGATGTGATGAAATTGGAAACATGCCTGTTGGCCCAGTTTGAACTTTGTTCTGCAATAGAAATAATGATGTAATTCAGAAAAACATAATTATAATCATAGACTGTTAATTTTGGAAATAATATCAAAGCTGAGGCCAAGAAATGTAAATCAGTCTACCAAGATCACCAAGAGAATTAGAGGCAAAGTCAAAACAGTCTTTGGATGGGAACATATATATATGTATAACTGACTCACTCTGTTATAAAGCAGAAACTAACACACCATTGTAAAGCAATTATACCCCAATAAAGATGTTAAAAAAAAAATAAAAATAAAAAAAGTAACAACACTCCTAAAATCATTCTATGAGGCCAATATTACCCTGATGCCAAAGCCAAACAATGACACTGCAAAAAAGAAAATCCCAGGCCAATATCTCTGATGAATATAGATAAAATACTCAACAAAATATTAGCAAACCAAATTCAATACATAAAAAGCATCATACACCATAATCAAATAGGACATATCCCAGGATGCAAAGATGGTTCAATATCGGCAAATCAATCAACGTGATACAGCACATTAACAAAACAGAGAATAAAAATCACATGATCGTCTCAAAAGATGGAGAAAAAGCATTTGACAAAATTCAACATCCATTCATGATAAAAAAAAAACTCTAAAAAAAAAAAAAAAAAAAACAGTCTTTGGTTGTGCAGACTAACAGTCCAATATTAATCCTTCATGCCATGCAGCCTTTTATGTTCTCTTTTATTTAGTATTTCTTTACTTTTCAATATAAAGTACCACAAATCAGTTCTCCTTGAAAGCATTGAAATGCCTTTCAGTCTTACAGTCTTAATTCATTCTTATAAGTATGATATGTACAAATAGACCTTTCCTCAGTTTATAGATGGGAACACTGAGGGGCAAGGAATCTCAGTCCTTCCAAGTCACATTTATTCCCTCAACATGAGTTTATTAAGAGCCTGTTGTCCAAGCATTGTCCTTGGTGCCGTAGTAAACAATGAGAAGACAGTCTCAACCTTGAAGCGCTCATATGATGAATCAGCAGTGAATCAGTCATCCAAGTTCTGCTCTAGGCTGTGACCCTGAATTGCCCCTAAGTCACTGACCTATGTCACAAACAGAAGCATGATGTGTTGTCCTGACAATAAGCATAGACTGAATGACTATGCTGTGCTATCCAGTAAAAGGCCAGCTCAGCTCACAAGTGTCTCTCCTGCCTGTTTCTTAAATATACTTGACCCAGAATTTTGTATATAGTCATCAAAACTTTGCCCTACAGCTCAGCCATGTCATGGAGCAGCCCATCCAAAGGCCTGCCTACTTATCAGCCTGCTCAGCCTGTGTGGGCCCGGAATGTGGTTCCACACTAGCAAGGCCCTTAGGGAAAGTGCTTTGGGGTTTGCCCAGTATATATTTTGTGGAAACATGCCTCCCTCCTGCCTCTGCCTGTCTTCTGCCATCCTTGACATCTAAATGGGAATGCCACCATCACTCCCTAATCTTTTTTTTCCCTATTTTTTGGCTGCAATGCACAGCATGCAGGATCTTAGTTCCCAGACAAGGGATTGAACCCTCGCTCCCTGCAATGAAAGCATAGCGTCTTAACTACTGGACTGCCAGGGAAGTCCCCATCACTCCCTAATCTTAAAAAATTCAGTCCTGTGTGAAAAGTTAGTGCACCCTATGAGAACAAACCTATCGTTACCATAACTCAGATATTATTAAACCACTACCTTTATCCTCTGACTTGCATTTATTTGATTGTAGTTTTCTTGCCTCTAGTCTCTTCCTAGCCCAGGCTAGTTTCCATACCACAGTCAGAATAATCTTCCTGGAATCAAATATTACCCTTGTCCTTAATTCTGATTGTTTAAGAATGTGGGGTGTTTACTGAATTAAGCCAAAACCTCTTATTTCTGACTTTTGCTAACCTCTCCAGTCTCATTCTTCATTACTGGCCTATGTACTCCCTATGTTCAGCTACAAGTGGCTCACCAATTTCTCAAGATGGTGTTCAGATATCTTATCTCCTCTACTACTACAACCCTAGTCCAAGCTATCACCATTTCTTCTCTGAGATACTACACTAGACTCTTAGTTTGTTTTTTTGACTCTAGTCTTCCCCGAATTGTAGTCTGTTTGCACAGCAGCCAGAGTGATCTTCCTAAAGCCTAGATCACATCATGCCATTTTTCTGCTCAAACCCCTCCAGTAGCTTCCCATTCCACTTGGAATTAAATCCTAAGTTTTTACTGTGGCCTGTAAAGCCCTGCCTGATCTGCTCACTCCACCTCAGTATATCTCTGTTCTCATCTCCTATGACTCTTCACCTTCCTGCTCTGGGCCAGCCACACTGGCTTCCTCATTGTTCCTTGTAGATACCAACCACACTCCCACCTCAGAACCCTTGCACTTGCTGTTCCCTCTGCCTGGAACAGCCTCTTCCTAGATACTTGCTTGATGTCCTCTCTCACTACTTTCAGGTTACTGCCTAATTATCACCTTATCCTACTTAAAATGCACATATCCTCATCCTGGCACCACTCTGTCCCTCTACCCTGATTTATTCATCTTAGTACTCATCCCCACTTGCAATATTATGTAATTATTTGCTTGCATATTTCCTAGAGCACTAGAATGAGTGTTCCATAAAAGAAGTGACTTTGTTTTTCTTTGCTGCTCTAGAACAGTGCCTGGCAGCAATAGGATCTGAATAAATATTTGTTGAATGAATGAGTGAATAAAATGTCAGCTTCTCTCTGCACACTTCCCTAACACCTCCAAGTTACTGGTTTTATTCTCTGTTCCATTGGAGCTATGTATATACCTCTATTACAGCTATCACATTTTTATTGTAACTTTTTGCCTCTTATCCCTTACAAGTCTATAAAATCCTCAGAGACAGATGTCTTACTTATCTACATATACTTCATGGCTTCCAGCACTAATTTGGTGAAAACATGTGGAATGAGTGAAAGTGGGAGAAGCAGAATGATGCAGCTACATTGGAGGTTCTAGGATTCAAATGTATGAACTCTTTATTAATCCCATCTTCTGGAGGCTACATTGGGACTAAGGGCAAGCGTTTGTTTTAATATAGATGTTCAAGGCAAAAATGTAAAAATATCTCCTTCCAGTCTACCATTATTTCCCAAATTTCTCTTCGTAAGGACTTCTGGTCTTCGTTGGGCCTCCAAAAATGGCTTGGATGGTGATTACACCTAAAGCCTTAAAAAACAAGCTAATGTGTAACAGTCCTGACATGAAGGTCATGTTACAAACACCAGTCACCTGTAGAATTTAATCAGAAAATAAAATTGATGGTCTTAGGAACGAGACTAATCTATCACCCACCTGACTGGCATGAGTCTATGGACCTTATACACACTCTAGGGGCCAACCTAAGGATAAAACTTACTGAGGTAGAAAACAGCATTGTTTAAGGAGTTGGAAACCCTAAGTTGTAGCTCAGGTTTTTCTACAAACAGGGTCCATGATTTTGGGTAAGTGGCTGCACCTTGCACCTCTAACAGAGGGATTGGGACTAGATGAGCTCCAAAACCATTTCCAGCTGTAAAGGTCTATTGATTGATTCAGCCGGGAGGTTGTACCCAAGTGGCTGTACTCAGTGGAATAAACTGAGTCTGGGAAAGGAATGTATTATCTCTCAACACCAGTGACTTTGCATGGGGAGGTATAACGACAGAGTCTGACACCTGGGGGAGCCTGGAAACAGGCCTTAAATCTCATTTACACTCCCGTTCCTACATAACTGCCTTCTTCAACCTTATAGCAGCTGGGCTTCCACCAAGACGGAAGAGGTGGAGATGAGGGGAAGGGTGGGATGCCCCTCTAGCAGGGTTTAAGCAATATGTGTAGCTGAGAAAGGCTTAATCAGGAGACTGCAAACCTATCAGCATTGTGGTGGTTGTCTTGGCTCTGCTCTTGGGTTTTTCTCTGAGAATTAGAATCAATGTGGCCCAGCGCTCAGAGTGTGCCCTTTGGAAATTCCCAGGGGGTTCCAGAGATTACCAGAGGCACACTGGCAGTCGACAGTCCCTTGTGAGGCGGCGGCCCTGGAAGTCTGGTCTGCGACTCAGCCCAAGAGCCTCCTCATGTCAGACCACACAGAATAGATTTCACCTGAGGCCAGAGCTGCCTAGCCTATTTAGCCAAGCCATGTGGTGAAATAATTTACTTTCTGATATACTTTATCTCTAAAGGAATGCATAGAACTTTTAAGAAAACTGTTATGTCCCATTTTATAAAAACATGTAGACTCTTCTGGCAGCCTCCAAAAACCAGCATTCACCATCACATGGGAATGAGCTGTAAGTTAGGAAATCCTGAGTGAAGTGAAATAAGGGTGTGTTGATTTCTCTCATCTAATATTCATTTGTGGCAACATACTTGCCCAAGGAATAGGTGAAATGCTTTATGAGATTCTCACGGCCACAGTCGGTCCATATCTATTAAAATGTTTCTGATGTGTCACTCTCCTCTGTGCCTCTCAACAATGTATAAACACATGCAAACACACAATCACACACTTACTTTCTCTCCTCTCACTTAGTTGTATAGTCTCCATTTGGTTTGGTGAGGTATTTTTAAATACCTTCCAATGGCAAATTAAGGGCTCAAAGCATTTTATGTAAAGTCTACCCAGATAGAAGAGATTAGTAGGGAAATGCTCTTCCCAACTCTTAATCTGAATACTAATTCAGGATCTCCTGTCCAGGTTCTCATAACCCCGAACTCCCATTAAGATGTTTACCTTTTATTTCTTCCCTATTCTGTGCTCGCTTTGGCAAGACATGTATTTCCTCCCTATTCTGAGGCTGAGAGTTCTTGGCTGGAATCCTTATTAACAGAAAGGACATTTTCATTTCTTGGTAAGGTAGCCAGGCATAGGGTGCCTGGCACTTAATATGTAATCAGTGAATTGACTGAGGACAGATTTGCTCCTGAGAGATTCAATTTTCATTGAATGCAAGCTTTGATACACAAAGGAGAAAGAAACATGATAAAAAGGCCATTTTCTCTGCAAAAAAAAAAGGAAGAGAGAAAATGAAAAAAGAAAGAAGAAAATGAAAACTAAAAAGCTACTAATGTTTACTGGGAGATCCTTAATAGTTCAAAGTCAGACAGATCAAAGGTCAGAGATAGAAAATAAAAGAATAGGATAAGAATTTAAGAAATCAACTGGAACCCTTGCACTCCAAGTATATATTCTAGGAAAAGCCTGCAATCGAATTTAACATCCCTCCGCATTCATACACATTTAGATTGTAAGAAACTGCAGAACATCATTAGAAAGGGTGTTTTTTAAAATGTGGCATTAGGTTTAAGTAGAACAGTACTTTAAAGGGGGCTAAACATAGGATGACAAGATGTGTCCTGGTAAAGCAGAGGGTAAAAATGATTATTTTGAAAGAAATTCTCTTAGTGTAAAAAAGGGAAAAATACTTACATCTTGTGAATATTGAAAAAGTAGAGTGAATGAAGTGTTAGGGAAACAGGGTTGTGTGTTGGAGAGGAGAATGAGGGAAGGTAGTTAAATATAAACCTGGGTTTATTTGCAAAGCTTTCATCTTGATAAATGGTACCTTCGTAAAGCAAATACCTCATCCAGGGAGCTCATGACATTATTTATGTTTCAAAATCTAGGCTATAGTCCAAACGATTTCAAATTCTGGGAGAAACTGTTTGTTTAGAGTCCATTGTACTGAGTGTAAATATAACAACACACCATAAAATATTGTTAGCTCTTAAGAAGAGATCAATATGTAATTACTCAAACCAGGCCTTAATAACTAGAAATTTGTAAATAACTCTGTTAGTTCTTTGAGTTCTATAAATGATTAACAAATAAATATTTGTTTAACTGAATTGAAAGACTCCCAAACATGTTATATTCATTTTCAGGAAAGGCAATTATTAGAAATGATTAATCTGTACTAAATAGACAGATTATGTCTATACTTATGTTTGAATGTTGATGGGTTTACCATAGGTATTCTTCTGTGAGCTAGATTAAGGTGTTCTACCAAAATAGAATGGTGGTCTAGTCCAAAATTATAGGAAAATTTAGATTAATGGAAATAATTTTCTCAATTTACATTTTTTCTCCCATTAATTTTTCTGAAATATTTGGTATCTACTATAATTTGCTTATAATAGAATCTGGTGCAAGAACATAACAACTTTGCAAAAAATTTAGTTCAGTGTTTAATCTTGAGGTCATTGTCATTGAATTGCTATCAAAATCATGACTTAGGAAAAACAATATTTATGATATAAGCTGTTGTCTGAAGGAAAACAATTTTCCTTGAGGAGCTATAAAATCTACCAGACCAGGAGAGAGCAATGCAGTTGGATCACATAGTACTGGCCTCTGTAGACTTGATTTCGCTGAAGTGTGCTTTGGTGGGAATCCTTCAGCCCCTCCTGAAGGATACACAGGAAACAACCTTATAAAATCTGCTCTTGTTAAAAACAAGAGTGCTCTGCACATTATACGGTGGCCTCTTTCTATGGATTTTCGGGTGAAATTTAATTTCAGTATCAAAAAAAAGTGCTCTTTGGGGCATTTTTCAGGGACACTGAATTGTATAGCTGATAAGGCTTTTCTTTTTACCTTGGTATTTACAAACTTCCTGGTAAACCCAAGCCCCACCCATAGCAAGGTGAAGGGCTTTATGGTATGCATTTTTATACTTCCTGTTTACGGTCCTACCTCTGTTTTTGCTTTCTCTCTTACTTCTAACATATGTTATCTAGTAGTATTTTATGTTTTCTTTTAAGCGACCTTAAATCTTTTGGAAGAACAAGATGAGAGATACATAAATATATTCATTCATGTATACATAAAATTATGTTGTGTTTAGTCATTTGAGTTTTATTTTTTGCTAAGAGCCTGGTGCTTTCCAATTATGTTGCCTCCTGAAGAAGCATGAGGATCTTTGATTTAGAATATTAGCTGATAGGAAGGCAGAGAAGATTCTTTATAATATATGGAAGATATCAAACTACACTATCATCACCAGCTGATAAAGTTTTAAAGGCCTATATGGTTCATTACAGAAAAGTACAGCCTTCACAATACATGCTACAATCTAGCAAACTGACTATTCTTCCTAGTTTAGCCTCCGGCCGTTATTTACAACTCCCTTTTTCAAGCCTTCTTCATTGGCAACCAATTCATTTTTTCTTGTAAATTTTTACTTACTTCTGTTTTAAATTATCTCAGTTTGTGGATAATTTACAATAATTTCTGAATTCCATACTAGGCCTATGGACTCAGGATATAAACTGCTGTTAAATAGTCTCTATCCCTGAGAAAAACATAATTGGGTCAGTTAAGTCCACTGACTAAAGTCAACTCAAGCTGTTCAATTCTTTGTTTAACCTGGATAATTAAGGCTTGACCTCTGTGTGAAAAGTCTTCAGAACTCTGGCTAGGTACAGCCGAACGAGACAAAGTCATTTTATCTGCCTGTGTCCTACTGCTTTTCCTATCTCTAGTCTATAAAGCCATAAGAACTTGGAAGAATTAAGCATTCAGAATTTTCCATAAAATAACTCTCTATTAGAAAAAAAAAAACCCACACAATAAAAATGGTAGCATGGAACCTTCAGATATTTTTAAGTGTGTGTTAGGCCCACTGCCTTAGGGCACATGCCAATTATAAAACCAAAATCCACTGCCCCGAACTTGCTCCTTCTTAGTCCATCCAGAGAAATAAATGGTGAAATGTTCATGGCCCTTCGGAGGATCCAAGCTATTCGGTGAATGCTTTTTCCCCGAGTTTGCCAAAATGTCCTGTACTCAAAATAGAGCGATTATTCAAAGTTATTCTAAAAAGAGACATGCAGTTTGTAATTTCTTTTAATAATCTGAAAAAATCATGGAGAACTAATTCCATGTTTCCTATGACCCTTTCATAATTGTGATACACTCACAGCCCCTCTTTTCCAATTCTCAATTAGAATAATTAATAATGTTCAGGATATTATCTGTTGTTTCCTCTTCTGAGTCATGATTCTACTGCAAGTCATTTAACTCCTTTCCATAGCAACTAGTTATGATATAGCAAGCAGTATGTTTGCTTGCTATCTGTTATGTTATGTCAGTGGAGGATGTACTACATAGCAAAGGTTTAATTTTATCTAAATGACTTCAAAGAGAAGAATAAAAATATGGAAATGCTTATGTCAAAATAAGAGGGGTTTTAATATTTCTACACAGCATCAGATATAACCCATGGATCATAAACGTTATAATTTCCATTGTATGGAAGAGAAACCAGACTGAGAGAGACTGGGCATCTGATCATCTGGTTTCTGGTTTCAGCTCTGACATAAACCAACCATAGAATCAAGCAGGTTATTGAAACTTTGTGGCCTTATTTTATTTTTTTTGGCTGCACTAGGTCTTCATTGCTGCGTGCAGGCTCTCTCTAGATGTGGCGAGCAGGGGCTACTCTTCATTGCAGTGCGCAGGCTTCCCATTGTGGTGGCTTCTCTTGTTGTGGAGCATGGGCTCTAGGGCACACAGGCTTTAGTAGTTGTGGCGTGTGGGTTCAGTAGTTGTGGTGCATGGGCTTAGTTGCTCCACGGCATGTGGGATCTTCCGGGACCAAGGCTTGAACCCGTGTCCCCTGCATTGGCAGGCGGATTCTTAACCACTGCACCACCAGGGAAGTCCCTAGTTTTTTCTTACATAGAATAATGAAGCTGGACCTCATGCTCCATTCTCATCTCTTCCCCTATCACTCCTATTATATTCTTGCCCTGTTATACTTTGGTAGATTCTAGATTGGAAGAGATCCTGCCCATTTGTTCAGTAGAGGGACCCAGGACTAGCTACTTAATTTGTGGGGCCCACTGCAAAATGAAACTGTCAGACTCCTTGTTAAAAAATTATTAAGGAATTCACGAGGGTGACCACAGAGAATTAAACTAAGCCCCTCTGGGCATGGAGGCTCTTTGTAACTGAACAGATCACACACCCTTGAAGCTGACCCTGGAGAGACCAAAGGAATTTTCCCTTCCCATTTAGACACACTCTTTTGCTCTTAACAGAATGCAAATGAGAGAAATTTTGGTGGAACAGTGGCATGAATCATTAAAGGGAAGCAATAATGGGAATACAATATTAGAAAGCCAATGTTTTAGACTGACCGAAGTGGCGAGATAGGGGGCTCCAGACTTTCCTTCCTCCCACAGATTCACTGAATATACAGCTACACATGGGTCAATTTCCTTTGAGAGAAATCTGGAAACAAATTGAGTGACTCCTAGACATTGCGTGACTGAGAAAATGCCCACATCGAAACGGGTAGGAAGGGCTGAGAATACATATTCACCATAAACCCGACCCCCAGCAGAGTGCATTTCATTCAGGAGAGAACCCCAAAATTCTCAGCTTCTCCCTGTGAGTAAAGGTTTGGATCGCACATCTAGTGCCCCAACTTTTACAACTGCCACCTGAGGAATGGGAATGCCCAAATCACCCAGCTGAGAGAGCCAGTCGAGTTTGGCATTCACAAGTCCCACAGGACCATAGCAAACAGAGAAGGAATGGTTAAAGGAGCACATGAGCACTCCCTGCAGTTATACCCCAGGGCTCAGTTCAAAGGGAGCAGTCAAAAACTCCCTTCTCCCAATTTCTGCTAGAAGGGATTTGACTGCATACTTTCCTAGCTGCTACCTGAGGGTCTGACTTCTAATCAGCCTGTGTCTGGATGCTGACTGGGATCGCAAGAGCCTAAAAGAGCTGGTGGGCACTTCCCCTACATTCTTCTTCTGGCTCACAACAGTAACAACAAAAACCAAGTTAACAGCTTCTCCCTTGAAATTTGTGCCCCAACTTTTGAAACTGTCACCTGAGGAATGCAAGCTCAAATCACCTAGCTCTGATATCTAGCAGAGCTTGGCAGTCAGAGTCCCACAGGACCATATTAAAATTAAAAAAGCAATTTTCTAACAGGCATGCAAGCACTTCTCATAGCTATTCCCTCCCATGGCTCAGCACAGAGAGAACAGCATTCATTTCCCGGTTTCTCCCTAGAAGGCATTTGACTGTTTACTTTCCCAGCTGCTATTTGAGGTTCTGGCTTCTAATCAGCCTGCATGTGGAGGCTGACTGGGATCCTCCCAGGAGCCTGAAAGAGTTGGTGGGCATGTCCCCTCCTGTATCCCCTAGCTTGCTACAGTGGTAAACCAAGTCTCCAACTTCTCCCTGGAAGAAACATACCCACCCATGTAGCACATCAAATATCACAGCTGCCACATGAGGGACTGGCTCTCAAGTCACCTAGCTCTGGGTACTGATGAGGCTTGGCATTTACGAGTCCCCCAGGACCACAGAAAACAAAGAGCTAGCTCTGTATGGTGCACAAGTCCTACCAGAGACTGTTGCTTCTGGCTCAGCAGAGTGAGTAGGCAAAAACACCCATTTCCAAGTTTCTCCCTGACAGGTCTGTACTGCATATCTAATGTCCTGACTTTCTTAGCTGCTGCTCGAAAGTCAAGCTTCCAATTAGCCTTCATCAGAGAGCTGATGGGGCAGGCAGTTAACAGTCCTCTGGGACCCTGAACAGCTGTGTGGGCATTTCCCATTGCCTTTGGGACAGTGGCAGGTCCTGGCACAACCTAATCTACTGGGAGCCACTAGGAGCAAAGAAGGTGGCTTGGGCAATCACAGTGGTTTGAGAGGCAACCAGGAGCTCAGGTGGGCTGACTGATGAGGTTCATCTCCTACACGAGGCAGTCTGTCAAGTCTGGGAGAGGTGGCTGTTTTATCTAATGCACAGAAACAAATGTAGAGAGTCAAGAAAAAGCAAGGAACAGGAAGATATATTCCAAACAGAAGAGCAAGGTAAATATCCAGAAACTGACCAGATGGCTTCACAGTTGAATTCTACCGAACACGTAAGGAAGAATTAATACCAATCCTTCTCAAACTCTTCCAATAAATTGAAGAAGTGAGAATATTCCTAAACTTATATTACAAGGCCAACATTATACTCATACCAAAGCCAGATAAGGACACAAAAGAAGATTACAGGCCAATATCCTTGATGAACATAGATACAAAAATGCTCATCAAAATTTTAGCAAACTGAATTCAACAGTACATCAAAAGGATCATACTCTGTGATCACATGGGATTTATTCCTGGTTCGACATATGCAAATCAAAATATGTGATATACCACATTAAAAAATTAATGATAAAAATCATATCATCTCAATACATGCAGAAAAAGTATTTGACAAAATTCAACATCCTTTCATGATAAAAACTCTCAAGTTGGGTATAGCTGAAATGCACCTCAGCATAATACAGAGCATATCTGAGAAGCCCACAACTAATATCATACTCAATGGTGAAAAGCTGAAAACTTTTCCTTTAAGATCAGGAATAAGAAAAGGATGCCTACGTTCACCATTTCTATTCAACATATGGAAGTTATAGCGGGAGGAATTACACAAGAAAAAAATAAAAGATATCCTAATCTGAAAGGAACATGTAAAATTGTTATTTGCAGAGGATATGATATGATAGAAAATCCTAAAGGCTCAACCAAAAAACTTTTGGAATTAGTAAATGAATTCAGTAAAATTGCAGGATACGAAATCATTATACAAAAACTAGTTGCATTTCTATACACTAACAATGAACTGTTGAAAAGAGAAATTAAAACAATCCCGTCTATAACAGAATCAAAAAGAATAAATATTTAGGAATAAATTCTCTCAAATAAGTGAAAGATCTGTACACTGAAAAGTATAAAACATTGAGAAAATAAATCAAAGACACAATTGAATGGAAAGATGTTTTCTATCACGGATTGCAAGAATGTATAATGTTAAAATGTCCATACTATCCAAAGCAGTCTACAGATTCAATGCAATCCCTCAAAAAATTTCAATGGCTTTTTTTCGCAGAAATAGAAAAAGCAATCCTAAAATTTCTATGGATCCACTAAAGACCCTGAATTACTATAGCGATCTTAAACACAAAGAGTAAAGGTGGAGGCATCACACTTCCTGATTTCAACAATATTATAAAGCTATAGTAATCAAAACATTGTGGTATTGGCATAAAAACAGACACATGGACAAATGGAACAGAATCAAAGCCCAGAAATTAACCCATGAAGATATGATCAATTTTTGACAGAGATACCAAAAATACACAATGGGGAAAGGATAGTCTCTTAAACAAATTGTGTGGAAATTCAAAATCCACATGCAAAAGAATGAAATTGGACCTCTATCTTACACCATACACAAAAATCAACTTGAAATGTATTAAAGACTTGAATGCAAGATCTGAAATCATAAAACTTCTAAAATAAAATATATGGGATGGTTCCTTGACATTTTTCTTGGCAATGGTTCTTTTGGATATGACACCCAAAGTACAGGCAACAAAAGCAAAAGTAAACAAATGGAACTTACCAAACTAAAAAGGTTCTGTACAGCAAAGGAAACTAAACCTTTGCAAAGTGCAAAGGCAACCTATGAAATGGGAGAAAATATTTGCAAACTACATAATCAACAAGAGATTAATATCCTAAATATTTAAGGAACTCATATAACTCAAGAGCAAAAACACCAAATAACTCAATTTAAAAATGGGCAAAACCTGAAAACACATTTTTCTAAAGATGACATACAGATGGCCAACAGGTATATGAAAAGATACTCAATGTCACTAATCACCATGGAAACGCAAATCAAAACTATAAAGAGGGGCTTCCCTGGTGGCGCAGTGGTTGAGAGTCCACCTGCCGATGAAGGGGACACGGGTTCGTGCTCCGGTCTGGGAAGATCCCACATGTTGCGGAGCGGCTGGGCCCGTGAGCCATGGCCGCTGAGCCTGCGCATCTGGAGCCTGTGCTCTGCAATGGGAGAGGCCACAACAGTGAAAGGCCCGCGTACCACAAAAAACACACAAACAAACAAACAAAAAAACTATAAAGAGATATCACCTAACCTGTTAGAATAACTATTATCAAAAAGCTAAGAAATAACAAGTGTTGGTGAGGATGTAGAGCAAGGGAACCCTTGTACACTGTTAGTGGAAATGTAAACTGGTACAGCCACTATGGGAAACAGTATGAAGATTCCTCAAAAAATTAGAAATGAAACTACCATATGATCCAGCAATCCCACTTCTGAGTATATATCCAAAGGAAGGAAAACCACTAGCTTGAAGACATTTCTGCACTCCCATGTTCCTTACAGCATTTTCACAAAAGCCAAGGTATAGAAACAACCTAAGTATTTGTAGATGGATGAATGGATAAAGAAAATGTGGTCTGTATATACAATGGAGGATTATTCAACCATGAAAAAGAATAAAATCTTGTCATTTGTGACAACATGGATGAATCTGGAGGGTATCATAAGTTAAATAAGTTAGACAGAGAAAGACAAGTACTGCATGGTATCACTTATATGTGGAATCCTAAAAAATGTCAAACTTATAGAAACAAAGAGTAGAATGGTGGTTGCCAGGGGCTGGCTGGTAGGGGAAACAGGAAGAGGTTGGTAAAAGGGTACAAACTTACTGTTATAAGATGAATAAATTCTGAGAATCATCAGTATAGCATGGTGACTATAGTCAATGATATTATGTTGTATAATTGCTGAGAGCCATCCGGATGTGACAAGTATCCCTTGAGCACAGCCAAGGGAACCAGCACAGCTGTTGTCTACGGATGAAGCTCAGCCTTTATAGAATTATAATGAATATTACTAAAGGGTTTGACATTTATTTGATCTGTGTACTTCTTTGTTTGTTCGCATGTGGTGACGGAGGATTAAAACCTAGGGGAAGGCATGTAGAGTCCCTGGGAGATGGTAATTCCCGATGGAAATTTAGTAAAACCCCTTGGGATGAAGCATTAGGGGGACAAAAAAGCCCCTTAACTCCCCCACCATTACCTACTCCCCGTCCTCCAAGATGGGAAAGAGGATCAAGCATGGGAATGTTTAGATTGAAACAGCCCACATTAAAAGAGAAGATGGATATTAATGCTTGGAAAGGGCAACTTATATTTTGCCAGTATGTTTTGCATGAAAGCAACATATATATATAAAAGTTGAATGTCCTCCTAAGCAACCTAAGATTTATGCATAAAAGAAGTTACTTGATAGAAATTGCTTATGCCTTGCTAGAATATAGAAAGTTTTGTGTGAACTAGTGGTAATTTTTTATTAGATAAGAATCTAGAACTATACCAGGAAAATAGTTAGGCCCTTTGAATGCTCAAGGACGGAACAGTCTGTGTGTTTTAAGATTGTATTAGCTCACTGTAACCACAAGACCTGAAACAAAGAACGAAAGTTCTGCCAGACGTTTTGAGAAAAGAAAACCGCAGGGGGACATTGAGCAACCATTGTTATGAGAAGGCTGAAAAAAGAAAGCATTCATAATATTGTGTTATATGATTAGATAATCATTAATGTAACCATGAGAATTTGTTGAAAAATCAATGGTGTAATAAGAGTTAAACAAAATATAAAAAGGGCTTTTTGCATGGCAATAAAAAAAAGGCAAGCATCTCATCTGACTCTGGTGTGAGTGGATTTTCTTTAATCACCGACTCTGTCCTCCCTTCGGGTTATCCCTGCACTGCCGAGGCTGGACCACGGCATATAATTGAGATTTGCTAATATTAGATCTTCAGCATTCTCATTTTTTGAAAAAGTACCTATGTAAGTTGATGCAGGTGTTAAAATAACTTGATGGTGGGAATCCTTTTACAATGCACACATATATCAAACCAACATGTACACTTTAAATATATCTCTATTTTATTTTTCAATTATGCCTCAAAACTCAAACGTTTAAAACATAAAAAAAGAAAGCCAGTGTTTTGTGGATGTTTGAAACTCCTGTATGTATTCACAATGCTCAGCCCACCCATAGGTGCGATAGGAACTCTGGTAGTTAGTATCTAAAGATGCTCCCAAAGATTTATCTCCCCTGGAACAACCTTTGTGTCATTACATCCTACATTGCATCTAGACTGGCCTGTGTCTTGTGTGAACCAATAGAATGCAGCAGAAGGGAGGCTCCAGTTCTGGGCCTAGCTTTAAAAGGACTGGCAGCTTCTGAGGTGGAGTCAGGATGGTGGTGTGGGAAGACGTGGAGTGAGCATCTCCCTGCAACTAGGGCACATACTGGCCGCTGGTAGGGGACTCTGACACCCAAGGAGATGGGAGGAACCCCAAGATGAGCCAGTAGGACATATGGGGACTGAGAGGGAAGAAGTGGAGGCCAGACAGGATCAGCACCCCTGAAGCCGGGGAGATCAGGAGAGGCAGGTGGGAGGGATTCTCCGGGAAGAGCAGGAGAGGAGTGGAGGGTGATCACTTGGCCCACTCTGGCCGGGAGCCTGTTGAGCTCCCAGGCCGGTACCGCCCCACTCCAAAGCCCCATCCAGGATGCGT
Organism: Lipotes vexillifer; assembly: GCF_000442215.2. Taxonomy (NCBI): domain Eukaryota; kingdom Metazoa; phylum Chordata; class Mammalia; order Artiodactyla; family Lipotidae; genus Lipotes; species Lipotes vexillifer. The sequence goes on from NW_006785816.1 coordinate 3,431,392, forward strand.
GGGTCCTAGGGGCATAGGAGAGAGTCTGGGAGATCAGGAGACGCAGGCGGGAGAAGCAAAAGAGGAGAGGAGGGCGATTGCCCCGCCCACTCAGGCATGGGGAGCCTGCTGAGCTCCCAGGCCAGTCCCCTGCCCTCTAAAGCCCCCTCCAGGCTGCATAGGTTCTTGGGAGCATACAAGGGAGGCTGGGGAGATCAGGAGAGGCAGAGGGAGGGGCTCTACCATAGCGGAGGAGCAGGAGAGGAGAGGAGGGCATTTGCCCCGCCCACTTGAGCCCAGGAGCCTGCTGGGCTCCCAGGTGAGGTCCCCTGCCCTCTGAGACCAGGGATGGGGGTCATGCCTGGGCCCCTTCTGTTCTTTGAGCATAAGCCCCACGCCCCACAACCCCCAGGGTCTTTTCCAGCCCTGTGGGTCCCGAGCATTGGCCCTTCCCACCACCCAAACCTCGTCCTCACTTAGGCCCCACCCTCCACAGCCAAGGCCTTCCCCCACCTCACCTTTTCTTTTCCCTCCTCCTCTTTTTTACTATTGTGATACTACTGTACCTTGTGGTTGTTGATTCATCTATATTTTTATTTTTATATTCTTCCTAACATATCTGTTAGTTTCCTGGTCTAATTTTATTTTTTACTTTGTTATTGTTTTGGGGATTTTTTTGCCACCCGAGGCAGGATCCTGGTTCACAAGCCTGGGGTTGGACCGAAGGTCCTGCAGTGGGAGTTCCGAGTCCGAACCACTGCACTAACAGAGGTCCTCAGACCCCAGGGAATATTCATCGGAGTGAGGTTTCACGGAGTTCCTCATTTCAGCACCAAGACCCAGCTCTACCCAATAGCTTACAAACCCCAGAGTTGGAAACCTCAGGCCAAACAGCCAGTAAGAAAGGAACATGTTTCCACTCATTAAAAAAAAAAAAAAAAAAAAAAGTGAGATGGCCAAAATATATGTCACAGATGAAGGAGCAAGATAAAAACCTACAAGACCAAATAAATGAGGAGAAAATAGGCAATCTACCTGAAAAAGAATTCAGAGTAATGGTAGTAAAGATGATCCAGATCTCAGAAATAGAATGGAGGCACAGATTGATAAAATACAAGAAGTGCTTAACAAAGATCTAGAAGAACTAAAGAACAAACAGAGATGAACAACATAATAACTAAAATGAAAAATACACTACAAGGAATCAATAACAAAATAACTGAGCAGAAGAATGAATAAGTGAGCTGAAAGACAAAATGGTGGAAATAACTGCCAAGGAGCAGAATAAAGAAAAAAGAATTAAAGACAATCTCAGAGACTTCTGGGACAACACTAAACGTACCAACATTTGAATTGTAGGGGTCCCAGAAGAAGAAGAGAAAATGGAAGGGTATGAGAAAATATTTGAAGAGATTATAGTTGAAAACTTCCCTAACATGGGAAAGGAAATATTCACCCAAGTCCAGGAAGCACAGAGAGTCCCATAGAGGAAAAACCCTAGGAAAAAGACACCAAGACACATATTAATCAAACTAACAAAAAATTATTCAAAGAAAAAATATTAAAAGCAGCAAGGGAAAAACAAAAAATAACATACAAAGGAATCCCCACAAAGTTATCAGCTGATTTTCCAGTGGAAACTCTACAGGCTAGAAGGGAGTGGCAGGATATACTTACGGTGATGAAAGAGAAAAACCTACAACCAAGATTACTCTACACAGCAAGGATCTCATTCAGATTCCATGGAGAAGTCAAAAGCTTTTCAGACAAGCAAAAGCTAACAGAATTCAGCACCACCAAACCAGCTTTACAACAAATGCTAAAGAAACTTCTCTAAGCAGGAAACACAAGAGAAGAAAAAGACCCACAAAAACAAACCCAAAACAATTAAGAAAATGGTAATAAGAACATACATATCAGTAATAACCTTGAATGTAAATGGATTAAATGCCCCAATCAAAAGACAGACTGCCTGAATGGATACAAAAACAAGACCCATATATATGATGTCTAAAAGAGACCCACTTCAGACCTAGGGACACATACAGACTGAAAATGAAGGGATGGAAAAAGATATTCTGTGCAAATGGAAATCACAAGAAAGCTGGAGTACCAATACTCATATCAGATAAAATAGACTTTAGAATAAAGACTGTTACAAGAGATAAGGAGGGGGCTTCCCTGGTGGCACAGTGGTTGAGAGTCCGCCTACCAATGCAGGGGACACGGGTTCGTGCCCCGGCCCGGGAAGATCCCACATGCCGCGGAGTGGCTGGGCCCGTGAGCCATGGCCACTGAGCCTGCGCGTCCGGAGCCTGTGCCCTGCAACGGGAGAGGCCACAACAGTGAGAGGCCTGCGTACCGCAAAAAAAAAAAAAAAAAAAGAGATAAGGAGGGACACTACATAATGATCAAAGGATCAATCCAAGAACTTATAACACTTATAAATGTTTATACACCCAACATAGGAGCGCCTTAATACATAAGGCAAATGGTAATGACCATGAAAGAAGAAATTGACAGTAGCACAATAAGAGTAGGGGAATTTAACACCCCACTTACACCAATGGACAGATCATCCAAACCGGATATAAATAAGGAAAAACAAGCTTTAAATGACACAATAGACCATATAGATCTAATTGATATTTATAGAACATTCCACCCAAAAGTGGCAGAATACACTTTGTTCTCAAGTGCACATGGAACATTCTCCAGGATAGATAACATCTTGGGTCACAAATCAAGCCTCAGAAAATTTAAGAAAATTGAAATCGTATCAAGCATCTTTTCTGATGACAATGCTATGAGATTGGAAAGTAACTACAGAAAAAAAATACTGTAAAAAACACAAATACATGGAGGCTAAACAGCGCTACTAAATAACCAAGAGGTCACTGAAGAAATCAAAGAAGAAAAATACGTAGAAACAAATGACAATGAAAACACGACAACCCAAAACCTATGGGATGCAGCAAAAGCAGTTCTAAGAGGGAAGTTTATAGCAATTCAAGCTAACCTTAAGAAACAAGAAAAATCTCAAATAAACAATCTAATGCTACACTTAAAACAACTAGAGAAAGAAGAACAAACAAAACCTAAAGTCAGTAGAAGGAAAGAAATCATAAAGATCAGAGCAGAAATAAATGAAATACAAATGAAGAAAACAATAGCAAAGATCAATAAAACTAAAAGCTTGTTCTTTGGGAAAGTAAACAAAATTGATAAACCCTTAGCCAGACTCATCAAGAAAAAAAGGGAGAGGACACAAATCAATAAAGTTAGAAATGAAAAAGGAGAAGTTATAGCAGACACCGCAGAAATACAAAGCATCCTAAGAGACTACTACAAGCAGCTCTATGCCAATAAAATGGACAACCACGAAGAAATGGACAAATTCTTGGAAAGGTACAATTTTCCAAGAGTGAACCAGGAAGAATTAGAAAATATGAACAGACCAATCACAAGTAATGAAATTGAAACCATAATTAAAAATCTTCCAACAAACAGAAGTCCAGGACCAGATGGCTTCACAGGCAAATTCTATCAAACATCTAGAGAAGAGCTAACACCGATCCTTCTCAAACTGATCCAATAAATTGCAGGGGAAGAAACACTCCTAAATTCATTCTATGAAGTCACCATCACCCTGATACCAAAACCACAAAAGATATTACAAAAAAAGAAAATTATAGGTCAATATCACTGATAAACATAGTTGCAAAAATCCTGAACTAAATACTAGCAAACAGAATCCAGTAGCACATTAAAAGGATCATACACCATGATCAAGTGGGATTTATCCCAGGGATGCAAGCATTCTTCAATATCCACAAATCAATCAATGTGATACACCATATTAACAAATTAAGGAATAAAAACCATATGATCATCTCAATAGATGCAGAAAAAGCTTCTGACAAAATTCAGCACCCATTTATTATGAAAAGCTCTCCAGAAAATGGGCATAGAGGTAACCTACCTCAACATAATAAAGGCCATATATGACAAACCCACAGCAAGCATCATACTCAATGGTGAAAAACTGAAAGCATTTCTGCTAAGATCAGGAACAAGACTCTCACCCTCTTATTCAACATAGTTTTGGAAGTCTTAGCCACAGCAATCCAAGAAGAAAAAGAAATAAAAGGAATACAAATTGGAAAAGAAGTAAAATTGTCACTTTTTGCCAATGACATGTTACTATACATAGAAAATCCTAAAGATGCCACCAGAAAACTACTAGAACTAATCAGTGAATTTGGTAAGGTTGTAGGATACAAAATTAATGCACAGAAATCTCTGGGATTCCTATACACTAATGATGAAATTTCTGAAAGGGAAATTAAGGAAACACTCCCATTTACCATTGCAACAAAAAGAATAAAATACCTAGGAATAAACCTAAGGAGATGAAAGACTTGTACTCAGAAAACCATAAACACTGATGAAAGAAATCAAAGATGACATAAACAATGGAGAAATATACCATGTTCTTGGTTGGGAAGAATCAATATTGTGAAAATGACTATACTACCCAAAGCAATCTACAGATTCAATGCAATCCCTTTCAAACTACCAATGGCATTCTTCACAGAATTAGAATTAGAATTAGAAAAAATAAATTACAATTCATATGGAAACACAAAAGACCCTGAATAGCCAAAGCAATCTTGAGAAAGAAAAATGGAGTTGGAGGAATCAGACACCCCAACCTCAAACTATACCACAAAGCTACAGTAATCAAGACAGTATGTTACTGGCACAAAAACAGAAATATAGATCAATGGTACAGGATAGAATGCCCAGAGATAAACCCATGCACATATAGGCACCTAATTTACGACAAAGGAGGCAAGAACATACAATGGAGAAAAGACAGCCTCTTCAGTAAGTGGTGCTGGGAAAACTGCACAACTGCATGTAAAAGAATGAAATTAGAACACTACCTAACACCAAACACAAAAATAAACTCCAAATGGATTAAAGACTTAAATGTAAGACCAGACATTATAAAACTCTTAGAGGAAAACTTAGGAAAAACACTCTTTGATGTAAACCACAGCAAGATCTTTTTTGACCCACCTCCTAGAGTAACGGAAACAAAAACTAAAATAAACAAATGGGACTTAAAAGCATTTTCACAGCAAAGGAAACTGTAAACAAGACAACAAAAAGACAACTCTCAGAATGGGAGAAGATATTTGCAAATGAAACAATGGACAAAGTATTAATCTCCAAAATATACAAACAACTCATGGAGCTCAATATCAAGAAAACAAATAATCCAGTTAAAAAATGGGCTGAAGACTTAGACATTTCACCAAGGACGATATACAGATGGCCAAGAGGCACATGAAAAGATGCTCAACATCACTAATTATTAGAGAAATGCAAATCAAAACTACAATGAGATCACCTCATGCTGGTCAGAGTGGCAATTATCAACAAATCTAGAAACAATAAATGCTGGAAAGGGTATGGTGAAAAGGGCACCCTCTTGCAGTGTTGATGGGAATGTAAATTGATACAACCTCTATGAAAAACAGTATGGAAATTCCTTAAAAAACTAAAAATAGGACTACCATATGACCTAGCAATCCCACTACTGGGCATATACCCTGAGAAAACCATAATTCAAAAAGAGATATGTACCACAACGTTCATTGCAACACTATTTACAATAGCCAGGACATGGAAGCAACCTACATGTCCATCGACAGATGAATGGATAAAGATGTGGCACATATATACAATGGAATATTACTCAGCCATAAAAAGAAACGAAATAGAGTTATTTGTAGTGAGGTGGATGGACCTAGAGACTGTCATACAGAGTGAAATAAGTCAGGAGAAAAATAAATACCATATGCTAACATATATATCTACTCTAAAAAATAAAATGGTACTGATGAACCTAGTTGCAGGGCAGGAATAAAAATATAGACATAGAAAATGTACTTGAGGACATGGGGTGGGAGGGTGAAGCTGAGGCAAAGTGAGAGTAGCATCGACATACACGCACTACCGAATGTAAAACTGTTGGCTGGTGGGAAGCAGCAGCATAGCACAGGGAGATCGGCTCGGTGCTTTGCGATGACCTAGAGGGATGGGATAGGGAGGATGGGAGGGAAGCTCAAGAGGGAGGGGATATGGGGACATGTGTATGCATATGGCTGATTCGCTTTGTTGTGCAACAGAAACTAACACAGTATTGTGAAGCAATTATACTCCAATAAAGATATATTTAAAAAAAAAAAAAAGGACTGGCAGCTTCTGCTTCCTACCTCTTGAACACACTTGCTTTTGGGAGCCTGTATCACCCTATAAGAAGTCTAGATCACTTGTTGGAGACACCAAGTGAACAGACCACGTGGAGAAGCCATGCAATGAGGAGAGAATCTGAAACTACTTGGAGAGGGACAGAGGACCAGCTTTCCCAACAGTCAGTTGAGCCTCCTGATGACTCTGGCTACAGTCACTGTCTAACTGTAAACTCACTAGAGACGCCAAATGAAGCCAGCAGTAAAACCACCCAGCTGTGCCCAGTCAACCTACAGAATCATGAGAAATAATAAATTAGTGGTTGTTTTAAGCACTAAGTTTTGGGATGGTTTGTTCCACTAAAATAGATAGCGTCACCAGTGAGTCTCTCTCATGTGACTTAGAGGATACCAGAAGGCTTCTCAGTCTCGCAATGTCTGTAAAATTATTAGATGCCAAGTTCCCAGGGAAGGGAGTGCTTGAAAGGGGAAGGGAGAGGTGGAGGCTGGGGCCATAAAGAGAAAGGCACTGAGAGAGAATTTCAACTGTTTGCCACTTTGGCCAGGGGCCATTTCTAGCAAGAACAGCTGCATTTGGGCCAAGGGTTCCAAAGCTCTGTATTATAGGTATTCACTTTCCTGTAGGTGAGCCTGTGTTTTGGAACAGTGTGCCATGTACTACCAGCTAGAATGAAGCCAAGGTTACAATGTTCAGCCATCCCATGGTTATTTTAGATCTGTTCTATTAATGATCCCTAACCCTGAACATCAGTATATGCAATCAGTCCCAAGGGAGAACAGGCCAGATTCACAAGTCCAGTGGAACCACTGAAAACATGCTTACTTGTATCTTTACTCGTGGAGGGTCAGAAAAATCATTATCATGTCAGTAAGATAGGGTATTTTAAGCACGTGTCGTTTCATGTAGTAAGACTTTTTCTCTCCACTGTCAAGAAAAACAAACCATTGAGAAATACTGTTTGTTTCCTATACTCTTAAATCATAGTGCTTTTAAAGAAAAATATAGGAATGAAAGTTATCTGGGCTTATAAATGGTTTAAAAGAGTAACAACTCTTTTATTAATGTGTATAGGATTTGGGAACTATGATGAAGAATGTTAACTACATGAATATTACTTTAGCATTTTTAATCAGTGAAAAGCCTTTTCTTGTTGGTTCTTGATATTTTCCCATCTATACTCAAATTAATGCAGAGATAATTGTCATCATCTTAGTGGTTATAAGAAGTTATAAAGGTTTCACATATAAAATTTTATTCTCTAATAGAAAAAAGAGAAATAGTGGAAAATTTTTAATATTTAAAATAGCTCTAAAATACATTGTCCACTCTAAATGGTTTGATATCTTTGAGTCCCTCCTATCTTTTAGAATAATCAATTCTATTAAATATCACAGCCAAAGAGTTCCAGGCGAAGTGCAATGCTTTGATTCCATGTTTTAGGAATGATGCGTATGAACCTGGAAATGATTGGTGGGTTGAAAAAGTTCTTCGCATGTCCTTTGATATTATTATTTCCTTCGAAAATCTGAAAGCAAAATATGAGAAAATCTTTAAGGATGGCATAATGGGTATAAAAATCTTATACCTGAAAGTAACATAATGTTGTATATCAACTGTATTTCAATTTGAAAAACTTATAATTTTTTATCCTTTTACTTCAAACTGTGGGCATTAATGAACACATACAACATTATCACAAAGATGATCCTCAATCAATTATGAACTCACACTCCAGACATACCTCTTTAGTGATATCACCTCATCAGTGATCTGAGTTGAAACAGGGAAAAATAAAGAAATCTGATATGGTGCTGTGGGGCAGCTGCAAAAGCATATCTGCCTTTAGCCCCTTTGTAGCTATGTGACTTTGAGCAAATTACTTGTAGTCTCTGATTATCCATTTCCTTATTGGCAAAATGGGGATAATAAATTTTACCTCATAGAAGTTGTTGTAAAGATTTTAAAGAGTATGTAAACATATGACACGTCTTTATTAAGTGCCAGATAATGGGCACCAATAAATGGTTAGCTATTACTAACTTTTAAAATAAAATGCATCATGTATTTTTATTTATCCTTTTTGTCATATGCCCTATATCATCAACTAAACTGTGTTTTAGGTGTGTTTCTGTCATCCCCAGCAAGTTCCCCAAGATTTACACACATCAGAAGCTAAGTCACTATTTGTTCATAAAAATGATTTTTGCCCTACTATTAGGGTATCTTGATACAGTGAGAAATAAACCAAACCAAACCTAACAAATAAACAACCTAGGGATTTAGAGAGAAAGAGATTCAAATCCATTAACTGAGGGTAAGTGCTGAGCCCAGATGAGCATAAATGTCCATCCCCTTCTCCTGTGTTGCCCCTCCTACTGGTTTCAGCGCAATTCCCATTCCTGGAATATTAGGTTCATCTCCTTAGCTTTGCCTCTGGTAGTATTTTAAAACCGTATAACTAGGAATTTAGGAGTATAATGGAATAGTTCATCTTGCAGGAAATTAGTCTCCTCATCAGGAAGGATAACAATTGTTTGAATAACAATATGACACTGGAAGGTACATGGCCATGGGTATGTGATCAGCCATGAATAACAAGTACATCCAAGCTAATGCTAATATCGTAGAAGGTTTTCTAGACCCCTGTTACAGACTGTATGTTTGTGTCCTTCCAAAATTCATATGTTCAAACCCTAATCCTCAATGGGATGATATGAGGAGGTGGGTCCTTTGGGAGATGATTAGGGCTAGGATGGGGGTAGGGCCCTCATGGCATCTCTGTGTGTGCACGCACCAAGGAAGGCCATATGAAAGCACAACCAGGAAGACTGCCCTCACCCAAAACCCAATCATGCTGGCACCCTGATCTAGGATTCTAGCCTCCAGAACTGTGAGAAATAAGTGTTTTTTGTTTGTCACCCAGTCTATGGTAATTTGTTATACAGTCCAAGCAGGCTGAGACAACCCTTTCACCATCTTTCTCAATCAGAGCTAATTAAACTTCACACCACCCGCTGCTGTTTTGTCCTCATTCTTTTATAGGTGTCTCAGTCAAAGCAGAAATATAGTGTGCATGGTCCCTGTCCCAAGACCAGCTACTTACAGAGCTAGGACTTAGAAGACTTAAAGAGTGATGCATGTCAGTGCATGCTTATCAAATACAAAGAACTATTTGCAAATCTGAGGTTCTGTTCTCATCATAGCAGTTTTCAAATTGTTTTCTTTTTGCCAAGATACCCCTGTACCTTGTCCACCAACGAGGATTTCTCTCTGTAAGGTTTCCATTCAACTCCCTGGTCACTGTACTGGATGGTGTAGCTCTTCACATACATTTCAGAGGACAGAGACTTGCAACCCTGTGTTACAATTGCTGTTATCTTCTTGATTTTGAGCAGATCAATTTGTAACCACTGATTGTTGTTGTTTGCCTATGAAAATGATTAGAACAATGCATTTGACGTTAAAACCTTTGCTTTTTTAGACCAAGATACTCAGAAATGCACTGAGCTGGAAGGATTTCTTTTCTGTCTCATCCCTGAGGATTCCCTTTCTCCTAGAATTCTTCCCTGTTCCTTCTTGTTTATTGTCAGCAGGTTTACAAACTTTTGAAATATTTCACACATTGTACAACAGTTATTTGTTTACTTGTGTTCCTTACCCTTTGAGGGCAGGGACTTAGTTTTGTTTTCAGGTGTTCACTACGATGTATGGCACACAGATGGTGCTCAACAAATAAATACATTTTATTTGAGAAAAAGTATTAAATTGCTAAATTACCTGTAAATATTTTTCTCTTAAGCAAGTTTATTTAAATGCTATGGTAATATTACTGAAGAGTTATCTGAGAAAGAATTAGATAGTATCCTCTCCCAATTTAACTTATTTTAGAAAAGCCCCAATTTTCTTTCCATTGCTAATGTCCAATAGCAGAAGTAGTCCAATTTCTTCTTTTCTGATATTTCAAATAAATGTAACATCTCAGAGACCTAATAAAGCTACACCCAGGGCTGGATATGGCATAGTCGTTGTCCTGTCTCTGGCCTAACAAAATGCCTAATTTGATGATAGGCGCTTGGAGAAAGAGAATCAGAAAGACTAATTGAGTTTTAGAGTAATCTGAGATTAATTTTCATCTTTGGGAGGTTTATCATGCCCCATAGTCTCATTCAATTCTATATGAAATAATGAATATTGATATATTTTCTCAACATCACTCATATGTGCATGTCTGTATGTGCATATGTGTATACACACATATATGTATATGTGTAGTCACATATGTATGTATATGTGTAGTCACATATGTATGTATATGTGTAGTCATGTGTGTATGTATATGTGTAGTCATGTTATTGTATTTTTTTAAGCAAATTAATTGAATTAAAATGATTGTATTAGATAATTTTGGTTAATTTTGTAACACCCTCTAGTGACATCTGGTGGTGTTTTAGTGTGTCTTCAAATCAAGGTTGTACGAGTGGTACAGAATGCATATAGATAGCTAGGGGAGCTTTGTAGGTGTAAAATTTTTTTGGAGGCATCAAAGAGGTAGAGACACTTCAGTCTGCATGCATACCTGCATATGTCTGGCTTAGATTTTCCACCTCTCTAAAGAAACCCTGTACATGACATTTCATACTATTGAAGGTTAAGTGAAACAAATAGTTTTGACCTAAAATTCCAGATTTAAAATGACAGCTTTAAAAATTAAAATTAGACTTTTATCTTTGCAGCCTTTACTATATCACAAAACTAAGAGCAAATTATATAGAGGGCAAAATTTTTTTAAAGGCTGTAAAATGGAGGGTGGGATGACAAGGTTACACCATGAACAGGTCTAAAGGGGCATCTGGGAAAGAATTGGTTGATACCCTCTCTCTAACTTTTTTTTTTGGGCCGTGCTGCATGGCTTGAAGATCTTAGATCCCCCACCAGGGATCAAACCCAGGCCACTGGCAGTGGAAGCGGAGTCCTAACCACTGGAACGCCAGGGAAGTCCCTTTATTTTAGTTATATTTATTTTATTTTATTTATATTATAGAAATTAAATCAATATAATGTTATACAACATTATTACTTTTATTACTTTGACTTCTGTGGGTCTCAGTTCCCCCCTTTGCAAAATTTCAAAATGAGGTGCTTGGGTTGCTTCAAATGGTGCAAGAAGGAGCATAGATCTGTCTATCGGGAGAGTGGGATTCCTGATTCCACCACCAGGCTATGCTAAAATTATTTAACCTCTTTTGCGTTTGGACTTAAAAGGAAAATCTGGACCAGATGCTTTGTAAAACCCTTTGCCTTTCTAACATTCTGTGATTCTGTGATGATCCAGAAATGAGTCTCAAGGCACAGACATAGTTGCCCAAGACTCTCTGTATTGGGCCCAGATAGTCTCTTCTATTTGCTCCCCTTGCATCACACCATTCCCTCCTCCTTTATCTGGTGGCCTGATTTAAGATTAGGACGTGGGATTCTATACAGAGTCCAGGGAATTGGAGTGTAGCTTCCTTAAGGGAGGGAGTTAGGAGGACAGAAAATAGGGAACCTGCATTAAGTTGATTGACTGGACTGTTCTGATTTCTGATGCCATTCAGATTTTTCAGGTCAGTAAATGAGTCAATTATTAATAGTTACACTAGAAATAAAAGTTACCTTAATTACTCAATGGGCTAATATCAAGGGCAATATAACTCTCTGTGAGATGTTTACAAAACTTAGATCACATATTTATAAACCTGGTTTTGCAGCATCTTATCAGGCTGCCAATTATCTAAAGGAATGTTACAAAGTTCTGAAAAAATGAGAACAAAAAAATTTAAATGACACTCTTACAAAAATGAAAAATATTGCTAAATTCTGGAGAGAACAAAAAGAAGACAAGATGTTGCAAATCTAAGTCATTTATCCCTAATGGAAGTTGTCTCGATCAGGAGTTGGCAAACTACAGCCCAAGGCCAAACCTGGCCTACTGCCTGTTTTTGTAAATAAGGTTTTATTGGAACACAGCCATGTTCATGCATTTACATATCGTTGACGGCTGCTTCCCTGCAACAATGGCAGAGTTGAGTAGTTATGACAGAGAATGTATGGCTCACAAAGGCTAAAATATTATCTGGCCCTTTGCAGAAAAATTTTGCCCACCCCTAGTCTAAATCAAGACCACAGAGATGATAACTTCTCTCTGAGCCAAAGTTCCAGCTAAAGCTATCAAGACAACACACAGCCTAGTTCTCAGACCTAGGATCATAATCTGCAGAAGCAGGAGATGATACTCTGGCTTCCCAGGGCCCCCATGTTCCCTGTAGTGAGGGTCTATGCTTTCTTCTGAAAGGCTGAGAGAATTCCATTTGCAGGGGACATTTCACCTTGGCTTGCCAGGCATTCACACGGCCCTGGGCGTTAAGACGGGCAAGGAAGGGTTCCCAGTAATCTCCCCACCAAGAGTTTTTAACTGAGGAAGCTGTGATTTGCTTGTTTTCTATCTTTCCACTTTCCATACCCAGCGGTGTGGAGCATCCTGTCAAGAAAAAAGTAATGTGATTAATTATATACCACTGATATTCCTTGCATGGCATTTTGTACTTCAGAGGAGACAAGAAATAATATTACTGCTAAGTAATGACAAAAACAACCATCACAGCAATGAACATTTATTGTCCAAGTGCTAAACCCTGTTTTCAGGCTTCACATGTATTACTTAATGCTCTTAAATATCTCCATTTTACAAACGAGAAAACAAAAGCACAGCAAGAAAAAGTAACTTGACTAAAATAATACTGCTAGAAGAATCAGAAACTAGCTTTGAGCCCAGGCAGTTGACATCAAATACCATGTTCTAAACATCTAAACTCATTTCCCTCCTTCAGTGAGTCATGGAACCTTTGTTCTTTGCTTTGAGGTAGACAATACTCCTAAAGTATCTATGTATATAAAAACATACTCTATTTCTTCTAACAAAAGCTACAAAGAAGAAGTTATAGGGGACCTTGGTAGTCACATTTAATATTTTATTTCCAACCCTTTGAGGGTGATTCATGTGATACACCCTTTAGAATTTTGCCAAGGCATGAATTTGAATGTCACAGGCAACAAAGCTGATCTGTGAGTGTAAGAAACATATATAGTGAGTGAGCCCAGCTGACTGCCCATCATCATCATCTTTGTGACACTTTGTTCTTGCTAGCAAATCATGCAGACATTTTCTTGAAGTGATACCTTACTTTCTTCATGAAAAAAAGGCTTCAAAGAAGAAAGCTTACTGCTAATACTAATTATATAAACATCAAGAAAGTGAAGAGGTCTTAAAAAGTAATACTTCTTGTATAGAAAATAGAGGTTTTAAATAGACTAACATTGTTGAATGTCACATTTTAGGGTAGCTTGACTCTATGACCTGAACAAACTACCAGTTACATTGCATACCATATGGAAAGAAAAACGATAATGACTTATAGAGCTGTTTCAGGTTTTCCTGCCTGATCAAAATTTGCAATTTTTTTTCTGATGTGGATCATTTTTAAAGTCCTTATTGAATTTGTTACAATACTGCTTCTGTTTTATGTTTTGGTTTTTTGACCATGAGGCATGTGGGATCTTAACTCCCCACCAGGGATCGAACATGCACCCCCTGCGTTGGAAGGCGAAGTCTTAACCACTGGACTGCCAGAGTAATCCCCCAAATTTGCATTTTATGTGGAAGATGTTATATAGCATTGCTATCTGAACATTGGCAAAATGCCCATTTCCATATCCCTCATGAATATCAAGAGTTTATTGTACTGTTATCTGCTTACAAGTTTCTTATCAGCTGATAAGAAACTTATTCCAAGGTTCAGCTTTCTCCACTGTAAGCCATGGTTTCTTCCTTCTACCCTGAGAGAAGGCACTGTAGCTCCCCAACAGATGTGCCACAGCAAGTTTTAGGTGTGCCTGTGTGTGTGTGTGTGTGTGTGTGTGTGTGTGTGTACATATATACGTATATATTGTATAAATATGTCTTTATTTTACCTTCCTTGTTGAAGAATTTTTTTGCTGGACAGGTGTGCCTGTATATTGATCTCCCTCCCGCCTCAGCTCTTGAGCAGCTAGGTGGTGCCTAGATCAGCCAAGCCCAGGGTGGATTGCTTCATTCTTTTACCCCAGACTGTGAGACAGATATTATATTTTATATGTGCTTCGAAATGAAAAAATTTGGAAAGCACCACTTTAAGAGTCAGAGAAGAAGAATAGTTGATAAAATCCTTAAGCATCTTGTTATATATAGTAGAATTTTATTATGGCCATTTACGATTATCTAGATTTATTTATACCACAGGTCACATTACATCCCCCGAAAAATAGAAGCTTACATAGAAAAGGCTTGGATACCTACATAGAGTGTGAAACAGAATACAGAGTTCAAACAAGGTTTCAGGAAGTTGGGAGGCAGATTTATATTTCAAAAACATTCACTGAACACCTAATATATGCCAGTAATGTTGCTAGATACTTTTATTACATTAAAGTCTGAGTGACATGGCTGGAAGACTTTGGAAGAGTCAGACCTAGTTTGACTCTCAGTTCTTATTGAAAATGGGCTGATGGAGGTCATTCTTTGCTAGGGCCCTTCCTTCGAGGGTCAAGGCAGTATCCATATGATCCAGGAGTTCTTCAGAGAGCCTGCCCTCTGGCTGGTAGAACCAGTCTCAGTCTAGATCACAATGAGAGTTTACCTGAGTGGAACCTCTGTTTCACAAAGGTTTTTCTAGGAGCCTAAGTGAAGAGAACTAAAAATTCTACCCATTCTCCCATACCCCCCAAATCTTGATTTTCTGAGTGGCAGCTAGAAAACAATGCATCTGTGTTCCTTACCATTAACCTCGCAACCTTGCAGCTCCAATCGAAGGGCAGGTTTGTTATAGGATTTTGTTGGAGAGATTCTAATATATCTAGCCACAACAGGTGGGTCAAACTGATTCTCTTTTATTGTAGAGGCATCCAAATTGCCATTAAAATACTAGAGGAAGAGAGGAAAATTGAGTTATATAACAATTCTCTATAAGGTGATTTTATAATAAAATTTTCATCCAATTTAATATTGTAATATAAAGTTTTCATGTAGCCTGAATCAAATTAATTTGGTCTTAAAAGATAACTGGGAATATTTCCACTTCAGGAAGATGGTATAAGTACAACTGAAAACATAAAAGGACTCTGAAAGGTGGAGAAAAGGCAGACTGGCTAGGGTTCTCAGGACCCAAGGAACAACACAGTGGTGAGTCCCCTGGGTTTTCTTTTTACCGCATATACAGACTTATAAGTAAAGAAACCAGGAACCAGGAAACACGAATAGGTGCAGACAAAAAAAAAAAAAAAAAAAAAAAAACCCAGCAAAAGCCTTCTTTCTCTAGCCTCAGGACCAGAAAAGAGCAATCTAACAAGACAGAAAACTTTTAGATAACAATTATTCTACTTCAAGCCAAACATCATAGAATAGAAAACACTGTGGCCCCTTCCCTACCCACAGCAGCAAAGGCCAACTGGGGAGCCTAGACTTCCATGCTCATGAGACTGTAAGGAGGCACCCCAACACCCTGACTGGGGTTGTGTCAGAGAAAGCCAAATAGAGACCCAGGATCTTCATCTCTTCCAGCTTCTAATAAGGCTCCCATTCCTGCAGTGTCAGTGGATACCATCCCATCCCCCGCCAGCAGCAAAGAGGAGGGGTCCCAGCTCAGGTGTCAACAGAGGAGGCCAAGTAGGGAATGGACTTTGACCTCTACCTGGCTGTAAAGAGGCTGTGCCCCATCCCATTTCCCTGCCAGAACAGTGTCAGGAAGAGCCAACCAAAACAAAAGAGCGGATATCAGGAATATTGAAAACAGAAAAGCAATAGATAACAGCAGTGAAACAAAGGGCCAGTTATTCGAAAAGATCTTTAAAAATTGGCAAATCTCTAGCAAGACTGACAAAGCAAAAAGAGAAGAGATGCAAATTACCAATATCATAAATGAAATAGGCAATATCACTACAGACCCTGCAGACATCAAAAGGATAATAAGAGAATACTACAAACAACTCTTACGCATAAGTTTAACAACTTAGAGGAAATGGACCAATTGACTGAAAAAACACAAACTACCCAAATTCACCCCATATGAAATAGGTAATTTGAAGAGCCTGTAACTATTAAAGAAATTGAATTTGTAATTTTAAAATTCCTAGAAAACAAATCTCCAGGTCCACCTGGTTTTGCTGGTGAATTATACCAAATGTTTAAAGAATTAACACCAATACTAGATTATCTCTTCCAGAAAACAGAACAGAAGAGCACACTACCTAATTTATGTTATGAAGCTAGTATTACTCTGATATTAAAACAAAAAAGACAGTATAAACAAATAAAACTACACACAACTATCCCTCATGAACATAGATGCAAAAATCTTTAAGCTATGGACTTTAACTGTAATTTGTGTACTGTCTCCAATACTGATTGGTAAGAACCATAATTTAAGATTTTCATGATCTATTCTAAGGTATAGTGCAAATAACTTATTATTAGAAATAGCTAAATGATAATATAGAAGAGAGTAACATAGTAAATGATTTACAGAAAGAATGAAACTGATTCAAGGTTATCAGTGTAACAATGGTGGACTGACTCCTTGCATTCAGATAGCTTTCTTTGAAGAGTGGGGTGACGGAGAAGGGGAAGAATTAGGGCTGGTATAATTGGGTCATTGGGAATAAACAGGCTGAGCCCCTGGACAGTCCAACAGAGGAAAGTCACTCCTCAGGCGTGGCAGCAAAAAGAAAATGTGAGAATCACACTGCCTCAGAGCATTACTGGTATTAACACTACTATTTCCTTCAGTTACACTGAAATAGAGAACAAAATAAAATGTAAGAGTTAGTAAAATCAAAACTCTTGGTGGCCAATTTTTAGCATGAGCTCTTTAAGGCACAAGACAAGATATTCTACCCTACTGCCTATCCTCTGCCAATCTGAGAAGTCTGGGTATTTAGTTTGATTATAAAGAGATTTTTTTTTTCAAATTTTATGAAGTTTTGGAATTTCAGAAGTCAAGCTTATCCCCTTAATTTGTAATACATATATACACGTCATTTTACCACTTTCCTCCATAAGACACTAAGAAAGCCGTTTGTATTTATAACACCCAGAAAGGTATTTTTAAAAAAGATATAGTAACCCTAGGCTCGGGAAGAAACAACAATGCACACAGACCATCACGTTCCTAGTGCTGTTTCCTTTGAAGATCCGCCAGTTTGTCCGGTCAGAGCTGTAAGCCACAAAGAACTCGGTGGTGTAGTAAGACTTCAGGTAGTGTTTGGCACCTTGGGTCTGGATCCCTGTGAACAGGACTTCCCTTTGCATGTCTACCTGCAATATAGAAAAGCCATTAAGCAGAACCATCCTTGTCAACAAGTCACACACTGCCTTAATTCACTGTAAAACTAACCTTCTTTAGAAAAAAACAACCAACACCTAACAAACTAATAAAATGGCTAGGGGCAATCCGTATTTGAGCACAGGGTACCTGAACTTGAATCCAAACTCAACCACTAACTAGTGGGTGTGACATTGGGAAGTTAGTTAATCCCTCTGTGCATTAGGTTTTCCTTATCTGTAAAATGGGATATTACTAGAAATAACCTCATAGGGTTCATTTTGAGTGTGTAAAGTACTTAGAATGGTGCCTAGCACCTAGTAATTGTCATTTCCCCTAACAACATTGCAAGAACAACAAGAAGAAATTATTAAATCACTGTCATTTTTATTATTACAGGGAATCCCCTGGCAGGCCAGTGGTTAAGACTCTGCAGTTGCACTACCCAGGGCCTGGGTTCAATCCCTAGTCAGGGAACTAATATCCCACAAGCCATGTAGTGCTGCCAAAAAACAAAAACAAAACCCCCACATTTTTACTATTAACAGTAGCAGTAAATATTATCAGGTTAATAAGATATACCTGGATCCAAGGTTTAGGGTTCAATTCTATTGAAAGTTTTTCTGCAATCCAAGCATTATACGATCCACCATTGTTTAGTCTTGCTAATTTGGGTTCCCAATAACCTAAATCCGAAGGAAGAAAATAATTTATTCTGAATTAAAACAAAAAACAAAAAACACCATACAGCTAGCAATTTCTCAAGTGAGTTTAGTCCCAGTGGAAAACCAGATTCCTAAAGGAACTTCTGTTGCAATTAGGAGACCAGGTAGTTGACACGGGCCTCAGCTACTACATAAGTCAGTCCCTGATTATGAAATCTTGGTTTCAGGCCTGTGCTTGGACAGCTGTCAACTACCACCCACCCCCTTTACTGCATATAGGTCATATTTATTTTTTCTCAGTTATGTTGATGTGGATTCTGCCTAGTGTGCCTGCCTAACAGAAAGACATGGGAGGAAGTTATGGGAGCCTCATGATCCCTTACATTTGACCTTTTGATGTTGGGAAGAGTTTAAGGCAGAGAGAGGAAACTTAGGAGGAGTTCCTGATGCACAGTGGGTGAACAAAAAGTTTCTTGAACAGATGCATGGTTGATGGAGCAAATGGCTCTATTAATGGGGACTGTAATACCTGGCCTATAAGACCCTGTGAATCTGGCTAGAATATTTCACGGGTTAGTTCCATTGACATCTTACATTCTACAAAGCAGAGTAATGAGTAATTTCTGCTTAGAAAATACATATAACAAAGTAAAATTTTCACGGTTAGAGATTATACCTCTAGTGGGTCAGTAATTAGATATTTTACTGCTGTTTTACTATGTTGTGGTAGAGAAAAGCCTAGAGAGGAGCAATGGCCCATGGATTCAACAGGCAGCGTTGTCATGTACGGTTTTGCGGGCCGTATACAGCACAATTGTAGGAGGTGCCTTTTACAGGCTATGATGCTACTACTTACCCCAAAACTCAGAAGCCTTGATCTGTGAATCAGCTATGAGACCAGTGCTTAGTCCCATTGGCATTTTACAGTCTACAAAAAAATAAAACAATGAATAATTTTTGCTTACAGAGTATATATAATAAAGTAATATCTCTATGGCTAT
Organism: Lipotes vexillifer; assembly: GCF_000442215.2. NCBI lineage: Eukaryota > Metazoa > Chordata > Mammalia > Artiodactyla > Lipotidae > Lipotes > Lipotes vexillifer. The sequence continues at coordinate 3,450,712 of NW_006785816.1, forward strand.
AGATTATACGTCTAGTGGGTCAGTAATTAGATGTTTTCACCTACCTGTGTGGCACTGACTTAAATATGTCTGACCATAAAATAGTAAATGTACTAGCAAGAACTGGTCCTTTAATAGAAATTAAAATTAGTGACGCCCTAGTGGAAAACAACTTATCCTGAAGTGCAAATACTTTTTAAATTGATTTCCATCTGTTTGTATCTTAAAATAAGCCATTTTACAATATTAAGTACTATCCCTCATAAGACTATGTTCTCAAAAGTTGACCTGAAGGTTACAATGTTATTTATATACTGATCAAAGAAGGGAATACTAGCCACTGAACTATCTGGATATTGACACAGCGCTTGGTACTCAACAGGTGCTTAATAAATTCTGGCTTGCTGGCTGGCTGGCTGGCTGGTTGGATGGACAAATGGAAACTGTGTTTCTCGAATACCGAAATGCCAAGTTCAGTGACTATCTCGGTCACAGTTGAATTCCTGATTTCTCTCCCCTCCTCTACTCTGGGAGTCTGGAGAATTTCTTATGTTTACTTCCCCATGGATCACAAATCATGAAGGAGGATGCTTTATATTGGTTCCTCAAATGAGAGGAATGCCTTTGGTTTGAACCATTTGGCTTAAAACTGATGTTTGCAGTATAGTCAGACTATAGGTCAGAATAAAAGAAATTACTGCTACAGATTGTGCCTCTGTTATGTCAGAGTTCTCAGAGTTGAATAGTTCCAATCTAAAAATTGGTAATATTCTAAGGACAGGCACTCTCCTGCTAAAAGAATAATGTGGCTCTTGGATGATACCTCTGTCTGTGATGAGAAATGGCGTTTGCATCCCTGCTCTCTGGTTTTCTCCAACTTCTGTGTCTAGGAGCCACCAGCCAGGTTTTGATGCCTTCATTTCAAGAGTTTTAAATGAACCTAAAATAGAGAGTAAAGGACAACGTTGCATACACAAAGATTAACAGGTTAACATTGGTTGACCACTACCCAAGAATCCTAAAATCCCTGAATTGCAAGTGGTTTAGAATATAACTTAAGAGTTACCCATTTCTCTTTAGGCAGGACTACAGGTATAACAAAGAGATCAAAACAAAACAACAATGACAACACACGCACAAACTTACTAAAAATAAATTGCCCTGGGACTTTAAAAAATCTCCAACACCCGTTACTAGAAAGAAACTTTCATTTATCTAAATATAATGTTACAAGTTAACCCATATATAATACAGCTTATCAAAGCAACCTTGAATAATATGTCATTGGGCCTCAGAAATACTGTACATGTTTCCTTTCTCTCTCTTCATTTCTCTAGTTTTTCTTTTTTATCTGAGAAAATTAAAATAAAACATCCTTCCCCCATGTTTCAATTTTTCTATAAAGTTTACATTTTAGAGAGAGATGTACAAAAATTGTTTCAGAAAATCACTGAAAGAGTGAGATTTCTGAAACCTCTGATTATCCATTCTGGTATTTAACATTACCTACCGCCAGTTAATACTTAAATTCTGCTGACTATAATATGTGACCATTTCCCAGATTGTGAGTAAAAAGTAATAGCTGATGGTCATCCTCCTCAAACACGCTAAAAAAGACCTCCAGCCTTCTACTCTCTAATGCAGATATTAGGTATGAAGATTTAGGTGGGTCAGCGAACCCCAGCTTGTCGCACGCAGGCTCATGGAAAGGATGACTGATCTGGTAACACTTGGTTAAAAGTTAGGAGTGAGTTTGACCTAATCCTTTCTGCCCCTGATTTTAACAGAGTGGGTCTTTATAGCTTTGTTAATGAGAAACTGGCATGTTTCAAACAAACAAGGACCCTGTTTACCCCCATCCTTAACTAAATCGGGCCCATTTGGACTTGGGTGCCTACATCTGAGGCTGATTCATACAGCAACCTCCCCACCCAAAGTCCTGTCAAAGGACTGCCCTGACTAGCTTCTCAGATAGCAATTATGGAAGGTAGGCTGCTTGTTAAAAATGCAAAAAAAAAGTTAAAAATCCTGGGCCCCTGCCCAAGTTCTATCAGATCAAAGTCTCTGAGAGCAAAATCTCTCCTTAGCATCTGTGTTTTAACCAGCTTTGTAAATTTGTATTATGCCCACTGCAGTTTGAAGATCAATGGCATCTAGCACTTACACCTCCACTCACACACCTACGATACACACCTACAAACAGTTCACTGGCACATAAAAATCCTTTTTGATGATTGTAGTTTGTCTAAACCTTATTATTTTGCATATGAAAAGCTTTAAATACCTTTATTATTCTTTAGCTTTTATAATCATTTAAAAATATTTTTTTCCCCTCATGAGTCAGTTTAAGATTCAGATTCCTACAGTCACTTGCCAAAAGATATCAGGGTGATAAAGTGAGGAGTAGAATTCAAGAACCCCGAAATCCTGGTAAGTTTCTGATCTCCGCCCAACAGAAAGATTTAGCTGCCTGAACCTCATGGGATTCATTTTGTAATCTGCTTTAGACCTGGCCTGCGTGACACATCATGGCTTGGAAGAATCTGCACTAGACAGAGCATCTCTGTAGAAGAAAGCTGGGCTGCACATTTAGTCTGTGTGGTGCTACAAACAGTGCAGACATTTAGCTGACTCTTCTGTATTCTGCATGCAGGTTTAGAACATGGCTTTGCCCAGGATCCATGCCAGAGCCCATGCTTTAACGCCTTTGGAAGGAGATGCACAAGGAGGGAATAAGGAAGAGTTACAGATGCTAAGATTGTCTGCTCTCGCCATTTTGTCACAGGGACCTCTTTTCACTGTCGAGATCTTTACCAGGCAGAAGAGGCCAGACCCCTAACTGGTGCTGTTGAGTGCCATTTTCCAGCAAGGTCTGGCCATGAAAGTGAACCACATGAATGTCCTGGGAGCCGCCTATG
>NW_006785816.1:3453618-3485459 GCF_000442215.2 Lipotes vexillifer
CAGGTGCAACCTCACCCACTCTTGCTCGTACATTCTCAGGCCAGGCAAGTTGTAGATCATCCCATTGATGGCTGAAAGGACAGAGAGTTGCAATCAGTCAAAAATCTGTGTACATCAGGAAAGAGGAAATATGAGGCCTTCCGCTCACCACCCATCTTCTTTATTACTCTGCATGCCCAATCCCACCCAGACATAGTAAGGGGCCCCCTATATGTCATAATATCAGTAAGAGGCTGAAACAGAGCCACCTTTTCCTTCTTACACCGGCCTACTGCAGAAGTGTGGGTGAGTACGCTTTCCAATCAGTTTATCACCCTTTTCCCCAGATTTACACTTTTCCTCTTCTGTGCTTTATCCATTTATTCTTTATATTTGTAGTATGAATTTTCCTAGGCTATGAAAGGGGTAAGAACTAATGTGGGCAGATAAGTGAACTCTAGTCATTAGAGGAAAGAGAGTGAGTGAGGGGATATGCAGTGTATCACTCTAAGGCCTCCTAAATTCAGAGATAGTTCCAGGCAAAATTAGGAAGTCAGTCTTTTAAAAAAAAAAAAAGTTTATTTATTTTTGGCTGCATTGGGTTTTCATTGTTGGGTCTTTGTTGCTGTACGCGGGCTTTCTCTAGTTGCGGCGAGCAGGGGCTACTCTTCTTTGTGGTGCGTGGGCTTCTCATTGCAGTGGCTTCTCTTGTTGCAGAGCTCGGGCTCTAGGCGCGCATGCTTCAGTAGCTGTGGCAAGCTGGCTCAGTAGTTGTGGCGCGTGGGCTTAGTCGCTCCGCGGCATGGGGAATCTTCCTGGACCAGAGCTCGAATCCATGTCCCCTGCATTGGCAGGCAGATTCTTAACCACTGCACCACCAGGGAAGCCCAGGAAGTTGGTCTTTATCTTTGTTATACCCACCAGCCTTAGACATTCATGTTTATTCTCCCGTTTGTCTGATTGCTCCTCTGCCCCCTTCCCAGCTTGGATGTCTAGGGTTCTCAGACTTTATCAACTCTCTCCTTACTGAAATATGTGTTTTTTAAGCATCTGATAAACTTGGATCACCTTAACAAAATGAATACATACAAAATTTTAATGATAAAGCTTAATGCTACCACGCACTTAATTGGGACTGAAGTGAGGGAAGTTTTGGTGGTGGTGGTGGCTGTTGTTTATTCTTTTAAAGTTAAAGGGACTACTGTGGAATTTCAGGAACCAGGCAAGTGAATTTTTGGAGGGAGAAGAGTTGAGATCATTTTGGCTCTCTTAAAATTATATCAGATATGAGGGCTTCCCTGGTGGCGCAGTGGTTGAGAGTCCGCCTGCCGATGCAGGGGACACGGGTTCGTGCCCTGGTCCGGGAAGATCCCACGTGCCGCGGAGCGGCTGGGCCCGTGAGCCATGGCCGCTGAGCCTGCGCATCCGGAGCCTGTGCTCCGCAACGGGAGAGGCCGCAACAGTGAGAGGCCCGCGTAACCGCAAAAAAAAAAAAAATTATATCAGATATGAAAGCACCTGTCTACATACTCATAACACCAGCCTCACCTCCTCATCTTAGTTTCTGTGTAAGAAATAGATCTCCTAAAAGTAAAAGGTATTTCCAGTGGTTATTAGGTCAGCATTGCTAAACCATTACATCAGGATACAAAAGTGAAGACGCTCAACAGAGTAGGCACTCAGTAAACATTAGATAAATTGAGCTGAGTGAATAAAATTCATTTGTTTACTAATCCAGCACATATTTACTCAGTGCATACTGCAGAGGCCAGGCATAGGTGGTCTGCTTATCGAATACCCTGATAAGTTCTACAGTGGAAGATTACCAAATTACAGAGATTTAGACGACAATATATTTAAAACTAAAACTATACTGGATGCATTTTACGCTTTCTTTGAAGAATCAGGAAGCAGGGCCTCGAGGGTACTCAGCAAGTAAAGGGCATAGCCAAGAAATGGGCCTGTCTGATTCTGCAGTCTGTACTTTCCACTAGGTTGAGAGATTTTCAGAGGATGTGCTTCCTACCCATGAGACCAAGCACCCTGGGCTGAAAGGCCTAGAGATTATAGGAAAAGAGAAAAGAAAGCTCTGCTTGGCGTCTGTGGGGCAGCTCTCAACTGACTCTATTCTAGACTACTTAATAGAATTTCTTAACCTTGTGTGATAAGCAGAGTCCAGAGGGTGGGGTTTTGGAGCAGATTGTAAATCATATTATTTCCTTTCCTCTATGCCAAAGTGCTTTTACAGGTGAGATCAGATTGTATTCTACACTTACAGAAGTTTAATAAGGAAAATAAGCTAAAAAAGGGTAGCCTGAGTATATAAATGGGGTGGGAGAGGGAGCATAGACTGACTTAGCCTTGATGACTGGCTGGGGAGAGGAGGTGGCAGTGAACTGGATATTGCTTATAATGTTTTTTTTTTTTTAATTCCTGAAGCCTCTTCTTTCCTATTACACTGAATGACTGACCCATCATCTAAAGCACAGGACCTTCCTGATCAGAAATCTCATAGAAATCACCTCCATTTATCAAACTCTGAAAACAGGGTCTTCATTTGTCTTCTGATCCCTAAGTCATTATATCTGTTGTTCACCAAATCCTAAATTCTGCCTTTCTCTAAAATTGCAGTTCCGTTGCAAATTTACAGACAAAGTTCCTGAATGGACTTCGGAGTAGATATGCTTTCCCCTCTTTTCCCACCCAAATGCTCTCTTGGCACTCTTCTTCCATTAGCTGGCTAGACAGTTTCCTATATCATTTTCTCCACATATGCTTTGGGTGCCACCTGGGAACTGCTGAGAGCTACAAATATTACAGTCATTCTTATTTTGAAAGTACGTGTGATCATTTCTACATGAATAATTGATCCTTTAGAGATCAGGAAACAGTTTTATTGACTGTTTAAATTGCAGAATGATGTTAATTCCTTTCCAATTTATGTTACCCACTGAAGCACACTGGCTTTTTTGTTGGTTTGCTTGGGTTGGTTTTGCAGCAGCCTCGTGCGCTATCTTTTAGATTTCAGATTTTGTATACTCTCTTTCACCTGCAGTGTCACCTGCCAGGTTACATCAGCCCTCATAGACATTTAAGGACCTGGTGTCAGTTAGAGCTCCTGGTTCCACAGAAGCATCTCATGTCTAATTTTGGGAAGACCTATGGGCAGGAATCGCTATCACCCAGTGATTAGGTTCAGAGACTAGATCAAAGTCAGAGGAAAATACCATGAAACTCATGGGAGTTTTTTACTTCTGAGGATGTGCGTCTCCAAGACCTCGTGGGCTTCTTTTCATAGTACCAGCTCTTCTTTTCATCAAAGACCATAAAAAGTAGGGCAAATTCTCTCATGTCCATAGGCATGTTGGTTTCCTTATGAAGTGTTCCTTTTCGGCAGATCAGAAGGGGTCCTATCAAGCCTGAATGGATGTCTTTTTCCTGGAAGACAGTAAGAGCAAATTGCATGTATTATCTCTTTCTCAAGATTTTCTTTGCCCTTCTGACAATCACTGATCATATTGAAAAGGAGACCTTCTCAGAGGCTCTGAATTTGAAGATTATAAATGAATAGCTTAATAAGCCTGGATATTGATCATCTAATTCTGTGATGCTCATAGTCACTTCCTCTGATTAATCCTTTGTTTCGACATGGTAGTAATGATAATAATGATGATAATAATAGTGATACTATTATAAATATTTATTGAGCACCTACTACATTAAATATTTTGCCTATAGTATCTTACTTAATTCTGACAACAATCCTATATGGTAAAAAATAAATTCATTTATTGAACAAATATTACCAAGTGCCTACTATATACGCTATATACTGTTATCTCATTTTTAACTTTGGAAACTGAGGCTGAGAGAGCTCAAGTAACTTTCCTAGGGCTACACAGTCAGTGACAGGATAGGAATTGAAATCTAAGTCTATGCTGTCTACCATGCTCAAAATGAGGGAGTCTTGATTTTGTACTTCTTTTATTAAAAAATTAAAAAAATAAGCAGAAGAAAGCTAATACTTGTTCAAGGAAATTGCAGATAAACATCTTCTTCTGTAAAGGTAGTCACGCCAACTAGGGCCAACCTTTTAAGTATTCCTCATTCCTTTCCACTGAACAAATACTTCTCACTGTCATCTGAAGATCTGCATGGAGAGTCCCTGATTACGGTAGCTGTCGATTGTTGATCATGATCCTTACACATTCCTCATGGAAAGACAGATATTTACTAAGAAATAATTGTGACACTTCCATTTGATGGACTCAGGTTATAAGTTTGGGGAAATGACAAAAACTTTCGATGGCTATGCTTACCGGGTTCACTGCCGAGTAGTAGGCCCAAGCCCGACAGGCAGAGCCAGAATTTTCTGGCCCTGATCGCTCAGTGGCATGCCATACATATGTATAAGTGCTGTTGGGCTGAACAGCATTGTCTTCCTTAAACCATTCAGGAGAGTCATCTTCATAAGTCTTTCCCTCTGATGATTTTTCATAGGAAAGCCCATGGGCATGAAGAGAATATGGTCTGGATGCTAAGTTTTTAAAACGAACCTAAATAAAAGAATGATTCACAAATGTATTTACGTTTAATAAAGCCCCCAAAATGTCAGCATTATGGGTCAAAGTGGATGGCTATTAAATTGAACCTAAGATATATTGAATGCTTAGAATTGCAAAGTAACTTTCATATATTACTTCATCTAATTTTACAACCATCCTATGAGACAGGGCCTAAGTAGTTTACTCCGGAAACACCAAAACAGGTTTGTTTTTAGGCTCAAAGCAAAAGTATTGACATTATCTACAAATGAAATGATAAAGATAGGTGCTACAGATTTGAAAATGAATGAGGCTTGGGTTTTACTCACAATAAGGTTTCAACCTACTGGCTAGAGAGACTGCACATGTGAATGCAAGTTAAAAATCTGGAGACAAAAGGTGCTGTAAACAAAGTATAAATGGGATTAGGTGGGAATGCCTGGGAGAAGCAATTCAGTTGAATGTTTAGGAGAGGTTGGGGGAATTAAAGAAAGTTTCTTAGGAGAAATGGAATTGGCCCGTATAGAATGAACAGGAGCTTAGCAGAGGGAGAAATAAAATTATGAGATCTTTTTTTTTTTCCTTAAAGAGTGGTAAGTTACTTGGTAAGCAGTCTTTGAAAAGAAATGTAGTTATTTGTTAATTTTGAAAAATAAATAAGACACCGTAGCTCTCTTGCCACTTTCATCTCTACAACCCTCTGGTGCTTGTGGAAATTCCTCTGATGATCTTAGCAATGCTCAAAAGATGACTTACTTGGATAACATCATCCACTTCAGCTCTAATGATAGGACCAAGTATGCCAAGATGCTCTTCATACTCTCCCCGAGGATCAAGCTTGTTAAAAGTGCTATCAAGGTACTTTCGAAAAACTACTTTCTTGTATATGGTGTCCTTTGAAACATCATCAATGTCTTCACTGAAATGATAATAATAGCATTTGTTTAAAAGAACAAGTTAACGACCATTCAAGAATTTAGGAAATTATCTCTGTTTCTGAATATAGTATATAGAGAAGATATTTGATAAGTATTTGATGAACAAATGAATTAAAATATAAGTAACTAAAACCACAAGCCAGTAAATATCCTTCAACTCCCAGCTCATATATCATTTTTTGGTATCTCCTCCTATGATCCTTTAGACTGGGTCAAATCTGTAGCATTCCTCACGTTTCTATACTATTACTATAGTATATATATAGTAAATCCCTGTAGTATTCTTATAATATTTTTATAGTATATATAGTAAATTATATATCATTTTTTCATGAGATTATCTATTAATATCTGACTCTACCACTAGAGTGAAAGCCCCATGAGGTTAGGGATTGTGCCTCGTTTGCTTATAATTTTTATTTCTAGTGCCTAGCAAGTTATCTGGCACATAGTAAGCAGATATTTATTTAATGTATTAATGAATGACAAATATAATCATATATTAACATAGTAGATTTTAATATGGAAAGCAGACAAAGCCATGTGATGGGACAGTGCCAGGACAGGCAGATGATAAGAGTCAGTTGATTTAGAGGGCCACCCCTGTAAAGGTCACTGGATGGATGAGTGTTTTATACTCTGAAAGTAGCCACTCTTCCCACATTTGCTTCTGCTAAATCATAGTATTCCTCATGTAGTTCACCAGGTCAGTCTGGAGCTAGAGCACATCATATTTTCCTACTGACTCTTAAATTTCCCAGGAGTCTGGGAAACAGGCCAGAAGCTCATCCCTCAGTCTCACAGTATTTGTTACACAACATGAGCCATCCACAGAGAATCCCATTCTGCCTTCCTTCTAGCCTTTCTACCGGATTAACCCCGTTCTTCCAGACTCTAAGCATAACATACAGTCTCACAGAACACATGGGGAGGAGCAAAACAACTTTGCCATAAAAATGGGCTGCATACCTGGAATGGGACATAGGATTTTGAAGGAACTAGTTCCATCCCTTTACACTCTGGAAAACCTTATTCCCTCCGTAACTTGCTTAGAAATGCCTAGATAAACTATTTATTCTCATATAGTAATGGGTGCTACATCTAAATAGGAAGTCAAGGGAGAAAGTCTCTTAAACTAACAGAATTCTAATATGGAAATATCAGGCATCAGATTAATGAAATAATTTCTGTAAGTCACGCCATGCATTGTGTTTGCTTACTCTAGTTGCACTTTGGTTTTAACTTTAGTAGTGTAACAGTTAGCTTTTGTAAAAGCTGTGGGCTATATTTGGACACTTTACACATGGTCCCCATGATATCCCTGAGGATCTGTAGTTGCTTCTTGTCCCCCTTTCTCTCCTTTCTCTATATTGTCATCCCAGAATATAGAACCCAGACCAATATGGCTTTTCACACTTGAGCAAAATTAAATTAAAAATTATCTTTTAAAAATGCATGTGGCTCCCTTAAAAACTCTCTGTTGTAAGTCAGGCCACTTACACAATTGCATCAACTCCTTCAACTCTATGGTTGAAGAGTGGCTGGAACGCTAAAATGTTAGAGCTGCAGCAGATCTTGGGGGCCACTTGCTGTAACTCCTCCATTAAAAAGACTGCAAGTAACAAGGTTCGGGAAAGGAACTGATATATTCCAGTAAACTAGGAATGGCTTAAAGCTTTCAAAGGGTTTCTCATTGCTCTTTGAAAAACATCAAAATTCTTCCCAGGGCTCACAAAGCCTAGTGGCATCTGATCTCTGCAGAGCTAGCCAAACACTTTCCTAGCACCCACCCTCTTCTTGAGTTCCAGCTACACAGGTCTTCAGCTTCAGGGCTTCCTCCTTCCTCAGGGCCTTCATCATGCTGTTCTCTCTGTCTAGAATGCTCTGCCCTCTCTACCTCCTGTTCATCTTCAGATCTCAGCTCAAATGCCGCTTCTACAGAGTCAGACTCCCCAGTTCTCATGTCTCCATATATCACCTTTCCTTATTGGTCTTTATCATGGTTAATTTTTACACTTATTTATGTGAGCACTTGGTTCATATCTTCCTGCCCAACTAGACATAAGTTCCATCAGGGCAGGAGTCCTGTGTTTATATTCTCTTTTATAGTCTCAGCACTTAGCACAATGCCTAGGAGAGAATAAGTACTCATTAAAGAGTTATTGACTGAGTGAGTCTATAAGCCAAGTTAAAACAAAAGTTTAAATCAAGATAAATCATTATGTAATGAATGGCTCAGTTGAGGGTATAAACTTGCTTTTTGTTTCTAAGCTACTTTATACCCTTGGCCTCTGCTACTGGAATCTTATGGAATTTGAATTACTCTTCACCAAGATGCTATATACTTTATATCGATCAGTAAACAATTTTAAATGTTTTTGTTAAATAAGTAATTGCGAAAGGAGATTTCTACATCACAAATTTGGATTTGAAGCCAACTTCAGTGAAATCATATTGATTAGCCTATAGCTATGGATAGGTTGGGCTCTGCATTGGAGCAAGAAGGGGAGGTAGGAACATGTGTGATGAGAAAAGGAGAGAGAGGAGGGGGCTAATTTAACTACAAAATATCATAGACTTCTTAGAGTGATTGCTCTTATATTGTCCAGATGTCACCTAAAGCAGAGAAGCTAATCTTGGAATTGACAAAGGAAACAGTATAGGCCAAGTTGCAACAGGGAAACTAAATGATACTTAGTATAAGTTACACTTAGTATAATTTTCCCAGAATCATCTCCTTAGACTGCTGTAATTACTTTTTTTAGCAGTAGTGGAAAAGTGAGAATATAAAAGGAGAGAACTGGCCAAACCTTTGTGCAAATCTTGAATAATCCCAGGATAGTTCTTCAGCAGCAATGTAATAATTTTTTCTGTTTCCATTGTTGCTGCGAAGGTACCATGCTGCAATGTTGTCAGGATTTCTGGAAGAGTTGATGTCTGTCCTAAGATCAGTTTGGTAAGGGTCATCATAGGCCACAAAATCAAATTCACCATAGTCTTCTTCACTGCTCTCTTCCTTCTGCCTTGGAATAATTTCAATGTAATCTCCATCATCTCTACTGAGGCCTACTATGACCAGTGGATTAAATTCTCTCGGTATAAAAGTGTTATTTAGTGGAGAGTGTGGTGGAGGAGATGGCATCTGACCAAGATCTGCATAAGGGAAAGTCTGACCAAGTTCTGGGAGAGGCAATGACTGAATAGATTCAGAAGTGTGGGATGTCTGATCGAGATCTAGAGGAGGTGATGTCTGCCTGAGATCAAGAGGAAGGGATGTATGACTGATGTCTGGAGAGAGAGTTGCCTGGTTGAGGTCTGGGGAAAGTGACATCTGACTGAGGTTTGGGGGAAGAGTCGTCTGGCCAAGATCTGGGGAAAGTGTTGTCTGGCCAAGGTCTGGAGAGAGAGTCTCCTGGCTGAGGTCTGGGGAAAGCGTTGTCTGGCTGAGGTCTGGAGAGAGAGTCTCCTGGCTGAGGTCTGGGGAAAGCGTTGTCTGGCTGAGGTCTGGAGAGAGCGTCTCCTGGCCAAGGTCTGGGGCAAGTGTTGTCTGGCTGAGGTCTGGAGAGAGCGTCTCCTGGCCAGGGTGTGGGGAAAGGGCCATCTGGCTGAGGTCTGGAGAGAGAGTCTCCTGGCCAAGGTCTGGGGAAAGTGTTGTCTGGCTGAGGTCTGGAGAGAGAGTCTCCTGTCCAGGGTCTGGAGAAAGGGTGGTCTGGCTGAGATCTGGATAGAGGGATGGCTGACTGAGGTCTAGAGAAGTAGTTGTCTGCCAGACTTCAAGTTCCAAGGAAGGGAACGTTTGACTAACATCAGTAGGGAAGGCCTTGTTTCTTAGGTCATAGTCGGGTATCCGGCTGGGCTCTGGAGCAGGAGATCTGTGACTGGGGACTGTAGGGAAGTGCGTTGGATCAGAGTCTTGAATAGGGAATGTTTCGTAGTGTTCCTCTGGGCTCACTGTCTGATAAAGATCTGGAGGGGAGCTTGTCTGACTGGTGTCATTTGGGGGGTTTTGATCACCATCAGGAAGTGAGGCCATGAGGCTAAGGTTCATAGAGGGAAGTGTCTGATTGAGGTCTGCGGCAAGAGATGTTTCATTGGATGTGTGGAGTAACAATGAATGATTATGTCTCCCATCTGAAAATGAGGTGTTGGCCTCTACTCTCAGAGGGTGAAAACTCCTTGGAGATAGAGGAACATGGTGTGCAGACTTCTCTTCCTTTTTCTTTCTTCGTGTCCTAATTAAAAAAAGGCCTTTCTTCAATCTACTGTTTCCTCCATCTTGTCTTCCTTGTAGAGGTTTATGTCTAGTTACAAAAAACGTTGGGTGGCCACTCTGCTTTCCATGCTTGTTTTTAAAAGGGATGTTTTCTCCCCAAGTCCTTGAGTCATTCTGGGGGCTGTTTGGCAGCTTATTAACAGCCTTAACTTCATCAGCATCTTGGATTATTTCATAACTGCCTTTCTCAGAAACCAAATGCCATTCCCCATTCAGAATCTTAGATGGATCCTTTTGTTGTAAGAGTAACAGATCACTGGGAAGGTTCTCCCGGGGCCCTATTCTGGAAGAAGAAGAGTTGCCTTGGCTTAAATGTCTACCAGTTTTATGTGCTGGGAATTCCATCTGGGAGAACCTATGCTTTGCTCCTCGGCCTCTTCCTGCCTTGAATCTTTTATGTTTAGCATGTTCTTGATTTCTGAATTCTTCTGTACCAAATAGAAGCAGGCTTATCCCTGTGACATCTGAGTATAGAGGATCTTCTATAGGGTCTTCAGAATAAGGGCTGGAATGCTCTGCTGTGGGAGGGTTGAGAACTGAGTTCTTATCTAAGCTGGTGTGTCCTAGCGGGGGACCAGCTGTGGTGGCTTCTGGGTGAGGAAGAATTTTCAGAGGTTGTGCAAAGTTATTGGCAATAAGCCTGCTAATGTTACCTGGGGAAGAAGAATTTGAACCAACAGTTCTGTTGGTACTTGGAGGAATGAATTCAGAGTTGTTCTCCAGAGCCAGGGCGGTAAGATTGAACTTATCTTCCTCCTGATTTGATGATGAATTTCTGAATGACCTGATTCCTAATGATAAAGCCAGTGTGTTCTGGTAATCATAGTCAGCATCATTATTTTTATCTTTGATTTCTGAAGATTCACGCATTTTCCTTGTAGTTATGGATGTAGATCCTGAAGGTTCGTATATAATCTCATATGAGTCATCATCATAATCCCGGATACACTTAACATCCCTGAATCTCAGCCACAGTTTTTTGCTTCTTGGATTGGAATTCATGGTAGTTAACATCCAAGTTCCTACAAAATAGAGACAGAGAGAACAGAGAGCTGTGAGTACAGAAAAAGGTATAAAAACCCTATGGTGCATTGTGGCAGATAATTTCCAGTGAACTTTCATCAGGGATACTGTGGTCTGTGGACCACAACTGATCTGTGAACTGTTGTTTACTGTTCCACAGTGACATAAGGAAAGAAATCAAGAGTAAAGTGTATAGGAAACCTTTTAGCAATTTGACATTTCTATGACATCCAATCATGTGATCAGCATACTTATCTCATTTAACAGAATATAGACCCAAAGTATTGGTCAGTGAAAATTAGGGAGAAAAAAAACTTTCAGCACAGATAGTTTGAGAGTCACTATTTTAGAATATATTTTTAAAGGGATGAATCAAGAATGAAATGGACTTTGAATATCAATAAGCTCTTGTGAGTTGCATATTTTGTTAGAGAGCTGGAGTTAGGGGGAAGATGATGATGTTTACCCCCACAAATAAGAGACATATAGATATTTCTAAGTAATAAATAATTCAGGTGGGCCTAGGGCAGTTTTGAGTTTCTTTGCAATGGTATGATTTGCTGGCATACTGAAGATTTCCTGGAAAGTCTTCAATAGTTACCACATGTTGATTGTCTACTGAGTCCTAGGCACTTGGCACATATAACAATTAATGGTCAAAGCGACTCTGTAAGGTATTATTATTCTGTTTTTCAGATGAATAAACTGAGGCTCAGTGAGGTGGAGTAATTTGTCCAAATTGCTACACAGATATCAAGTGGCAAAGCAGAATTTGAACCCAGGTCTGATGAATTCCAAAGCCCATGTGCTTTCCATGACACTGCTGTCTCTGAAGCCAGCCTCTAAGGCACTATATCAGATGATCACTAACCCCTAGGGTGGGATGGCTGTCTTATAAAGCTGAAAAAGGCATTTTGATAAAAGAAATGCTCTTTTGTGGCTGAATGCTCACGCTTTCTTCTCAAAGTCATGCCTTATCTTTTTAATGTTGTATCTTTATTTCTCACTTAGCCCAGAGAAGGATAAATGGAACGCACAGTAAAGGACTGGACCCATTTAAGTAATTAATTCCCCAAATAGAAATCATGAGTAGTCCTGAAAAGAAAGCCTGCAAGGGATCAGGGAGAGAAGCCCAGGAACCATGGTAGTCTGGAGAGCTGCAGCAGACCGGGTTGATCAGAGAGTCCCCTTTAAGTGTCCAAGCTCTTACCAACATTATCCATTGTGACGGTCACAGATTCCCCACGCATGGGGAAGAGGGTCAATGTGTCCTCGTGTTTCTTTCCATAGATGAATGAGTGCCCAGTGAAGTGAATGGTCAAAATGTCATTCTGGGTTCCCATACTGCAGAAGTGCCACTGGACGGTGTCATCAAAGCAGAATCCTAGTGTGGGTATGCTCTCAGGCACATAGCCATTGATAGCTGAAAGAGTGAAATTTGTTGAAACATCAGGCCTATGCCAACAAAAGGGAATGTGTCTAACTATACACGGTAAATATCCCAATGGTAGTTTGGTTGCATCTAAGCAGTGATTATCTGAGATAAGCTTTACCAAATGTAACATGTAACTGGAAGATCAAACTCAGACTTTTCAAATGAGAGCTTATTCTCCTAAGTTAGCCAAGGGAGAAATGTCAGGATAAAGACAAAGCCTTTTCATTCACATTGATTTATTTATTCATTTGTTAAGTGTATATTAAATATTTTGTACTCTAGGTTCTGTTTTTAAAGATATTCCAAAGGTAACTTAGAATTTTGTCTAGAGTAATTTTACCTGGAGAAAAAGCATAATACAAGAAATACAGATTCTTGACGCATTAGTTATTTTTTTCTTTTTCTTTTTTTTTAAACATCTTTATTGGAGTATAATTGCTTTACAATGGTGTTTTAGTTTCTGCTTTATAACAAAGTGAATCAGTTATACATATACATATGTTCCCATATTTCTTCCCTCTTGCGTCTCCCTCCCTCACACCCTCCCTATCCCACCCCTCTAGATGGTCACAAAGCACCGAGCTGATCTCCCTGTGCTATGCGGCTGCTTCCCGCTAGCTATCTATTTTACGTTTGGTAGTATATATATGTCCATGCCACTCTCTCACTTTGTCCCAGCTTACCCTTCCCCCTCCCTGTATCCTTGACACATTAGTTATTGAATGCAAAGTAATGTTCCTAAAAATGAAGCATATTTAGCACATTTTGCAATTTTAATTGCTCTGTCTTAGCATTTATATAATCTCTAGTTTGCACTCAACTATCAAGTTCAGACATTTTCATTCTCTTTCCAAGGGATACAGTTTTAGTCAGTATCATTGTCTACTTATATACTAAGCATGGTAATAAAATCACAGATATGATTTCTATAAGGGCAGGGTCCATGTCTGCCTAGGTTACCACTATAGTCCTAATCTTAGTACAATGCCTAGAACTAGTGAGAACTTAAATATTTATCGAATAGCTGACATAATGTGTTTTTAGTTTGTACCTCATTCAGGAAGCTTTTCTAAATGGTCTATAGCTGCACTGATTTGGTAGCCACTAGCCACCAGTGACTATTGGGCACTCGAAATATGGGTAATCCGGATTGAGATGTACTGTGAGTATAAAATACACACTGGATTTTAAAGATTTAGTAAGAAAGTAAATCTCATTAATTTTAATATTGATTATACGTTGAAATGATAATATGATATATTAAATTAAACATTAAATTTCATATATTTCTCTTTAATTTTTAATATGCCTATTAGAAAATTTTAAATTATATTTGTGGCTCATATATAATTTCTAACGGACAGCACTAGTCTAGAACTATGACAGATTCATTGCCAAAATGAAATTAAGTACAGCAAGCTGAGGCTAACTCCCTGTTTCAAATTATTTTCCTGGCACCTACCAGTTCTGAGAATCCCCATGGAGAAACCATCCTCGTACCTGTGGTTACTTATCAGAGAAAGTGATAATAGTGACTCTCAACTCTGAGGAAGGGGATGATGACCATTGTGGAGAAGTTTGCTTCCAGCTGGCTCAGTGAAATCTCTCCCAGACTTCCCATACCATTGGCTTTGGGCACTGACTTTAAAACTGTAGCAAAAGCCTGAACCTTGGCTCAGGGAATTCTTTCTGTTCTGAACTTCTTACTGCATACTTAAAACTTCTTTATGGATTGACTTTCCAAGACTCATGTCTCCCCATATGCATTTTGCCTTAGTTTGATTTGACAATCCACTTTTGGATTATTTACCCTGTTTCTGCCCTGGCAGAAATAAGAAATAGACAAGACAAAAAAGTAACTAAAGGAATAAGCATTGTTACATTCATGCTAAAGAGGACTACTTAATATTTCTGCCCTGGCCATAAAGAGTATTCAACTTGCACCCATTCTAAAATCCCCAGATACCTCTGACCAAGGCCTCTTCCCTCACCATCCATCCCTCACCCTGTTCTTACCTGCTCAGAGCAAGTGCACATGCACACGTGTGTGTGCATGCACACACACACACACACACACACACACACACATTTGGAGCAGGAGACCAAGAAGACTTCTAAGGATAACAAGCTTTTTACCTCATGCTGTAAAAAGATTTCTATAATATCACCCAGTAATTTCATCACCAATTCCCTATACTGGAAGTGAGGGTAAGGGGTGAGTGGATTCCAATCCATGTCTCTTCCTCTAGGAAAGTCACACTTCAACCACAGGAGTGAAAAACTGATGGACAAAAAGAGTGCTCCGACTTACTGCTCATGATGTTTGACTCATAAAACTTGGGGTCATCACGTTTCACCTTCTCAGGATTTTCACAGAACTTGTAGATGTTGTCCTCAATGTACCAGCTCTTGTTCTCATCAAACACAGCAAACACAGCCTGCTGCTCAATGTCTGCTGCCCTCTGGAGGGTAAAAGTGCTGTGTTCAGTGATTAACGTCCTAGCAGATTGATTAACTACAGACCTGAGTTCTCAGAAACCAGAGGGGTACAGGTCTTGGGTCCAATGAAGCCATAAGTTCAGACATCTGTGAGAGCCCGTTGTGTACAAAGCCCTTGTTAGAGCCAAAGGTAGCATGTCAAGGCAAACAGAGCAGATCAGAAAATTCAGAGACTAAAATATCCTAATAGAAAAATCCCATTTCAACGTAGCAACTGTAATTCTGTTTATCTCTGTTATCACCTTTCAACTCGAATGATTGATTGGATGTGCTCCAAATAGTTGTAAAGGATAAAAAAGAAGGGTGCTGTAGGATAGGGTCTTCCAAATGTCTCTTTCTGCTTTTTCTAGGCATATATTTATTTTATATGCCTTGGGATGAGACTTCTTTGATTATAGCTTAGCCTAATTGGGAATTTTAAGTTAATGATATGAGGCTTTTATTCTTCAATGATGATAAAGTCAGAAGATCCATATTTTTGTTCACATTCTTCTGTATAAATTGGTCTTGCTAGAGATAGACCATTGTCTGGGTTCAACTTCATGAGACGCTATGTCTGCAAGCTATGTCTGCCTGCATGTCTCCTTTCTCTCCCTATTGCAGGTCTCTAAAAATAACAAGGACTGGTACAGAGCTTTACACTTTTACCAGATGGTATCTCATTGAGCCGTGAAACAACCCTATAAAATTTTTAGGAGGGGGTAATACCCTTTTGATGAAAGGAAGAAATTAAGAGAAACTAAGTGACTTGCTCATCACATACCACAGACAGATCTGGAATTTGAAACAAGCAAACCAAATACAGTATCACACTGTAGACTTGCCTTTCCCAGTGAAAGTCCATATGGAAATAGACAAGACAAAAAAGTAACTAAAGGAATAAGCATTGTTACATTCACACTAAAGAGGACTACTTAATATTTTCTGGTTCTCTAGAAGCAAAAGCCCCATTATTTAATAAGGAGAACAAATCTGTTCCAGTCAGAAGAAATTCCTGGAATTTCTGAAAGGTTACTTCAAGGACAAAATACCTGTATGCCTCGCTTATCCAAGGATCTGCTCTTACAAATTAGAAGTAGCCCTATCAGCCCAGAGGCAATGTCCCTTATGATGTCCACATTACTGTAGTATGGTCTTGTTAAGCACTGAGCATCATTTTCCATGGGTTCATCAGACTCTAGGATGTTCCACTTATAAGTATAGGTTTCCCCTGGTTGAACTGCTTTGATCATGGTGTTACTGCCTGAAAGAAAATATAGTCAAAATTGTTTTCAATTTTCAAAATTATTTCATGGAAATAAATTAAATAAACAAATAAGTAAATAATAAATGAATGAATAATTTAAAATAATTGAGCTCTTGTTAGAATCAATGTTGGGAAAGGAATATTATTTTTATATAAAGTTCCACTTGATAGAATTCTGGATAGCATGTAGCTATTACATATTCGTCCACTAGAGGCCACTTATGGCACTAACAAAGGACACCATATTTTGTAATCATTAGGGTAAAATAATCCCTGAAGTGAGCAGTGTTTGGTTGTGACTTTGAGGATACCCCTATACGTATACTACCTGACTGTATAAGTTATATTACTGGGCAAGGAGGACAGTAGAAAATTATGGCAACCTCTCAGAAGTCAATAGTTTCATTCAGTAGAAGTGAAAGGTTCAAACCTGAGGTGGAGGAAGAGTTGACTTCATCTTCATAAGGAGAGAAGGTCACACCATGAGGGTAAATGCTGTAGCTGCGGCTGGCCATATTTTTGAACATGATCTACAAAATTAACTCAAATTCATTATTTCAGGATTTAAGGTCAATCATGAGAACAGAGGATGCTAGCTTTGCATATTTACTTGTGGGATAGTGTGTGTGTGTGTGTGTGTGTGTGTGTGTGTGTGTGTGTGTGTGTGTGTTTATGTCAATGTAAACTAATGCTGTTTATCTGAGTGGCAACCTCTCCCCATCACCTGACAGGTGCATTTGAGAGAGTTCCACTCACATAGTAAGGTGGAAAATGGAAAGAGAAGTCTAACCTTAGAAGTGACATTTTCCTCACAGTATATCACTCTCTCCAAGTTGGTCGCCATCCCCTGTTCCTTCTCCTTTCTTGGACCACATCTGCCTTTGAATCTACTCCTTCTCTTCTCTTAGACCATGATCACCTTCACCAGCCTGCCAGATCCCCCAGAACCCTGTCATCAAGTCATCTTCTTGATGGGGCACAGAAAATAGCCAGATCCTGAATTGCCAATGAGGCATATTTCCACTTTCTAAGAGTACCTAAAAGGGATCAGAAATGAGGGAAGGGAAAGAGAATAGAGAAAGCCTGCTTTCTGCCCTTTTGTTATTTTTTAAATGAACAGAATTGGCCTTGTCTGTAGATATCCTCTTGGTTCATTCCCATGAAGAGGTGAAGGGAGGAGCTTTATGCACACAGGAGTCCTAGTTAGCCTGCTTAATCTTCAGAAGAGAATTTTAATCTTATCTTCTACTTTCTTGCCAAAGCATCTGGATCATGCTTAATCTGCAGATTATCTGCATTCTAGAATCTTGCCAAGATTGCAACTTTCAATTCTCTGCCGTCTAGTTCTTATCAGAAGATAAGTTGATGATGTGACACAGCATTTAAGGAAAACTGTCTGAAGAACACTCAGTGTTCTTGAAACATATCAAAATTTACCTTCATCAAAGACCAATCATCAGAGAACTACATACCTAGACCACATTGATGAATTGTTTTCATTCAGTTGGGTTATGTTCTCAGCTATAATGAGAAACATTATTTTAAAAAGCTTTGTAACTTTTAAATTTATAAATTTATTTTATAAATTTATTGTACCAGTAGGAATTTATCAAGGATTCCATCTACTACATCACACAGCATCCTCTCTTTTAAGGATCCATGGGAGAAATTCCTCTTAAGTCTCAGTGGCAGGAGAAACTGTGCTTTTTATATGACTACTGTGACTCCTACCCTGACCTAGTTCCCTTTTTACTTTGGCTGCTAGAAAGCTTAGGACAAAATTTGTTGACAGCATTACAGGAGCATATGGTATGTATTTCATTATACTTATCTTATCCTTGGCTTTATTTTCTTTGTCCCCACATTATCCTTCACCCCAATTACATTGGCTCCTTGTTTTATTCCTTTATAATTTGATAAACTGTCTCAGCTTGTTTGTATTATGAGATAGGCTACAATAAGCACAAATACTAAATAAAAATTAAAGCTGCATTTTAATTAAAAATTATATGGATACATTAAAAAAATAACCAGTACTTATAATCTTGTTTTCACTATTTAATTTCTTCCATGGTTCTATATTTCTGTTACTTACTTTAAGTGTGTCTCTGACCTGGGCTCTGATAATAGGGCCCAAGATCCCATCTTCTTTGATATTGGGATTCTCCAGGAGTTTGGTGAAGGATGCATCTTGGTACTGTTTGTAGACAACCTTCTTATAATGTTTTCCAATTTGGTTTGAGAAATTATCCAAATGCAGAGATCTGTACTTTCTTAAAGTGAAATAAAATTTAAAAGATTAAATCATTTTCTCAAGTAGAGACCCCAGTATGCTAGGGAAACTCTTATGCTTAGAAGTTCTGCTATTGAATTAGCTAAAATGCTAGTTTCCTTAAGGAAAACAAACAAACAAACCTGAATGTGGTTTGCAAAGTCCTGATACCTTCTCTCTAGTTGGAAAACTGGAAACCTCTGATCTGTCTCCTCCACCATTGATAAAGTCTTAATCATGGTTAGAACCAGCTGCTTAGATCTTCCTGTCACTATGGTTTCTAGAGTGGACCTTCACTATCTCTGAAAGGTCTACCTGGATGAAAGGATGAGATACACTATGAATTTTTCTTAAGTATTTCTTATCACTTAATTTATGATACCCTTATTGGCTTTCCAGGTATTTCTCAATCTCTAAAAGCACATTCCCACTCTAGGAAGCTTCTGCTGTCTTTATTAAACATAAGTTCTGTGCTGTTGGGCTATCTCTTCTACCATCCACCCAATCCTGGTGCCATCTGAAAACCAGCTGCCTTCACCCATCTTCTGTAGCTACTGCAATAAATGATTTGGGGGAAGCAACATGAACCACTTTCCCCCTTGGTCCTTTTTATAGCCTTAGTTTGCAAAAGCAGAGTTCCATTTTTTTTTTTTTTTGCAGTATGCAGGCCTCTCACTGCTGCGGCCTCTCCCGTGGCGGAGCACAGGCTCCGGACATGCAGGCCCAGCGGCCATCGCTCACGGGCCCAGCTGTTTCGCAGCATGCGGGATCTTCCCCGACTGGGGCACGAACCCGTGTCCCCTGCATCGGCAGGGGGGGGGCGGACCTTGGTCCTTTTTATAGCCTTAGTTTGCAAAAGCAGAGTTCCATTTTTTTTTTTTTTTGCAGTATGCAGGCCTCTCACTGCTGCGGCCTCTCCCGTGGCGGAGCACAGGCTCCGGACATGCAGGCCCAGCGGCCATCGCTCACGGGCCCAGCTGTTTCGCAGCATGCGGGATCTTCCCCGACTGGGGCACGAACCCGTGTCCCCTGCATCGGCAGGCGGACTCCCAACCACTGCGCCACCAGGGAAGCCCCCAGAGTTCCATTTTATGCGTTTATTTTACACAATAAAAATCACGGACTACTGCTAGAAAGTTCTGGATTCTTAACCCCACTTCCCTAACCCTTCCTGCATTTTCTAAATAGTCACTTGTATTAATTTCATGTGTATAATTCCAGAGCATCTTTATGCAAATATGACTTGCAAATATAAATATTCTTATCCTTTCACTCCTTTAACAAAAGGCAGCTATTTATATATTCCATACTATACCTTGAAGTTTTTTTGCATTTTTCCAGTTTTACTGAGGTATAATTGACAAATGTATGTATTTAAGGTGTACAACATAATAATTTATATATGAATATATGAGACTACCACAGTCAAGCTAATTACCACTTCCATCACCTCACCTAGTTACTAATTTTAAAAAATTTTGAGAACACTTAAGATATACTGTCTTAACAAATTTCAAGTGTACAATACCGTGTTATTAACTATAGTGTTACTAACTATAACAGGTCTCCAGAACTTATTTATTTTGAAACTGAAGGTTTGTATACTTTGATCAACATCTCTGCATTCCCCTCACCTCCCAACCCCTGGCAACCACCATTATACTCTCTGCTTCTATGAGTTTGACTTTTTTAGATTCCACATACAAGTGAAATCATGCAATATTTGTAATTCTGTGTCTGGAATATTTCACTTAGCCTAATGCCCTGCAGGTTTATCCATGTTGTTACAAATGGCAGGATTTCCTTCTTTTTTAAGGCTGAATGATATTCCTTTGTATATATAAACATATTTCTAAAAATTCGTTTATCCATTGATAGACACTCAGGTTGTTTCCATATGTAGGCTATCATGAATAACATGGCAATGAACACGGGAGTGCAAATATCTCTTTGATATACTGACTTCATTTCCTCTGGATATATACCCAGAAGTAGCAGTTCT
This sequence comes from Lipotes vexillifer, assembly GCF_000442215.2. Taxonomy (NCBI): domain Eukaryota; kingdom Metazoa; phylum Chordata; class Mammalia; order Artiodactyla; family Lipotidae; genus Lipotes; species Lipotes vexillifer. The sequence goes on from NW_006785816.1 coordinate 3,473,830, forward strand.
ATTTTTAATTTTTTGAGGAAGCTCCTTACTGTTTTCCATAAAGGCTACACCAATTTACATTCTCACCAACAGTGTACAAGGATTCCGTTTTCTCCACACCCTCATCAACAGTTGTTACCTCTTTTTCATCCTAGTTATCCTCATAGGTATGAGGTGATATCTCATCATGGATATGATTTGCATTTCCCTCATGATTAGTGATGCTGAACACCTTTTCATATGTCTATTGGCCATTTGTATGTTTTCTTTTTTTTACCACAGTTGACAATTTTTATTTTTTAACTTTTTAAATTTATTTATTTATTTATTGGCTGTATTGGGTCTTCATTGCTGTGTGTAGGCTTTCCTTAGTTGTGGCAAGCGGGGGCTACTCTTTCGTTTTGGTGCACAGGCTTCTCATTTCAGTGGCTTCTCTTGTTGCAGAGCACGGGCTCTAGATGCGCAGGCTCAGTAGTTGTGGTGCCTGGGCTCAGTTGCTCCGTGGCATGTGGGATCTTTCCGGACCAGGGATTGAATCCGTGTCTCCTGCATTGGCAGACAGATTCTTAACCACTGCACCACCAGGGAAGTCCCTGTACATTTTCTTTAGAAAGATGTCAGTTTAGATCCTTTGCCCATTTTTTTAATCAGGCTATTTTTGTTTGTTTGTTTGTTTGTTTTGCCATTGAGTTACATGAGTTCCTTTTATATTTTGGATATTAACCTCTTATCAGATACATGGTTTGCAAATATTTTCTCCCATTCTGTAGGTTATATTTTTATTTTGTTGATTGTTTCTTTTGCTGTGCAGAAGTTTTTCAGCTTGATGTAGCCCCACTTGTTTATTTTTGCTTTTGTTACTTATGCTTTTGGTGTCATACCCCCAAAAATCATTGCCAAGACCAATGTCAAAGAGATTTTCTTTGTTATGTTTTCTTCTAGTGGTTTTATGGTTTCAGGTATTACATTTAAGTTTTTAATTTATTTTGAGTTAATTTTTGTCTATGCTGTAAGTTAAGGGTCTAATTTTATAGTTTTACATATGGATATCCAGTTTTTCCACCATCATTTACTGAAGAGACTGTCCTTTCCTCATTGTGTATTCTTAGTGCCTTTGTCAAAGATTAGTTGACCATATATGCATGGGTTTATTTCTGGGCCCTTACTTCTGTTTATTTGGTATATGTGCCTGTTTTTATGCCATTATTATACTGTTCGATTACTATAGCTTTGTAATATAGTTTGAAATCAAGAAGTTTGATGCCTCAAGCTTTGCTCTTCTTGCTGAAGATTGCTTTGGATATTTAAGGTCTTCTATGGTTTCATCTAATTTCAGAATTGTTCTTTTTTCTATTTCTTTGAAAAATGCCATTGGAATTTAATAGGGGTTGCATTGAATCTGTAGATCACTTTGGGTAATGTGGGCATTTTAACAAAGTTAATTCTCCTAACCCATAAACACAGGACATCTTTGTATTTGATTGTATCTTCTTCGGTTTCTTTCATTGCTGTCTTATAGTTTTCAGTGTGTAGATCTTTCACCACCTTGGTTAAATTTCCTAAGTATTTTATTCTTTTAAAAAAATTCTATTGTAAATGGGAGTATTTTCTTAATTTCTGTTTGGATTGTTCATTGTTAGTGTATATAAATTCAACTGATTTTCATTATGTTCATTTTCTATCCTGCAACTACTGGGTTTCTTTATTCTAATAGATTTTTGGTAGAGTTTCAAGTGTTTTTCTATATATAAAGTCACATTATCTGCAAACAGAGACGATTTTACTTCTTCCTTTCTGATTAGGATGCCTATTTTTTTTTCTTGCCTGATTGCTCTGGCTAGAATTTCCAGTATTATCCTGAATAAAAGTGACAAGAATGGGCATCCCTCTCTTGTTCCTGATCTTAGAGGAAAAGCTCTCAGATTTTCACCACTGAGTATGATGTTAGCTCTGGGTTTGTCATATATGGCCTTTATTGTGTTGAAGCACATTCCTTCTATACCTAACTTGTTGAGAGTTTTTATAATGAAAGAATGTTGAATTTTGTTAAATGCCTTTTTTTTGCATCTATTTAGATAACGATATTTTTATTATTCATTTTTAATGTGGTACTTCTAATTTATTGATTTGCATATGTTGAACCATCCTTGAATCACAGGAATAAATCTCACTCGATCATCATTTATGATAATTTTAATGTGCTGTTGAATTCAGTTTACTAATATTTTGATAATGTTTTTGGCATCTATGTTCATTATGGGTATTGGCCTGTAATTTTTTTCTTGTATTGTTCTTATCCAGCTTTGGTATGAGAATAATGCTAGGCTTGTAAAATAAGTTTGGAAGTGTTCCCTACTCTTTAATATTTGGGAAGAGTTTGAGGATTAGTGTGCAATATACCTGTGAAGCCATCTGGTCCTGGGCTTCTTTGTTTGGAGGTTTTGGATTACTGATTCAATCTTCTTACTTGTTATTCATCTGTTCAGATTTTCTATTTCTTTTTGATTCAGTCGCGGTAGGATATATGTTTCTAGGACCGTTTTCCTTTCTTCTACTTGTCCAATTTGTTGGCATATAATTGTTCATAATAGTCTCTTATGATCCTTTGCACCTCTGTGGTATCAGCTGTAATGTCTCCTCTTTTAGTTATAATCTTATTTATTTGAGTCCTCTCTCTTCATTGCTTAGCTAAAGGTTTTTCAATTTTGTTTATCATTTCAAAAGACTAACTCTTGGTTATGTTTATCTTTTCTGTTGTTTATTTTTTCTCTAATTTTTATTTACTTCTTTCGGCTAACTTTGGGCTTAGTTTGCTAGTTACTTGAGGTATAAAGTTAAGATTCTTTCATTCTCCCTTCCTTTCTTTCTTTCTCTCTTTCTCTCTTCCTTTCTTCTATCTTTCCTTCTCCCTTCCTTCCTCCCTCCCTTCTTTCCTTTTCTTTCTTTCTTTCTTTCTCTCTTTCTTTCTTTCTTCTTCCTTCCTTCCTTTCTCTTTCTTTCTTTTGTTTGTTTGTTTCTCCATTCTTTCCTTCTCCCTTCCTTCCTTCCTCCCTTCTTCTCTTTCTCTTTCTTTCTTTCTTTCTTCTTTCTTTCTTTCTTTCTTTTCTTTCTTTCTTTTTCCCTCTCCCACCCTCCCTCCCTCCCTCCCTTTCTCCCTCTTTCTTTCTTACTTGTTTTTTTAAGTGTTTTTATTTTTGTCTTTTCAGATTATAAAATAAAATTTATTAATTATTGAATGTGAACTAAATACAATGTGCTTTTTTAATATTTATTTCTTTATTTTGAATTTTATTTTATTTATTTTTTATACAGCATGTTCTTATTATTTATCTATTTTATATGTATTAGTGTATATATGTAAATCCCAATCTCCCAGTTCATCCCACCACCACCACCCCCCACCACTGCTTCCCTGCCGTGGTGTCCATATGTTTGTTCTCTACATCTGTGTCTCTATTTCTGCCTTGCAAACTGGTTCATCTGTACCATTTTTCTAGATTCCACATATATGCGTTAATATACGATATTTGCTTTTCTCCTTCTGACTTACTTCACTCTGTATGACAGTCTCTAGGTCCATCCATGTCTCTACAAATGACCCAGTTTCATTCCTTTTTATGGCTTGAGTATACTCCATTGTATATATGTACCACATCTTCTTTATCCATTCATCTGTCGATGGGTATTTAGGTTGCTTCCATGACCTGGCTGTTGTAAATAGTGCTGCAATGAACATTGAGGTGCATACATCTGCTTGAATTATGGTTTTCTCTGGGTATATGCCCAGGAGAGGGATTGCTGGGTCTTATGGTAATTCTATTTTTAGTTTTTTAAGGAACCTCCATACTGTTCTCCATAGTGGCTGTATCAATTTACATTCCCACCAACAGTGCAAGAGGGTTCCCTTTTCTCCACATCCTCTCCAGAATTTATTGTTTGTAGATTTTCTGATGATGCCCATTCTAACTGGTGTGAAGTGATACCTCATTGTAGTTTTGATTTGCATTTCTCTAATAATTAGTGATGTTGAGCAGCTTTTCATGTGCTTCTTGGCCATCTGTATGTCTTCTTTGGAGAAATGTCTATTTAGGTCTTCCACCCATTTTTGGATTGGGTTGTTTGTTTTTTTAATATTGAGCTGCATGAGCTGTTTATATATTTTGGAGATTAATCCTTTATCCGTTGATTCATTTGCAGATATTTTCTCCCATTCTAAGAGTTGTCTTTTCGTCTTGTTTGTAGTTTCCTTTGCTGTGCAAAAGCTTTCAAATTTCATTAGACACCATTTGTTTATTTTTGTTTTTATTTCCATTACTCTAGGAGGTGGGTCAAAAAAGATCTTACTGTGATTTATGTCAAAGAGTGTTCTTCTTATGTTTTCTTCTAAGAGTTTTATAGTGTCCGGTCTTACATCTAGGTCTCTAATCCATTTTGAGTGTATTTTTGTGTACGGTGTCAGGGAGTGTTCTAATTTCATTATTTTACATGAACTGCACATTTTTCCCAACACCACTTATTAGAGAGACTGTCTTTTCTCAATTCTATATCCTTGCCTCCTTTGTCATAGATTAGTTGACAAGAGGTGTGTGGGTTTATCTCTGGGCTTTCTATCCTGTTCCATTGATCTATATTTCTGTTTTTGTGCCAGTACCATATTGTCTTGATTACTGTAGCTTTGTAGTATAGTCTGAAGTCAGGGAGTGTGATTCCTCCAGCTCTGTTTTTTCCCCTCAAGAGTGCTTTGGCTATTCGGGCTCTTTTGTGTCTCCATACAAATTTTAAGATTTTTTGTTCTAGTTCTGTAAAAAAAATGCCATTGGTAATTTGATAGGGATTGCATTGAATCTGTAGATTGCTTTGGGTAGCATAGTCAGTTTTACTATACTGATTCTTCCAATCCATGAAAATGGTATATCTCTCCATCTGTTTGTGTCATCTTTGATTTCTTTCATCAGTGTTTTATAGTTTTCTGAGTACAGGTCTTTTACATCCTTAGGTAGGTATATGCCTAGGTATTTTATTCTTTTTGTTGCAATGGTGAATGGGATTATTTCCTCAATATCTCTTTCTGATCTTTCATTGTTAGTGTATAGGAATGCAAGAGATTTCTGTGCATTTTTTTGTATCATGCAACTTTACTAAATTCATTGATTAGCTCTAGTAGTTTTCTGGTGGCCTCTTTCGGATTATCTATGTATAGTATGATATCATCTGCAAACAGTGACAGTTTTACATCTTCTTTTCCAATTTGTATTCCTTTTATTTCATTTTATTCTCTGATTGCCATGGCTAGGACTTCCAAAACTATGTTGAATAATAGTGGTGAGCGTGGACATCCTTGTCTTGTTCCTAATCTTAGAGGAAATGCTTTCAGTTTTTCACCATTGAGAATGATGTTTACCGTGGGTTTGTCATATATGGCCTTTATTATGTTGAGGTAGGTTCCCTCTATGCCCACTTTCTGGAGAGTTTTTTTCATAAATGGGTGTTGAATTTTGTCAAATGCTTTTTCTGCCTCTATTGAGATTGTCATATGGTTTTTATTCTTCAGTTTGTTAATATGTGTATCATATTGATTGATTTGCATATACTGAAGAACCTTACATCCCTGGGATAAATCCCACTTGATCATTGTGTATGATCCTTTTAATGTGTTCTTGGATTCTGTTTGGTGGTATTTTGTTGAGGATTTCTGCATCTATGTTCTTCAGTGATATTGGTCTGTAATTTTCTTCTTTTGTAGAATCTTTGTCTGGTTTTGGTATCAGGGTGATGGTGGCCTCACAGAATTAGTTTGGGAGGGTTCCTTCCTCTGCCATGTTTTGGAAGAGTTTGAGAAGGACGGGTGTTAGCTCTTCTCTAAATGTTTCATAGGATTCACCTGTGAAGCCATCTGGATCTGGATGAAGAGTTTTAATCACAGTTTCAAGTTCATTATTTGTGATTGGTCTGTTCATATTTTCTATTTTTTCCTGGTTCAGTCTTGGAAGGTTATACCTAAGAATTTGTCCATTTCTTCCAGGTTGTCCATTTTATTGGCATAGAGCTGCTTGTAGTAGTCTCATATGATGCTTTCTGTGGTGTCCTTTTAACTTCTTTTTTATTTCTAATTTTATTGATTTGAGTCCTCTCCCTCTTTTTCTTGATGTGTGTGACTTAATGTTTATCAATTTTGTTTATCTTCTCAAAGAGCCAGCTTCTAGTTTTATTGACCTTTGCTGTTGTTCTCTTTGTTTCTATTTCATTTATTTCTGCTCAGATATTTATGATTTCTTTCCTTCTACTAACTTTGGGTTTTGTTTGTCCTTCTTTCTCTAGTTCCTTTAGGTGTAAGGTTAGATGATTGTTTATTTGAGATTTTTCTTGTTTCTTGAGGTAGGACTGTATTGCTATAAACTTCCCTCTTAGAACTGCTTTTGCTGCCTCCCACAGGTTTTGGATCATCATGTTTTCATTGTCATTTGTCTCTAGGTATTTTTTGATTTCCTCTTTGATTTCTTCAGTGATCTCTTGGTTATTTAGTAACATTTGTTTAGCCTCCGTGTGTTTGTGTTTTTTATGTCTTTTTCCCTGTAATTTATTTCTAATCTCATAGCATTGTGGTCGGAAAAGATGCTTGATATGATTTCAGTTTTCTTAAATTTACCAAGGCTTGATTTGTGACCCAAGATGTGATCTATCCTAGACAATGTTCAATGTGCACTTGAGAAGAAAGTGTAATCTGCTGTTTTTGGATAGCATGTCTTATAAATATCAATTAAATCTATCTGGTCTGTTGTGTCATTTAAAGGTCATGTTTCCTTGTTAATTTTCTGTCTGGATGATCTGTCCATTGGTGTAAGTGAGGTGTTAAAGTCCCCCAATATTATTGTGTTACTCTCGATTTCCTCTTTTATAGCTATTAGCATTTGCCTTATGTATTGAAGTACTCCTATGTTGGTTGCATATATATTTATAATTGTTATATCTTCTTCTTGGATTGATCCCATGATCATTATGTAGTATCCTTCCTTGTCTCTTGTAACATTCTGTATTGTAAAGTCCATTTTATCTGATGTGAGTATTGCTACTCCAGGTTTCTTTTGATTTCCATTTGCGTGGAATATCTTTTTCCATCCCTTCACTTTCAGTCTGTATGTGTCCTGTGTCTTTTGGTTATGGCATTTAATCCATTCACATTTAAGGTAATTATCGATATGTATGTTCCTATTACCATTTTCTTAATTGTTTTGGGTTTGTTTTTGTAGGTATTTTTGTTTTCTTGTGTTTCCCACTTAGAGAAGTTCCTTTAGCATTTGTTGTAGAGCTGGTTTGGTGGTGCTGAATTTTCTTAGCTTTTGTTTGTCTGTAAAGCTTTTGATTTCTCTGTCGAATCTGAATGAGATCCTTGCTGGGTAGAGTAATCTTGGTTGTAGGTTCTTTCCTTTCCTCACTTTAAATATATCATGCCACTCCCTTCTGGCTTGTAGAGTTTCTGCTGAGAAATCAGCTGTTAACCTTATGGGAGTTCCCTTGTATGTTATTTGTCATTTTTCCCTTGTTGCTTTCAATAATTTTTCTTTAATTTTTGTCAATTTGATTACTATGTGTCTCGGCATGTTTCTCCTTGGGTTTATCCTGTATGGGACTCTCTGTGCTTCCTGGACTTGGGTGGCTATTTCCTTTCCCATGTTAGGGAAGTTTTCGACTATAATCTCTTCAAATATTTTCTCGGTTCCTTTCTCTCTCTCTTCTCCTTCGGGGACCCCTATAATGTGAATGTTGTTATGTTTAATGTTGACCCAGAGGTCTCTTAGGCTGTCTTCATTTCTTTTCATTCTTTTTTCTTTATTCTTTTCTGCAGCAGTGAATTCCACCATTCTGTCTTCCAGGTCACTTAACCGTTTTCTGCCTCAGTTATTCTACTAATGATTCCTTCTAGTGTATTTTTCATTTCAGTTATTGTATTGTTCATCTCTGTTTGTTTGTTCTTTAATTCTTCTAGGTGTATGTTCTTTAATTCTTCTAGGTCTTTGTTAAACATTTCTTGCACCTTCTCGATCTTTGCCTCCATTCTTTTTCTGAGGTACTGGATCATCTTCACTATCATTATTCTGAATTCTTTTTCTGGAAGGTTGCCTATCTCCATTTGGTTGCTTTTCTGGGGTTTTATCTTGTTCCTTCATCTGGTACATAGCTCTCTGCCTTTTCATTTTGTCTATCTTTCTGTGAATGTGGTTTTTGTTCCACAGGCTGCAGGATTGTAGTTCTTGCTTCTGTTGTCTGCTCTCTGGTGCATGAGGCTCCTTTCTTCTGTTTTAAATGTAGGCATTTATTACTATAGACTTCCCTCTTACAACCGCTTTTGCTATATTCTATAAATTTTAGTATGTTGTATTTCTTTTTTCATTTGTCTCAAGATATATTTTGATTTCTTCTTTGATTCATTGGTTGTTCAGGAGACTATTATTTAATCCACATATTTGTGAACTTTTCAGTTTTCTTCTGTTACTGATTTGTAGTTTCATACCATTATGGTGAGAAAAGATACTTGATATTATTTTAATATTCTGAAATTGTTAAAACTTGTTTTGTGGACTAATATGTTATGAAGAATCCTAGAGAATATTCCATGTGCAGTTGAGAAGAATATGTATTCTGCTGTTGTTCAATGGAATGTTCTTTATTTGGGTGTAATGTTCTTTATATGTCTGTTAGGTACAGTTGTTCTACAGTGTTATTCAATTCCACTACTTCCTTATTGATTTTATGTCTGGATCATTTATCCATTGATTAAAGTGTGGTATTAAAGTCCCCTACTATTATTGTATTGCTGCCTATTTTTCTCTGTAGTTCTGTTAATATTTGTTTCATATATTTAGGTTCTCTAATCTTGGGTGCATATATATTTATAATTTTATAGTATCTTGATTAATTGACCCCCTATCATTATATAATGACCTTGTCTTTATTATCCCTTCACTTTTTTTTTCATAACTTTTTATTTTATGTTGGAGTATAGCTGATTAACAATATTGCGATAGCTTCAGGTGCACAGCAAATTGACTCAGCCATACATATACATGTATCCATTAATCTATAGGTGTCCTTAAAGCTAAAGTGATAAGTCTGCTATTGAAGCTTTCTATTGAATATTTTCAGTTCTGTTATTGTATTCTTCAGCTCTATGATTTCTGTTTGGTTATTTTTTTATGGTTTCTCTTTCTGTATTAAATTTCTTATTTTGTTCATTTATTGTTTTCCTGATTTCATTTGATTACCTATCTGTGTTATCTTGTACCTCACTGAGCTTCTTTAAGATGATTATTTTTAATTCTTTGTCAGGCAATTTGTAGATCTCTATTTCTTTCACGCTGGTTACTGGAGCTTTATTAGTTTCCTTTGGTGGTGCCATATTGCCTGATTCTTTGTGATTTGTGTAGCTTTGTGTTGGTGTTTGTGCATTTGAAGGAGCAAACACCCCCCTTCCAATATTCACAGACAGGTTTTGGCAGGTAAAAACCTCTTGTCAGGTCTGCAGCCTGATGGAATTGCCTCTGGGATCACAGTTGAGTGAGGTTGGAACCAGGTCATGTGGTTGCTGCTGGGCCTGCAGCAGCATCTGTAGTTGGAAGGCCTTTTACCAGGGGCTCAGGTGGGCATAGACCCTGTCTGGTCCCTGGGAAAATGGAACTACCTTCAGGACCTTGGTCAGTAGAGCTGGCACTGAGATAACAGTCTACTTCAAGGTCCACAATTGGGTTTGCAAATGGTAGGCCTGTTACCAAGTGTGTAGATGGGTGTGGCTCCCATCTGGCCCTTTGGAGGGCTCCCAGTGTGTCACTGGGTGGGTCCCTGAGTTGGCAGAACTGCTCCTGAACTGCAGTTTTGAGGTATGGAACTAGGTAACATGGCCATTTCAAGATCTGTAGTGGGACCAAGGTCTGCAGGCCAGCCACCAGGGGCATGAGTGGATGTGACCCCCAACAGGTTCCTGGGCAGGCAAGACTACTCCTGGATCATGGCTGGGAGAAGGATTGAATTAGTTACAGGGCTGCTTCATGATCCACAGTCAAACTGAGGTCTGCAGGTCAGCCTCCAGGGTCATGGACAGGCGTGACTCCTCCTGGGTTCCTTATCAAATGGTGCTAGTGGCAGGACGAAGATTAAGTGGGGCTGTAGCTGAGTCCATAAGGGGAGGAGGCTATTTCCAGGTTTGTAACTGAATTACAGTTAGTGAACCAACCATCTGAGCATGGACTTGCCTTCTCAAAACAGTCCTCCTTGGTCTTGACTTCCACTTGGATTTTGCAAGTTCCTACTTTGATTCCAAAGCTCTCACCAAGGCACTTCTGTTTGTGGATGGCTGCCAAATTATCATTGCTGTGGGGGAATACGAGTGGGGGAATCTGCTATTCTACCTTCTTGCTCCCTTGACTTTTTAATTTAAAAATATCTCTTGGAGAACTTTTTATATTAGTAGTATAGAGAGAGTTTCTGCATCCTCTTTAAAACAGATGCATAGTATTCCATTGTATGGATGCACCATAACTTATCAATTTCCTATTGATGGACATTATGGGTTGTTTCCAATCTTTTGCTACAACAGTGCAGCAGTGAACATCCTGTACACATACCATTTCACCTGTAAACAAGTATATCTATATAGTAAATTCCCAGAGTGAGATTGCTGGATCAAAAAATATATGCATTTATAATTTTAATACACATTGCCAAATTATCCTCTAGAATGGCTTTTCCAATTTGCTCTTCCACCAGCAATACATGATAGAGCTTGTTTCCTGCAGCCTTGCCAATACATTATGTCATCTAAACTTGTGATTCTGATAGGTGAAAAATAGTATTTGAGAGAAGTTTAATTTACATATTTCTCTTACTGTGAGTGAGCTTGAGTATTTTTCAAGTGTTTAAGAGCTATTTGAATTTCCAGTTTTCTTAATCCTACTCTCCCATTTCCTAACTTACAAAATAAGTAAAAGCTGTTTCTAACTTGTGGCATTAAAGCAAAGCTCTTAGAAAGGTTTAACACAGTGCTTGGCAATAGGAAGCTTTCAAGAAGTGGTAGCTGCTATTATTATTGCTGTTGTTACTACTACTATTTTTTTTTTTTTTTCTGAGTTCTCTTGGTGAGTTTGGAGTAATCTCAGATTGTTTTGGAAAAGAAAACCTGAATGAAATCCAATACATGTATTGCCATGAAAGCTGTCAACTCATGACATTTCACCCCATGCATCTAGGACCCTATGGAAAATGTCTGGAATCTGCACAGTAGGAAGAACCCCTCAAACTCACTTGTCCATGTTTGCTGGTATTATAGGTGCATAGTCCCAAATGACTTCCTCTGCAGCAATGAAGTATTCCCATCTCTTAATGTGCCGCCTCTGGTCTCGAGTTAGTTTCTTAGGATTCCTGGTTTTCTTTGCACAGTTTTTAATGTCTATGTAAGCCTGCATTCCAGCTGAGTTAGGACATAAAGACAATGAAAGAATTTGAGAGAAGAAATTAAGGCTGATAAAATGTACATCTTTTAAATAAATTTGTGGAAGTTTTCAATAATAACTGAAAGTAATGCTCAGGCAACTTTTGAACATTTTGGTTTGAAGCTCTTTTAATACACTGCAGAAGGAGCAAGAATAAAAAAGCGAGGGAGA
>NW_006785816.1:3485469-3493250 GCF_000442215.2 Lipotes vexillifer
GAATTAGGGGAAAAACTTGGAAAGCTATCCTTTGTTTTTTACCAGAGAGGAAAATTTCTTGAAACTTCCAGATCCTTAAAACCTTATGACTTAGGTCATGTCGATTTCTCATATTTCCTATAACCTCTTCCTTTTATTTGTAAAATGAAGATATTACTAGTATGTACTGTATGAAATTGTTCTTAAAAATTAAATAAGATAATACAGAAAGCACTTAACTTCAATAATGTTAGTTTTGCTGTTGTGTCATTAGTGTTTGGGGCTCTATCTTCCAGGGATATTGTGACAGTTTCATTACTTCAAATATAATTTTGACTGCTTAGTGTGAACAAAAAATGAAATGATCCCATAAAATGTCTCTTTTTTATATTTCTTGCTTTTTTATTATGTATTTATTTATTTATTTTTGCGGCACGTGGGCCTCTCACTGTTGTGGCCTCTCTCGTTGCAGAGCACAGGCTCTGGACGCGTAGGCTCAGTGGCCATGGCTCACGGGCCCAGCCACTCCACGGCATGTGGGATCTTCCCAGACCGGGGCACGAACCCGTGTCCCCTGCATCGGCAGGCGGACTCTCAACCACTGCGCCACCAGGGAAGCCCTATTTCTTGCTTTTATACACATTATTTTGGTAACACAATGATTTCCTATAGTGATATTTACTTATATTTACAGGAACCCTCCTCCTGTTTTAAAGCAACAGTGTGTAATAGACCATTAGTTATTTTGTTTACCTGATACTATATAACAACCTAGGCTGATTTTTTCCCCCACTAGAATTCACTGATGTTCTTTAAAGCTCACCCCTCAGCTGGTTAGATACTGTGTTTTTTCTATTCAACACACATCCACTGAGTTCCTCTTTGGGTCAGGCTCTGTGCTCATCTTGTTATGAAAGACAATTTTTTCATGTTAAAACTTTTACACTTTCTGTAACTTGATGCTTCTGTAAATTTACAGAAGTTTGACCGGTTCCAACACCTAGTTCTTTTCCTTTAGCTTCATATTAAATAGCCCAAGAAAGAATATCTCTATGTATGTTTTTGTTTCCTTCCTCCTTTCTCCTTTTAAGGAAGTAGAGACCTCTTCAGCATTTGCATCACTTTAAAAAATCTTCGTCAATTTCTCTACTTCCTCCATCCCCAACTAACGAGCTATAAGTCTAAGAGCAAAGTATCTATATTCTGTTCTCAAGGACTAAGGAATGTATGTCTGGAGTGTGGGTGGCTTGCAAGAGCAAAGGAAAATGAGGGATTTAGTGCCTAGGACGAAAGGATCCTACATTTGTAAGCAAGACTGTTGAAAGAATTTCTTGCCTTGAAAATGTTTTGGGATGAGTGAAGATATGACCCACTTTCCCTCTAGGCTCACGGTCATGTTTGCAGTTGTGGACGTAGCACTGACGAGAGTGATGGCTGAGATCTTATGACGGCTCTGCTCCAGGACCTGGCCGTTGAAATGAATGGAGAACAGTTCTGGCCCAGAGCTCATTCCAATCAGATGCCAACTGATTTGGTCATGGGTACAAACTGTTATATCTGAGGGAGAGAGAGAGAGAGATGGGGGCCAAAACAGTCAGTCAGCAGTCTGTGATAACAAATTCACTCACCAGATACGTATTGAGCACCTGCTTTGCATCAGGCATTGTGCAAGGTTCTGGGGGTATAGACACTCCCATTTTCATTCCTGCCCTAGAAAAGCAGACATCCGAGTGGTGGGCAAACAAGCAGTCATAACTCATTGCAATAAGTGGTACTATAGAGCCCAGAGAGGGGGGGACATTAGTTTAGAAACACATGGATTGCTAAGGCCAAGGAGAGAAAAAAGTAGGTGACCAACCATCCTGGTTTACTGAGGACTGAGGGGTTTCCCAGGAGGCAGGATTTTCAGTGTTAGAACTGAGAATGTCCTGGGCAGGCCTGAGTAGTTGGTCACTCTAGTACCAGTCTGGACTCAGCTGGAGGGAGTTGCCAGAGGTTCCAACAGGGCTGAGTTTAAGGGTCTAAACCTCTAATCCTAAAAGGGCTTGATCCTAACAGGAAGAAGATGTGAAGATGCTTTAAGGATTTTATACTGTTTCTTTGCCCACTGGTTGATTGTTTTAATGACAAGGCAGTGAGTTACTGTGTGGGTTACAGGATCTCCTTAAAACGCAGTGGACAAATCCTCAGTATACTGGGTCACTGGGAGTGTTTCATGGATGGAGTAATGAGAACTGAGTACAAAGGCTGTCTGGCTCCTTCTTGCTCCCACAGTGACTCAGAAAATGCTGATTTGCTCTATGGGAGATTCCAACCTCTGGCTTCTATCCTTGGCTTGGGTTTTAAATTTCAGATCTATAATCACTCGATACTAGATTGTGGGGCCATGAGTCAGTCCCTTACCCAAAGAGGGGCTAAGGGCTTGTCTTGTTTAGACCATTGTAACAAGACCAATTCCTAGTATCACAGGTGAGAACAAGAAGCTGGAAGGTAGGAGGCTTTGGTGGAAGAATTTGTCTGCCTCCAATCAATGCTTATATTGGGTTGAGCATTTCATACATCTGTATTAGCGTTTATCATATTTATTCAATTTATACTGCCCCACAAGCATTAACTTTTCTCAGTTTCTACTACCAGCTACTTTCTACCCCAGCTATTCTGTCTTTTTCAACTATAAATTCTATGCCCTGATAGAGTTATTAATTTTTATTTTTTCATATGGGTTATTTTGGCTTCTCCTCTATATTTAGACAGATGATTTACTTTGCCGGGACACAGATACAATTTCTCTTTTGACCACTCCCCTCTAAGGCCCATAGTAGATAACATGCTATGTTATCTGTAAAAAAGCTTCTTAAACACCCTCTGCACCAGGATAGATGATTAACCCATTTTTTTACGAAAGTACGTTGAGACAACTAACTGCTAAAAGCCACACTAAGGTAGAGAAGTGAGCAAGGTGTGAACTCAGATGTGCTAACTCAGTTAACTAAGTTTTTAAACTCTGAATCAAAACCCAGGGTCACGCTTCCCTGGTGGCACAGTGGTTGAGAGTCCACCTGCCGATGCAGGGGACACGGGTTCGTGCCCCGGTCTGGGAAGATCCCACATGCCGCAGGAGCGGCTGGGCCCGTGAGCCATGGCCACTGAGCCTGCGCATCCGCAGCCTGTGCTCCACAACGCGAGAGGCCACAACAGTGAGAGGCCCGTGTAACGCAAAAAAAAAAAAAAAAACCCAGCGTCATCTTAGTATATTTGTAATGACCTGGGTGGGAAGACAGAATCAAATGAAACGGAATACAATTTAAAAGCAATGTCCAGACCTCAACTCTTGACAAGTTTTATTTTTAGTAAGAGAAGCCATTTGTGATTTTCAGATATAGAAAACAGCCTCTGAGAAACTTAGTGTTTTGAAACATAGTTTATTTAATAAAGTAATATTTTCATTTTTCCCATTTTTTTCCCCCACAGGATCTTTGGTTCTAGGTCATTTCTATCAGAGAGAAGTAGAAGTGGTTTAGGTGGGGATCAGTTTTTTTTTTTTTCTCTTAACAATTGTTATGATTTTGCTTTTTCACAAGAGTCTACATGTAAATGAAAAGAGAAAAACATCCCATTTGCCAATGAATATTACTCATCCATCATCTTTTGAAATGCTAGTAGTATTTTTGTATGTTGGATATTTATCCTAATCTGTTCATCTTCACTGTAAGTGTCTTCATTGCATTCTTCCTGCTGCCCCTTCCTGCTTAGGACTGGCCTTGAACTCTGTTTTGTAGGGCTTCCTCTCTGGAAGAAAACATGGTCACCCTGCAGCAGGGACCACACAACTCACTGAAGGAGACTAAGCTGATATCCTGGATGTCTTCCTGGAGATGCAGGCCAAGGTGAAACCTGCTCAGAGCACTACATATAATGAGACTGCACACTCCTTTTCTTAGGTAGCTTCTAATTTGTCTGTTGTACTTGCTGGTTAAAAAAAGGAAAAAAAAAAGATTAAATCTTGAGAACCACTGAACTAGATTACATTACCTTTCAGATTAGGAGTTAAAAAATAGTGAGTATGGTCAACTACCCTAGTGCCTTTAGGAAAACAATGGGATCAGTGCTTCAACTATTTTTGGATAGTACACAGCCCACGTGTTACCTGGCATTGTCCCATTCACATAGCCATTGACTGTGTACATTAGGGATGATGTCTGGTTCCAGCTTTTACTTTCATCAAACACAGCAAACATCAGTACATGTTGCTTGTCAAACATCTTCTGTATCCCATCCTCAGTTAGGGTGCCTGTGAAAAAAGACATACTTTTAATAGCATCTCAGATAGAAGGCTCTCATTAGTTATTCCTAGATAACAGAGTTTAAGATAAGCAGCCAATCATAATGATGTCAATTGTAAAGTGTTCTTATAAAAATAGCATCTATCAAGTAATGATTGAAGGCTTGTTAAAATCCTGGTACCACCTTGTTTTTTTCTGGCACCCGATAGCCTTGAGGAATGGGGCTTTAAAAGTAGATTTGATCTGGCACAGAGAGAAAACATTTGGTGACTGTCAAGGCTTTAGTAAAAGTATCCATTTCTTCCAGTGTCAGTAAGTCAATGCAGGGACTTCTCTGGTGGTGCAGTGATTAAGAATCCACCTGCTGATGCAGGAGACACAGGTTAGAGCCCTGGTCTGGGAAGATCCCACATGTCGTGGAGCAACTAAGCCCATGCACCACAACTACTGAGCCTGCACTCTAGAGCCTGCGCACCACAATGAAGAGTAGCCCCCACTCGCCGCCAACTACAAAAAGCCTGTGCACAGCAACAAAGACCCAACACAGCCAAAAATAAATAAAGAAATAAAGAAATTTATATTAAAGAAAATAAGTTAATGCATAGGTACCGTAGCTCATTTGGTAAACCCATCACACTCCAAGTTTAATATAGCCACCTTACTAGTACATGTAACGGGACACTGGAGAATTGGTTGAGAGGGTCAAGATTAATCCACTCTCATGAGTAAAAAATGCACCTGATATTAAAATGAAAGAAGAGACTTTTATAAGTTTAAAAGTTTTTCGGTGTCATCACAATATCTTCTATACCAGGCAATGAAAATATGTATTTGTATAGTGAGTAAATGAATTAGGAATGTATGTAGGTATGGTATGCGTGTATGTATAGACAGATGGTGAATCCATCACAGTGCAGTTTGTTGTGGTTGTTTGTTTTAGTGAAAGATGGGATGAATTTGTTTGGGGTAAAATAAAAGTCCAAGCTTGCTCCTAAGAAGCCCAGCCAATGAAATTTCTTATAAAGTCAGTTGAGTGTGTTTGAAACCTACCACTCAAAGTGTTCAGCTTGTTTACAAGAAAGGAACCTGGAGTTTTGTGTGTTTATAGACCAAATTACCAACCCAAACCTCAGATATATTACTCAAAGTTCTTTCCGAGTACTCTCAGCAGAGTACGGACTGCTGTATACTTTCAAAAAGACTTGGCCTTGAGGTAAATGTTACGGATCATATGGGCATGGCAGCAGAACATACTCTCAGGCAGAGATTTACTTGGGAGAGACTCCCAGGACCAAGATGAAGGAGGGGTTGAAGAAACAGAGGAAGACTGCAAATCCTCAAATATCAGTGTCAAACAATGATCTGGTTTCTGCACCCTTCTCTGCTTGATTTACGAAAAGATACCAAGACACTCCCAAGCCTCATTCCATTATAGTATCTTTACCAATCCAACATCTTTGCTGTTTTGATTTTTTTTTTTTTTACCTTTCTTACAAATAAGCAGAGGTCCAATCAGTCCAGAGTTGAAGTCGTGTACCAGATTTTCATAGGAGTAATAGATATATGTGAGGCATGGAGGGTCATCATGGGTTGGCCCACTGTCCTCACTGATATTCCACTCATAGGTATATTCTTGGCCCGGAGCTACAGAATCATCCATCCTCTCCACAGGGAATGTGTGGTCAGGGTAAGAAGCACCTGGAGATGTAAAAGCTGTGAAGACATCTGGATAGTTTCTGAGAACAACTTTTTCATCACTCTCAAGTCTGGGGGAACATAAGTTCTCTATGAAGATATATATGCCTTTCTATAGAAAGCCTTCATTATTTGGAAAGATTCACATATATCCACTTCTATGTCTATGTAATTATAAAGGCTTTGATCCATTGTGATCTGAAGTGAACAAGAAATGTTACTAGTACATTATTTAAAGTTTAGCAAGTTAAGTTTCCAGAGTATCTAAATAATTATTATTTAAATATAATCAGATAAGTGAATCACCTTTGACCAGAAAATCATCTCAGAATATGAAGATGGGTTATATCTTCTCTGTCATGTGTGACAAGACATTTTTTTTTAATTTTTAAATTTTTTATTGAAGTACAGTTGATTTACAGTGTTGTGTTAGTTTCTGATATACAGCAAAGTGATTGAATTATATAGCTATAGCTGTATCTTCTTTTATATATTATTTTCCATTATCATTTATTACAGGATATTGAATATAGTTCCCTGTGCTATACAGTAGGAGCTTGTTGCTTATCTATTTTATATATAGCAGTTTGTATCTGCTCATCCCAAACTCCTAATTTATCCCTCTCCCATCCCCTTTCCCCTTTGGTAACCATAAGTTTGCTTTCTATGTCTGTGAGTCAGTTTCTGTTTTGTAAATAAGTTCATTTGTATCATATTTCAAATTCCATGTATAAATGATATCATATGATATTTGTCTTTCTTTGTCTGACTTACTTCACTTAGTATGATAATCTCTAGGTCCATCCATGTTGCTGCAAATGGCATTATTTCATCCTTTTTATGGCTGAGTAGTATTCCATTGTATATATATGCCACATCTTCTTTATCCATTCATCTGTCCATGGACATTTAGGTTGCTTCCATGTCTTGGCTATTGTAAATAGTGCTGGTATGAACATTGGGGTATGTGTATCTTTTCAGATTAGAATTTTGTTCAGATATATGCCCAGGAGTGGGATTGCTGGATCATATGGCAACTCTATTTTTGCCTCTCACTGCTGTGGCCTCTCCTGTTGCGGAGCACAGGCTCCCAACGCTCAGGCTCAGTGGCCATGGCTCACGGGCCCAGCCACTCCGCCGCATGTGGGATCCTCCCAGACCGGGGCATGAACCCGTGTCCCCTGCATTGGCAGGCGGACTCCCAACCACTGAGCCACCAGGGAAGCCCTAGTTTTAGTTTTTTGAGGAATCTCCATTCTGTTTCCATAGTGGCTGCACCAACTTATGTTCCCACCAACAGTGTAGGAGGGCTCCCTTTTCTCCACACCCTCTCCAGCATTTGTTATTTGTAGGCTTTTAAATGATGCCATTCTGACTGGTGTGAGGTGATATCTCATTGTCGTTTTGATTTGCATTTCTCTAATAATTAGCAATGTTGAGCATCTTTTCATGTGCCTATTGACCATCTTGTATGTCTTCTTTGGAATAGAAGTGTCTATTCAGGTCTTCTGTCCATTTTTTGATTGGGTTGTTTGGTTTTTTTTGTTCTTGTTGTTGCTGTTATTGAGTTGTATCAGCTGTTTGCCCATTTTGGAGATTAAGTCCTTGTTGGCCACATAGTTTGCAAATATTTTCTCCCAGTCTGTAGGTAAGATATCTTATACTTAATCGCCTGTTAGCATGGGTTTAAGTGGTTATAAGAACACTCAGATCTGTTTATATATTGTTTTGCTCTGCATTTCATGTCTTCTTTCCAACTGATGCCACCCTTAGCCCCATTTTATCAGTTTATCACATCTCCACCATCTGATTATCCCAACTCTT
>NW_006785816.1:3493381-3528350 GCF_000442215.2 Lipotes vexillifer
TTCCCTACTGGTGGGAGACGGGGGAGGATATAGAAATGGTCTTCCTTATTGAAGAAAGGGAACTGTGATGCTGAAGAGTAAAAGCAGTGCAGAGGGTTGGGTGGGGCTTTCAACAACAAAGAGAAGATGTGGTGAGAGATGGAGCAAGTGAGGTCAGGAAGGGCAGAGGTCGTTGTCATAGATAGCAAGTGGGAAGGGCAGTTTCTTCTGAGGCATTCCTCATTTAATTAGGTGAAAGTTTCACATCACTCGCTGGTGACAGAATTTCTCTTTAGGATAGAGTTATCTTTGTTTAGTACAACAGTCAATAAATTTCTTGAGGTGGAAGGTAAGACCATCAGACTGTAGATGTGGGTAGAAAATAAGGATCAGAAAAAAGGGCTAAAATGTTTTACATAATGGAGTAAAGAGCCAGTGGAAACTACTCTTACTGAAGTGACTGTAGTTTTTGAAAACAAATGGTTAAGTTTCTTTTCTTCCCTTCCCTCCTCCCTGTTCCTTTTCTTCTCCTCTTTATTCCTCCCCACTTCTTTCTCTCACTTCGTCCCCCTTCCTTTCATCATCTTTATTAAGGTATAAATTACAAACAATACAATTCACCAATTTTAAGTACAATATTTGCTGAATTTTGACAAATAAGTACAGTTCTGTAGCTACCATCACTATCGAGGTACAGAAGATTTCCATCACTCCAAAAGGTTTCCATGTGCCATTTGTAGCCATACCTTCCCCTATTCTCTGGACACAGGCAACCGCTGATTTACTTTCTGTCACTATGCTTTACTTTCCTATATTGTCATGGAAATGGAATGACACATCATTGTGTTTGATTATAGTTAGTTAGTATGGTATACCTTCAATCCTTTTTTTTTTTTTTTTGCGGTTCACGGGCCTCTCACTGTTGTGGCCTCTCCCATTGCGGAGCACAGGCCCCGGACGCGCAGGCTCAACGGCCATGGCTCATGGGCCCAGCCGCTCCGCAGCACATGGGATCTTCCCACGTCCCCTGCATTGGCAGGTGGACTCTCAACCACCATGCCACCAGTGAAGCCCCAATCCTTTACTTTTTATCTTTGTCTTTAAAGTGGATTTCTTGAGTTCAGCTTAAAGTTGGGTCTTGCTTTTTATTCAATCTTAAAATCTCTTAGTTGTCATGTTCTTCCCATTTGCTTTTAATATAATTATTGATATGGTTGGGTTTAAATCTACCATTCTGCTAATGTTTTCTGTTTGTCCATCTGGCTTTTATTCATTATTTTCTTTGCTTTCCTACTTTCTTTTGGATTAATTGAATATTTTTTGTTTCCTTTTATCTCCACTATTGGTTTATTAGCTTTGCTTTGTTTTATTGGCGATGCCCTTCAGCTTACAAAATACAACTTTAACTTATCATAGTCTACCTTCAAATAATCTTATACCATTTTACTTATATTATAAGAAACTTGCAATAGTATATTTCCATCTTCCCCCTCCCAGCCTTTGTGCTATGGTTGTCATCCATTTCACTTCTACATATATAATATACCCCATAATAAACTGTCATTATTTTTTGCTTTCCAGTTTAGATAATCAGCTATCTTTTTCAGAGATTAAAAATGAAGAAAAATTACTCCATACTTACCCATTTCTGGAATTTTTATCCCTTCTTGTGGCCCCAAATATCTCTCTGATATAATCTTTTTCTGCCTAAAGTACTTCTTTTAACATTTTTTTTCCTGGTCTGTTAATGAGAAATTGTTCCTGCTTTGTATGTCTAAAACAGTCTTTATTTTGCCTTCATTTTAAAAGGATATTTTTCCTTGGTGTAGAATGTCAAGTGGACAGATTGTCCCCATCCCCCCACACCCAGTACTTTATAGATGTCCCTAACTATCTTCTGGCTCTCATTGTTTCTAATGATATCTGCTATCATTCTATTTTATTTCCTCTGTGACTTTATTTTAAAATTAATTAATTAAATTTATATTTTGGCTGCATTGGGTCTTCACTGCTGCACGCAGGCTTTCTCTAGTTGTGATGAGCAGGGGCTACTCTTCGTTGCAGTGCGCGGGCTTCTCGTTGCAGTGGCGCCTCTTGTTGCAGAGCATGGGCTCCAGTAGTTGTGGCTCATGGGCTGCAGAGCGCAGGCTCAGTAGTTGTGGCACACGGGCTTAGCTGCTCCACGGCATGTGGGATCTTCCCGGACCAGGACTCAAACCCGTGTCCCCTGCATTGGCAGGCAGATTCTTAACCACTGCGCCACCAGGGAAGCCCCCTCTCTGTGACTTGTTTCCTCTGACTGTTTTTAACATTTTCTCTTCATCACTGGTTTTCAGCAATTTGATTATGATGTGCCTTGGTGTGCTTTTATTCACGTTTCTTCTTCTTGGTTTTGTCAAGCCTCCTGACTTTGTAGGTTTATAGTTTTCATCACAGTTTGAAAGTTTTCAGCCACTATTTCTTTGAATATTTTTTTCTGTCCCTTCCTTTTCTAGGATTCTAGAACAACATGGTTTAAACTGTGCAGGTACACTTATACGTGGTTTTTTTCCAACAAATATGTACTACACCATCCATGGTTGGTTGAATCTGCAGATGCAGGACCACAGATATAGTGGACAGACTAAAGTTACACATGGATTTTCGACTGTGTGGAGGGTTGGTGCACCAATCCCCACATTGTTTAAGGGTTAACTGTACACATATGTCAGATCACTTGATATTGTCCCATAGTTCACTGAAGCTCTGTTCATTTTGTTCAGTCATTTTATTTGCATGTTTTATTTTGGATAGTTTCTATCATTATGTATTAATGTTCTCCAATATTTCTTCTCCAGTGTCTAATGTGCTGTTAATCTCATCCAGTGTACTTACCATTTCAGCTATTGTATTTATCTATAGAGGTTCCATTTATTTATTATTATTTTTTTTTAACATTCCATCTCTCTCCTCATCATGCTCATACTCTTCTCTACCTTCTAGAACATATGGAGAATATGTATAAGGGCTATCTTAATGTCTTTGCTGGCTAGTACTATCATTTCTTTTTTTTTATTTTAAATTTTAATGTAGTTGATTCACAATGTTGTGTTAGTTTCAGGTGTGCAGCAGCATGATTCAGTTATACGTATACATATATTCATTCTTTTTTAGATTCTTTTCTCATACAGATTATCCCAGAATATTGAGTAGAATTCCCTGTGCTATACAGTAGGTCCTTGTTGGTAATCTATCTTATATATAGTAGTGTGTATATGTTCTTTTTCTGGATCTGTTTTATTGATTGATTTTTTTCTTGATTATAGGTAATGATTCTCCTGATTTTTTGAACACATTAATTTTTATTAACATTGTGAGTTTTACATGTTGGTTTTGGGATTTTGTTGCATTCTTGTAATAAGTATTGGATTTTATGCTGACACATAGTTCAGACACTTGGAATCAATTTTATACATTCAAGTCTTATTTTTAAAGCTTTGTCATCTCCTGAGTGGCCTATAGTCTAGACTAATTTTGTCCAACTTCTGTTCCTTCTGGTGATTCTACCCAGTACTCATTTATTAGGAGGTCTTTCCACTTTTGATGGTAGGAACATACACTATTCCTGACCCTGTGTGTAGTCTAGGGATGTTCTGTCTGTTTCTTTTTGGTGGTATTTGCCTTACCATTAATACTTTCCTCACATACATGTGCATATTAGTACTTAGTTGAAGACTTGACAGGACCTCTCACTGACTTCGCAAGAGCTCTTTCTCTGTAGCTGTACCATTCTCTCTAGGACTCTGCCCTACAAATCACAGGTTCCAGATACTATGGCCTACCCAGAATCTAAACTCTATTTCTTCAACTCAAAGAGACTGCTGAGTTCTGTTTGGGTTCACCCTCATTGTGCTATGCCCTGGAAACTCTCTCCAGGCATAGGGATCACCTCATTTGTTGTTATTCCCTCATGGATCATTCTCTTGCATTGTCTATTGTTCAATGTCTGAAAACTGTTTCATGTTATTTTGTCTGCCTGTCTAATTGTTAAGCAAAAGGGTAAATATGGTCCCTCATGTCCAAAAGCCAGACTCTGAGATGCTGAATTTCTATAAGAAATAGTTTATGCTGTAGCAGTGTCAGCTACACTTGTCTAATTGTACATCATCAGGAAAATCTATTCCACTCAGAAACACTCATGTGAACTTGCATGGCATCAGCATACATTTGGGCTCTCCAGATGGGAGTGGGAAACGAGGAATATGCATCCATCAGCAATGGGGCATTTAGGCACTGCAGCAACATGCATTGCTGTACCACATGAGATTCTGAGTATGGAAGTCATAAGATAGAAGATTTGAATAGGTACATCTAGATTCACTGACATGTTCTCCATAGGACACTATTCTATGTATGGAAGAGAATACAACCAAACTTGAAGTAATATTGTAGTCATGATTTCATTTGCTTTAGAGATAGGAAACAAAGATGGACTTTAATACCCTCAGAAGCTGCCAATTTATTGTAGATGATTAAGCTTAGAGCATAGGGGAAAAAAAGACTAGTTATGGATGGACCATAAAGTCTTTATTGAAGACAGGAGACTGAATCAGGTTACTATTAGGTCAACACAAATCCAACTGTGTCAACTCATTCCATCAAACTTTTGTCTCACCCACAGGATAAAGACTAAGTTTGTTACTATGGCAGCTGAAGTTATTCATGAGTTTGCCCAGTCTACCTATCCAGTATCATCTCCATTTGTATCTCTATGTCATGCATATTTTGTACTCCACAGCAATTTACTATGTCTAAAATATATTCCAAGTTTGCACTCTTCTCTGTATCTCTATAGGCATCACTCTAGGACAAGCCTAGACTCCAGAATTAGTCTGTTAACTGGTCACTGGGATTCTGGCATAAGAGGACTCTCATAATCTATTTCCCAGCCTGTAGAAAGATCCCTTAAAACCCCATATCTTACTTTGCCATTTTCCTCCTTAAAATCCTGACAATGGCCTCTTAATTCTCAAAATCCTTAACATTGACCACAGGTCCATTTATGATCTACCCTTACTTCTCTCTCCATTCTCAACGTGTGTGACTTTCCCCCTTGTTTACTGTGTATCATTCACACTTGGGTCTCCTTTTCGTTTCCCAGAAATGCCAAGTTACATCCTAGCTCAGGGTCTTTGTAGATATTATTCCCTCTACCTAGAGTGTTCTTCCTCCTTTTCTTCCTTTGGATAAATGTGTGCTCATCCTTCAGATGTCAAGTGTAAGCTTACTTCTTCCCTGATCTATGACTGTGCTGTTTTTTTTTTTTCTTTTACAGCACTCACCACAATTTATAATTAAGTATTGATATGTGGAGATTATATGATTAATTTTATTTCTTCCTACTAGATAATAATTATTTGTACCATGCACATTTCTATCACTAGAATATGAACGACTCAAAGACAGGTGCTGGATTGTATTTGTCTTAGTATCTCTGGTGCCTTTCACAGTACCTAGCATGGAGAAGGTGCTCAGTGAATGTTTATTGAACTCTTTAAGATTTAAGGTCTTATGGTCTAGAAGCAAGGTCATAAAGTCTAAACTTATGTGTGTGTTTGTTAGAATTGCATGGTATTAAAACATATTAAATGCCAACATTAACAATATGGAGATATTATATAAGAATCAGGTGGCTGGTTTCTCTTAAAGAATAACAACGTTATTGTTAAAAACCTGGAGATCTGGTGACACTGGATCAAATTCCTGCATAGAATTTGGCTGGATCTGAGTTTTGGCTGCCCTCTTCAGATAGGACACTAGCTATCTGATCACCAGTCCCTACTGGACTAAGTTTTTCATTGAATTACCCTCCTGGCTGCTGTAGGCATCTAAGTTTGTGACCCTTGTGCTAGCGAAAAGCTTAACATGGGATGCTGTTGTATCTTTTTTTCCCCCACAAAAGATATCCTTTTGACACTGATAACCAATACTTAATAGGCTGAACTTTCACTCCACTGATAAAAAGGATTTGAGTATTAAAATTATCAGGAGCTGAGAAATGTTAAAAGCTGAAATAACTTCCTGTGAATAATAATAGTATTCCAGTCTAAGTCAAAAAGAAAAAAGAGTTTATGAGGAAGAGTCTCTGCTAATAAACACAATGAATTATCTCTGGAGAGTTGCAAAATAGCTTTGGTAGCAAAGCACAGACAGGACTGATAAAGAGATCTGCCCTCTCAGGTTAAACCTTGTCTGTTGACTGGAATTCTCATGGCAAGTTGTTGACCAAAGCTATGTTGAATCAAACATGATGACCCTTATTCAATGCTTCATGCTTTGTGATCTCATGAAGTTAAAAAATGATGTTTCTGGACATAATACTTTCACTGTTCCAACTGTGATTCTACTATAGGAAATTCCTATAGTAGCAAATGGCACTCATAAGCTCTCAAAAGGACAAAATGTGATATTCTTTGTAGGGTGAGAGAGAACTTTTGAAGTTCTTCCTCTTTCTCTGGATAAACATATCCTATAGGTCAGTTTACTCATTCCCTGATCTCTGATATATATCATATGATTTCACAAATATTTAATTAAAAATTGTGATGATACTATAATTAAAATATTTGTGAAATTATATGATTAATGATACTTTCTTCTGCTAGACTGTGGGAGAAAGTACATGAGTTTGTAGGCAAGAATTGAAATTTCTTGGTTGTACCACCTGCTAACTGTGTGAATTTGGGAAAATTTCTTAACCTCCCTTTCAGCCTCAATTTTCTCATTCATAACTTAAGATAATATAATCATTTTCTAGCAAAAATATTATCATTTTGATGGGTTCTGAGGACTGAAAAATATATATAAAATGTCTGGCACCTAACCAATGCTTTGGCAACCTGTGCTAATATACTTTGGTATTTTGGCTATTTCCTTTCCAAGCCATTTTTAAATTAACATAACCTCTTTCATTTATGAAGAAATGCACTTCATACTTCTGATATGATTTATCTTGTGTTCTTAATTTCTCTTAATACACGTGAGAAAGACTGAATCTATTCTAAAAGGGGATAAGAACTGGTAGTAAGATCAGGTAACTGCTCACAATCACTGGGAAAATTAATACGTTTCAGAGCAGGTGGAAAATAACACATGATCTCTACTTTCCAATCTGGTCCTCAGTCCCTCAGTTTATTTCAGTAATGATTGTCATCATCATCATCTATGTTCCAGGCTCTGGGCTAGGTGCCAGGGCACAAATGTAAGGAAGACAGCCTGAGACCCTGAGGGGCTCACAGCCCAGTTAATAGTAGATTACATGCTGGTGTCCTGGTTGTCATGGATTTCACTTCTAGATTTCTTCTAGGGCCACTTCAATGGAGAAGCCATAATCAGAACACATTGTTCAACTGTAATGAGAGCAACCAATATACTTTTTTAAGAATCACATAAGAGGCTCTAACACATGCTAGATATAGCAGTGTAACCAATTATCCAACAATATCAAATTTAATTTTAAATGGTTTTACATATCCAGGTTTATTTGAACATATAGTGGTTTTTAATATCTAC
Organism: Lipotes vexillifer; assembly: GCF_000442215.2. Lineage (NCBI taxonomy): Eukaryota > Metazoa > Chordata > Mammalia > Artiodactyla > Lipotidae > Lipotes > Lipotes vexillifer. The sequence goes on from NW_006785816.1 coordinate 3,500,912, forward strand.
CTCATTGACCAGAGTAAATTACTGAGAATTTCACATTCACATGTTAGTTAAACATAAGATAAAGAGACAGCAGAAGCAAGAACTACAGTCCTGCAGCCTGTGGAACAAAAACCACATTCACAGAAAGATAGACAAGATGAAAAGGCAGAGGGCTATGTACCAGATGAAGGAACAAGACAAAACCCCAGAAAAACAACCAACTGAAGTGGAGATAGGCAACCTTCCAGAGAAAGAATTCAGAATAATGATAGTGAAGATGATCCAGGACCTTGGAAAAAGAATGGAGGCAAAGATCGAGAACATGCAAGAAATGTTTAACAAATACCTAGAAGAATTAAAGAACAAACAAACAGAGATGGACAATAAAATAATTGAAATGAAAACTACACTAGAAGGAATCAATAGCAGAGTAACTGAGATAGAAGAACGGATAAGTCACCTGGAAGACAGAATGGTGGAATTCACTGCTGTGGAACAGAATAAAGAAAAAAGAATGAAAAGAAATGAAGACAGCCTAAGAGACTCCTGGGACAACATTAAACGCAACAACATTCGCATTATAGGGGTCCCAGAAAGAGAAGAGAGAAAGGACCCGAGAAAATATTTGAAGAGATTATAGTCGAAAACTTCCCTAACATGGGAAAGGAAATAGCCACCCAAGTCCAGGAAGCACAGAGAGTCCCATACAGGATAAACCCAAGGAGAAACATGCCGAGACACATAGTAAATAAATTGGCAAAAATTAAAGACAAAAAAAAATTATTGAAAGCAGTGAGGGAAAAATGACAAATAACATACAAGGGAACTCCCATAAGGTTAACAGCTGATTTCTCAGCAGAAACTCTATAAGCCAGAAGGGAGTGGCATGATATATTTAAAGTGATGAAAGGGAAGAACCCACAACCAAGATTACTCTACCTGGCAAGGACCTCATTCAGATTCAATGGAGAAATCAAAAGCTTTACAGACAAGGAAAAGCTAAGAGAATTCAGCACCACCAAACCAACTCTACAACAAATGCTAAAGGAACTTCTCTAAGCAGGAAACACAGAGAAGAAAAGGACCTACAAAAACAAACCCAAAACAATTAAGAAAATGGTCACAGGAACATACATATCGATAATTACCTTAAACGTAAATGGATTAAATGCTCCAACCAAAAGACACAGGCTTGCTGAATGGATACAAAAACAAGACCCATATATATGCTGTCTACAAGAGACCCACTTCAGTCCTAGGGACACATACAGACTTAAAGTGAAGGGATGGAAAAAGATATTCCATGCAAATGGAAATCAAAAGAAAGCTGGAGTAGCAATACTCATATCAGATAAAATAGACTTTAAAATAAAGAATGTTACAAGAAACAAGGAGGGACACTACACAGTGATCAAGGGATCAAACCAAGAAGAAGATATAACAATTATAAATACATATGCACCCAACATAGGAGCAGCTCAGTATATAAGGCAACTGCTAACAGCTATAAAAGAGGAAATCAACAATAACACAATAATAGTGGGGGACTTTAACACCTCACTTAAACCAATGGACAGATCAACCAAAATGAAAATAAATAAGGAGACAGAATCTTTAAATGACACTATAGACCAGATAGATTTAATTGATATTTATAGGACATCTAAAAACAGCAGATTACACTTCCTTCTCAAGTGCACATGGAACATTCTCTAGGATAGATGACATCTTGGGTCACAAATCAAGCCTCAGTAAATTTAAGAAAGTTGAAATCATATCAAGCATCTTTTTTGACCACAATGCTATGAGATTAGAATTACAGGGAAAAAAACATAAAAAACGCAAACTCATGGAGGCTAAACAATACGTTACTAAATAGCCAAGAGATCACTGAAGAAATCAAAGAGAAAATCAAAAAATACCTAGAGACAAATGACAATGAAAACACGACAACCCAAAACCTATGGGATGCAGCAAAGCAGTTCTAAGAGGGAAGTTAATAGCTATACAAGCCTACTTCAAGAAACAAGAAAAATCTCAAATAAACAATCTTACCTTACACCTAAAGGAACTAGAGAAAGAAGAACAAACAAAACCCAAAGTTAGCAGAAGGAAAGAAATCATAAAGATCAGAGCAGAAATGAATGAAATAGAAACAAAGAAAACAGTAGCAAAGATCAATAAAACTAAAAGCTGGTTCCTTGAGAAGATAAACAAAATTGATAAACCATTAGCCATACTCATCAAGAAAAAGAGGGAGAGGACTCAAATCAATAAAATTAGAAATGAAAAAGGAGAAGTTACAGCAGATACCACAGAAATACAAGGCATCCTAAGAGACCACTACAAGCAGCTCTATGCCAATAAAATGGACAACCTGGAAGAAATGGACAAATTCTTAGAAAGGTATAACCTTCCAAGATTGAACGAGGAAGAAATAGAAAATATGAACAGACCAATCACAAGTAATGAAATTGAAACTGTGATTAAAAATCTTCCAACAAACAAAAGTCCAGGACTGGATGGCTTCACAGGTGAATTCTATCAAACATCTAGAGAAGAGCTAACACCCATCCTTCTCAAACTCTTCCAAAAAATTGCGGAGGAAGGAACACTCCCAAACTCATTCTATGAGGCCACCATCACCCTGATACCAAAACCAGACAAAGATACTACAAAAAAAGAAAATTACAGACCAATATCACTGATGAATATAGATGCAAAAGTCCTCAACAAAATACTAGCAAACAGAATCCAACAACACATTAAAAGGATCATACACAATGATCAAGTGGGATTTATCCCAGGGATGCAAGGCTTCTTCAATATATGCAAATAAATCAATGTGATACACCATATTAACAAATTGAAGAATAAAAACCAGATGATCATCTCAAAAGATGCAGAAAAAGCTTTTGACAAAATCAACACCCATTTATGATAAAATCTCTCCAGAAAGTGGGCCCAGAGGGAACCAACCTCAACATAATAAAGGCCATGTACGACAAACCCACAGCAGACATCATCCTCAATGGTGAAAAACTGAAAGCATTTCCTCTAAGATCAAGAACAAGACCAGGATGTCCACTCTCACCACTATTATTCAACATAGTTTTGGAAGTCCTACCTATGGCAATCAGAGAAGGAAAAGAAATAAAAAGAATACAAATTGGAAGAGAAGAAGTAAAACTGTCACTCTTTGCAGATGACATGATACTATACCTAGAGAATCCTAAAGATGCCACGAGAAAACTACTAGAGCTAATCAATGAATTTGGTAAACTTGCAGGTTGCAAATTAATGCACAGAAATCTCTTGCATTCCTATACACTAATGACGAAAAATCTGAAAGAGAAATTGAGGATATACTCCCATTTACCATTGCAGCAGAAAGAATAAAATACCTAGGAATATACCTACCTAGGGAGACAAAAGACATGTATGCAGAAAACTATAAGATACTGATGAAAGAAATTAAAGATGATACCAACAGATGGAGATATATACCATGTCCTTGGATTGGAAGAATCAATATTGTGAAAATGATTATACTACTCAAAGCAATCTACAGATTCAATGCAATCCCTATCAAATTGCCAATGGCATTTTTTACAGAACTACAACAAAAAAATCTTAAAATTTGTATGGAGACACAAAAGACCCCGAATAGCCAAAGCAGTCTTGAGGGAAAAAAACGGAGCTGGAGGAATCAGACTCCCTGACTTCAGACTATACTATAAAAGCTACAGTGATCAAGACAATATGGTACTGGCACTAAAACAGAAACATAGATCAATGGAACAAGATGGAAAGCCCAGAGATAAACCCATGCACCTGTGGTCAACTAATCTGTGACAAAGGAGGCAAGGATATACAATGGAGAAAAGACAGTCTCTTCAATAAGTGGTGCTGGGAAAACTGGACAGCTACCTGTAAAAGAATGAAATTAGAACAATCCCTAACACCATACACAAAAATAAACCCAAAATGTATTAGAGACCTAAATGTAAGACCGGACACTCTAAAACTCTTAGAGGAAAACATAGGAAGAACACTCTGACATAAATCACAGCAAGATCTTTTTTGATCCACCTCCTAGAGTAATCGAAATAAAAATTAACAAATGGTACCTAATGAAACTTCAAAGCTTTTGCACAGCAAATGAAACCATACACAAGACGAAAAGACAATCCTCAGAATGGGAGAAAGTATTTGCAAATGAATCAATGGACAAAGGATTAATCTCCAAAATATATAAACAGCTCATGCAGCTCAATATTAAATAAAACAAACAACCCAATTCAAAAATGGGCAGAAGACCTAAATAGACATTTCTCCAAAGAAGACATACAGATGGCCAAAAGGCACATGAAAAGCTGCTCAACATCACTAATTATTAGAGAAATGCAAATCAAAGCTTCAATGAGGTATCACCTCAGACCAGTTAGAATGGGCATCATCAGAAAATCTACAAACAACAAATTCTGGAGAGGGTGTGGAGAAAAAGGAACCCTGTTGCACTGTTGGTGGGAATGTAAATTGTTACAGCCACTACGAAGAACAGTATGGAGGTTCCTTACAAAACTAAAAATAGAATTACTATATGATCCAGCAATCCCACTACAGGGCATATACCCAGAGAAAACCATAGTTCAAAAAGAGACATGCGGGACTTCCCTCGTGGGGCAGTGGTTAAAAATCCATCCGCCAATGCAGGGGACACAGTTTCGAGCCCTGGTCAGGGAAGATCCCACATGTCGTGGAACAACCAAGCCCGTGTGCCACAACTACTGAAGCCCGTGTGCCACAACTACTGAAGCCCACGTGCCTAGAGCCTGTGCTCCACAGCAAGAGAAGCCACTGCAATGAGAAGCCCGTGCACTGCAGCAAAGAGTAGCCCCAATTCACCACAACTAGAGAAAGCCTGTGTGCAGCAACGAAGACCCAATGTACCCATAAATAAATAAATAAATTTACAGAATAAAGTTGAAAAAAAAAAAGACACATGCACCCCAATGTTCCTTGCAGCACTATTTACAATAGCCAGGTAATGGAAGCAACCTAAATGCCCATCAACAGACGAGTGGATAAAGAAGATGTGGTACATAAATATAATGGAATATTACTCAGCCACGAAAAGGAACGAAATTGGGTCATTTGTTGAGACATGGATGGATCTAGAGACTGTCTTACAGAGTGAAGCAAGTCAGAAAGAGAAAAACAAATATCGTATATTAACACATATATGTGGAACCTAGAAAAATGGTACAGATGAACTGGTTTGTAGTGCAGAAATTGAGACACAGATGTAGAGAACAAATGTACAGACACCAAGGGGGGAAAGCGGCGTGGAGGTGGTGGTGGTGGTGTGATGATTTGGGAGATTGGGATTGACATGTACACACTGACGTGTGTAAAATGGATGACTAATAAGTACCTGCTGTATAAAAAAATACATAAAAGTCAAAAATTTTTAAAAAGAGAATTATAAGTGGAATATATATAAAAAAACACATAAGATAAATTTCAAATAATTGAATGAATGATTTTAATTGTTACTATACTACTAAAAGATTAATTGTGAACATATTGAAACAAATAAATTTGCATATGGAGATAGATTCTGTAATTGTACTGAGTGAGGATTACTAATGAGACAGTTTGAGGATAATTTTTCAATGCTTTAATTCTTTTCATTCCAAAGCATTTTCTTTTACCTTTCATCTACAATAAAACAGGCATGTTGTATATTTGATTTTGCAACCTATATAACATGAGGTATGAAATATAAACAGCTATTTAGAGGAAGCATTTATGAAATACATTTTTGGCAAATCTGGTTTTGACTTTGTAATCAAAACAAAAAGTTTAAAACTCTTAACCAAAAAGATGAGAAATAGACAGGAAAGACTATTATGACAGAGCACAAAACGTCCTTGTTTAGCTTCTCACTAGAATAAATTCTTTATACAAGGGCAGCCCTTTATTTCATATTTTTTCAATTCTGTTCATTTCCTGCTTAGTCCATTTTCAGCTTTGTGATTTGTTTACCCTTGTCATGATGAACTAATTATTTGCCAAGAGGCTCTGAGTATTTTTTTTCAAATGTAAAATGGTGCGTACAAGCTTTGGAAAAGTGAAGTTACATAAAGAGCCACTTTGGTCACCCATTAGGGTGCTTGTTCATGAAATCCTCCCTTATTATTTATTTTCTTGGACAGCTCTTTTCCTCTCCATTTAATAAACTTAGTGAACAGTTCAGTGTGCATTTAAAGATTCAGAACATTCTTTTAGAAGCTATAATTTAGGCAGTGGGCAAATTAGTGTGCTGATGTTTTGTAAAGAGCCTGGTTTCATTGCACAGGGCGTGCAAGTCTCTTTCATAGTTTTTAGATTTACAAGAATTATTATATTAGGCCTTACAGTTTGTTTCAGGTATTTATCGTATACTCAAAGGAGTATCTATATAAGCCCAAAATATCCAGATGCAAAGTGAAAAATGTAATTGACTACATGATGTCAAGCATTGGAATGTTTTGAAAAAATATTTTTTCATATAGAGAATTTGGCAACACTTAGATGCAAAGAACTATCTCTGGTGGAAAAGTTATTTATTTACTTGCTCGTTTATTTATTTATTACTTGGAGAGTTGGCTTACCAGCAGACAGCTGGATATTATAGAACTAATTTTGTTGTATAGTACTCATAATGCAACTCACACATTTAAATTGTGAGAATATAAATCAAAGAATAATAGTAAGATTCCCTCTGAAACAAACTTTTAAAGGTAATGGACCAAAACAGCTTCAGAAATCTTACTGGACAACAAAATTTGCTCAAAGGTGTAGCATTATAATCAAACAGTTCAGCATGTACTGGCTATAGAGTTTCTGAAATTTTAGCCTCAAATTGAAATTCTTTTAGTGATAAAAAGTTTTAAAATGATTAAGTACAGCTGTAAATATTTTATTTACTGGTTTAAAAACATATTCCTATTAAATACATTTCTAAAAGGAATGTTCTTGTAAGCATTTTTATGAATCACAATTTGTCTATCCTGCCAAAAGGGTTACCCATCATTGCCCTAAGTAACACTGTACACCTGGGGACGGGGTGCAACTGGGAGTAATTTGGAAACACCATGCTACAACTTGGCATTTATGTCAGATGCTTCCAGTCTATGGATGGAAGGCCATCATGAGACTTCGACACTAAATACAGTAACATCTTTCCTTGCCAGGACTCAGATTTCCAATTATTTCCTAACTAAAGCATAGCCAAGAATTAAAAAAGCAACAAGCTTCCTGGACAACCAAAATAAATGTTACATAATCCATGAATGAAAGCTCAGGGTCTTTACCTGTAGACAATACCAGAGACTCTTTACCTGTAGACAATACCAGAGACGGTAATGTAGTTTCCTTACTCTTAGACTGCACGCAGTTCTAACATTTGTGGATCTTTGTAAAATCTCAAAGTAGAGTGGAAGTAATGGTTTAGAAAGGGATTTGAATTTTCCTCCTTACTCTTCTGTTTTAAAAAAAGTCTGGGAAAGTATAACATTTAGAAAGATTTGCATCCGAAGTGATTAAAAAAGAGTATCTTACACTTAAAGAAGGAAACCTCAAACTATCTGGAAAACATTCTTATCCAAAACAACTCATTCGTTATGTCCTCCTGGACAACTGAAGTTTTCTATGCAATTTTAGTTCATTTTGTCATCTAAATTCCATCGTGGAGTTTTATTTCATTTGAGTGGAAATAAAATGACGAGCACTATATAAAGCCAAGGTCTTCATTCAATCTAAGCTTCTGGAAACAAAATTTAATGCCTGCAATATAAACAGCCATGAAAGAACCACAGCAATAACACTCTCCTTATTGTGTGCAACTATGTGCCAAAAACCTTAACATATATTATGACTAACCCTTGCAATGACTTTAGATGGGAGGAATTGCTATCCCCATTTTATAGATATAAGACCAAGAGTTAGAGGTAAAGGAAATTTTCTAGGTAAACTTAGGGTTCAAACCCAGGTCATTCTGGCTCTAAAGCCAGCATTCTTTCCATGGCTACCTTTTTCTTCTAGCTGATGACAGTAGGTCTCCAAATCTTTAGTGGGGCTCAAGGATTAATTCCCAGATAAGGAAGATTGCTGTCTAGGTTGGATCATTCACTGATTAGATCAAGCAGCCACACAGGCAAGAATTGAGTCCGCTCTCAAGCCACTTATATTGTTTCAACCTCTCACCATTCATCTCTCAAATATCTACCTCTGAAATAAAGGAATCTGGATTCTCTTGTAGCTGACTCAGCATGTAGTTAATTTATTTCCACTCCTGAAAAAATAGTTCAAACCATAGAAGGAGGCTATGCGTGAGGGTGAGTGTCAGACATGAAGGAGGAGATGTTTTATTCTCAGAGAGGGCATGATAAAATGAATAGAAGCCTTGTCTTATTTTTTATTTTTATTTTTCACCGCAAAGGACACTTTTTAGCTGTTTACTAGGTTTGCATCTCATTTCTAAGATAACATTTGACTTTCCCCATCAATCTATGCTTAACTTTCTCAGACTCATGAAACCAGGGGCAATAACCAAGTGACCAATGGAAGTGGTGGGAGCATTTTAAACAATTGCTCATAAGTGATTCTGGCCATAGGGGAGTGTAGGGACAAATAAACAGTAAAGGAAGGGGGATACTGTTGCAAGGTTCATTCCCTGTGCAAACAGCTTAGCTAGAATACAAAGTCCACAACGCTTACCTCCTCCCACACCTGAAAGAGAACCTGCATGGGACATTCTGAGGGTTCTCCCCTCGTGCATTGTGTTGCTGAATTCCTGATGCAGTCATCTGGAGTCCTTATAAGTAGGTGATTCTTCACTATGTCACTATGCCATTGCATGCTACCTCACCCAGAGTCTTGCCAAAGTGCCTTTTTAAGATGCCTGAAATTACAGTTAATGCTTCATTGTTTTTCCTCAAGCCAAATATTGAGTGATAATGCTAATAGTCCTGGGGAGGTTAGTTCATTGACTTATTATCAGTCATTTATATGTTGTCAGAATGAGTTTGATAACAATTTACATAGGAAACAATAAATATAAAAGTCACTTTCTAATCCCTATATTGTCAAATAAATATTAAATTATTTGAGCATATTTTAAAATTTTTAACTGAGATATAATTGACATATAACATTAGAATTTGAACACATTTTGATTGAAGAATTACCTTTACCATCATAGCTAATATTTATCAAGTGCTTATTATATGCCACGCATTGTTCTAATATTTCATGACAATAAACCTATATGAGGTAAGTGTAATTACTATCCCCATTTTATAGATGAGAAAGATGAGGCACAGAGAGGTTAAGTAACTTTTCAAAAGTCACACAGCTAATAAGTGTCTCAGCCAGGATTTGCACCAGGTGTCTAGTTCCGGAACCTACATTGTAAACCACTCTCCTACCCAGTTCGTCTCTTCAAAGGTATAATGGCTGGAACACATGGGAAAAAGATTTGTGAATCATGAAGGGTTAAAATTTATTTTTAAATGTTATTATACCAATATCTATTACAATATGGATAATTTTCTTATATCAGTTCCTAACAGAACTCTGCTCTGCTCAATGTGGTCTGAACATCAACATAATAATCAGAACAATATCAACATGGGTACTTAGCATCCTGTGGCTTTTATCACCACCATCTTCATCTTCATGATCTTCACCATCATTGTTATCATCATCATCATTGTCACTATTTATTGAGGGCTTACCAGGTTCCAGGAACCATGTTTAGTTTGTTACCTAAGTGATCTCATTTGATCCTCAAAGTAATCTTATGGAATGGGTATAATCGTTCTCATTTTATAGATGAGAAAACTGAGGCTCAGAGATGCTAAGGTCATAGAACCAGAAATTGTAAAGCTGGAATTTGAATTTAAGTCTGCCTTCAAAGCTTATGTTCTTAAGTACTTCAGTGTGTCCAAAATTTTAATACTACTTCTACTACCACCGTCACCACCAAATATCACTTATTAAGTGCCATCTATGTGCCAGGCTAGTCCTATGTTGCTATTTTGAACTATGTCTCATGAGCCAAATCCAGTCAGCTGTCTGTTTTTGTAAATAAAGTTTTATTGGGACACAGCCATGTGCATCCGTTTACATATCGTCTGTGGCTGCTTTTGTACTAAAGAGTGGAGTTGAGTAGTTGCAACAGAGATTCCATAGCTCACAAAGCCCAAAATATTTACTAGCTCTTCACAGAAAAGTATGTAGACCCCTGCCTTAACCCCTCTTGCAATATATGTATTATTATTCTCATTTTGCAGAGGAACATATTGGAGCTCATAAAGATTAGGTAACTTGCCCATCCAACTATTAAAAAACAAGAACCTACCAAACAACTGAGGTCCAGATGACCCCAGAACATTTTTATTTTCCTCTCTGAAATCTACGAAGGCGACAACTTTTATAATTACCAGTTGCAGGAAAGGAGATTTCTCTAACTTGGCCAACAATATGGTTTAAAATGTTTGACACAGGTGGTAAAGAGTTGTAAGTTTTCCCTTGTCAGAGGGATGTTAAATTCCTCTTACCTTCTGAGAATTTACTGTACTTAATTCCTTGAGGATGGATGCTTAAGGGCTTGTCTGCCTTATTCTTAAAGTGAACTTTCATGATGTCTCCAACTTCAGCATATAAAGTAGGCCCGAGAAGTCCTATGAAAACAATGATTTAAAATATGTCTGTGTCCAGGATTACCAAGACAGAGCTGCTAAGCAAGAAAAACATGCAGAAAACCCCACGGGTGATTGCCGTCATTCCTCTCAGTCCTGAGGTTGACCTGTTTATCTTCAATCTAGAAGGCTTTGCCAGCTCATTAACTCTATATTACATGCAGGCAGATAAGGATGGGAAGGTAGAAACACTTGGCTTGGGCCCAAAGCTAGTTAAGAGAGTAGAAGAAATAGTTCTGACCATGTCCACCCCATTCTGATCCACTGTCATTCCTGGGGAGACTCTACCATCTTGGGTCAAGAAAGATGTTCATTTTCATTTATACGGGGTAATGTAGGAAGGGTGACTGGCTACTTTAGATCTCTCTGAAGGGGAGACCTCAGAGACCTAAATGAAGTCACGGAGCAAATCAGACTGTTCTCTGGTCCTGAGGCAAATTCAAAGTCCCTGAGGCGGGAGCTTGATGTATCCAAAGAACAGTCAGACAAACAGTGTGGCCAGAGTGAGAAAAGTTGGGGGTGGAGGGGACAGATCACCCCCTATGGGCCATGGCAAGGACTCTGGATTTTCTTCTAAGTGAAATGGGAAATCACTGGAGCTTTGTGCAACAGAGAGACATGGTCTGATATGTTTTAAAAGTTCAATCTACTGGGCATATGCCCAGGGAAAAACATAATTCAAAAAGACACATGCACCCCAATGTTCATTGCAGCACTATTTACAATAGCCAGGACATGGAAACAACCTAAATGTCCATCGACAGATGAATGGATAAAGAAGATGTGGTACATATATACAATGAAATATTACTCAGCCCTAAAAAGGAACGAAATTGGGTCATTTGTAGAGACATGGATGGACCTAGAGACTGTCATACAGAGTAAGGCAGAAAGAGAAAAACAAATATCATATATTAATGCATATATGTGGAATCTAGAAAAATGGTACCGATGAACCAGTTTGCAGGGCAGAAATAGAGACACAGATGTAGAGAAGAAACGTATGGACACCAAGGGGGGAAAGCATGTGTGTGTGTGTGTGTGTGTGTGTGTGTGTGTATGTGTGATGAATTGGGAGATTGAGATTGACATATATACACTAATATGTATAAAATAGATAACTAATAAGAACCTGCTGTATAAATAAATAAATAAATAAATAATTTTTAAAAGTTCATCCTAGCTGCTGTGTACAAAATATTCTGTGTAGTGACAAGAGTGGAAGCAGAACAGGTGGTGTAAACGAGAGACAACAGTGTATTGGGCCAGCATGTGCAGCAACGAGGTGGGGAGAAGAGGTTGGATTCTGGACATTTCAACAGTAGAGCCAGCAAATTTGCTGAGGAGTTGGATGTGGCACTTGAGAGAGAGAAGTCAAGGATGACACCAAGGTTTTTGATCTGAGCAACTGCATAAATAATGTTATCAGTTACTTTGATGGGGACACAGCGGGGAGAGCAGGTTAGGGTGCAGAAATCAAGAGTGAGGTTTCACTTACTACATCCCAGGCACTGTGCTAGGCTCTGGGGCCACATGGACAAATAAGGCACCATCCCTGTCCTTAAGGAGATCACAAGCTCGTTTAGAGATAGACATTTGGTAGGAGCTACTGCTGAGATATGGGCCAAGTGCTACAGGAGCAGAGAGGATGAAGGACCAGTTCTGTCTGCGGAGTTAAGGGAAGAGTTGATATTTGAGTAAGGTTTTTGAAGAATCATATATTAGAATTTCCCAAAGTGTAGTCCTTGGATGCTCTGCATCAGAATCAGTGAGGGTCTAACTAAAAGGCAGACTCCCAAGTAAGTACTATCTCAGCCTCAATGAACCTGAGTCTCTGGAGGTGGGGTTTGGGAACCTGCATTTTAGATGTGTACTCCTGAGTAATTCTGATGTCCTCTAAAACTTGAGAACCTGTCACCAAAAGCCCTCTTCCAGACAATTGACTGTTCTCACTTCCAAGCCATCCATAAGCTCTCATGGGGTTGGCTTCTGCCCATTAGGAATCACAGGAGCAGGAAAGGGAAGTTACAGTAGTCATGGAGTTCAACTGGCATTTGTTTGCAGTGGCGATAATTATAAACATCCCTCTTGATATATTTGAGCACTCTAAGTCCTTACATTAAACCCCCCAATACATCTTTAAGGTAGATATTAAGATCTTTATTTTATAGATGAGGAAACTGAGCCTCAGAGAATTTAAATATCTTGCCCAATATTATACAGCTAATTAGAGGCAGAGCCATGATTTAAACTTAAATCTGTGTGATTCTAGATACTGAGCTTTTAGCCACCTCTTTGTATTGTAGCCCCCCCCCCACCTTGTAGTTATTCATTCATTCAACAAATATTGAGTGCTCACATTATCCTAGGTGTTAGAATTGCAATGGTGAGTAAAATAGATGTACCCCCTGCCTTCATAGAGCTTAGAAAATAGAAGGAAAGACAGATTTTAACAAATGATCACACAACTATTGAATTACAAACTGTAGTTCATATTATGAAAGAAAAGTACAGGATTCTCTTAAGAGCATTTGACAGAAGCATCTAGTCTAATCTTAGAGGCAGGGAGGGAATCAGGGTTGGGAAATGCTTCCCTGAGGAAGGCAAAGAGGCAAAGGGATACACAAGGGCATTCCAGGGAGTGGGATTAGCATGTGCGAAGGCCCAGGTGTGCCAGAAAACTTGGTCTATGCAGAGAACTGACAGCCATGGGAAGGTAGAGCTTAGTAGGTAAGAGAGATAGGCAGAAAGTGAAGCCAAAGGCATGATCAGAGGTCCAGTCACCTAGGGCCTTGTAGGCCTCTCAGACTTTTGCGTTTTAACCTAAGAGTATCTGGAAGCAGGGATGTGACATGAACCACATATTGGTTTTTAAACCTCTGGCTGCATTTGTGGAGTGTGATCTGGGGAGAAACCAGAGTGAATGTTGAGAGAATAGATGGAAGGCTCCAGGAGAGAGATGTTGGTAACTTGACTTAGTTTAAGGTTAGGGCAATGGAGATAATAAGGAGAGAACGTATTAGAGAGCTATTTAGGAAATCAAATTGTCAGGACTTGATGGGTTGAACATGGAGTGGAGGATGAGGGAGAGCAAGTTGCCATGGATGGCTGGTGAGGTTCTGCCTTGGAGGGCTGGGTGGATGAGGGTGCCACTCTCTGCAATGGAGGATATTGTGGGAGGGTTTTGTTTGGTGGGTGTGGTAGGCAGGATAATGGCCTCCCAGATATGTCCCTTTCCTAATCCCTGGGACCCATGGATATGCTACCTTATATGGCAAAATGGATTCTGTGGGTGTGATTAAGTTAAAGATGTTGAGACGGGGAGAGTTTCCTGGATTACCCAGGTGGGCCCAATGTAATCATAAAAGGGGTGCAGGAGTATCTGAGTTAGCAACTGGAAGATGCTACCTGCTGGCTTTGAAGACGGAGGAAGGGGCCATGAGCCCATGAGTGCAGGTGGCTTCTAGTAACTGGAAAAGGCAAGGAAATGATTCTCCCCTAGAGCCTCCAGAAGGAATAGAGCTCTACGAACACCTTGAATTTAACCCAGTGAAACTCATTTTGGACTTCTGGCCTCAAGAGCTCTAAGATAATACATTTGTGTTGTTTTATGCCCCTAAGTTTGTGGTAATGTGTTGCAGCAATAGAAAACTAATTTCCTATTAGCATTGATAAAATGTGATCTCTGAGATAGAGGTCCTATCTTTCCCCAAGTCCTATCTTTCCACCCACTTATTCCTTTCACTGAACTCCAGTCCTAGAGTTCATATTGACCTTGTGCCTGAAGCTTTTTGTTTGTGTGTTTTTATGTTAGTTCTGCACAGGACCATGGAGGCCACATAGTTTAATCCTCATTATAGAGATGGTTACAAAGCCTGGGAAGTGGATGTGGAGAGTGACTGGGTGGCATTGCTGGGTGTAGAACTCAGTTCTCTGGACTCTTGAACCAAAGCTTTCTTTAGCACCTTCTGCAGGGCGGGTCAGATCCCCCACTTTCCTGGAACAGTCCCAACGTCCACACCATTTTTTACTCCTGGCCACATCTGACTCCACTGGCTGACCCCTCTCTTCTGGCTGCTATCCTCAGTCCTAGCTCCCAGCAGAAGTCCCCACTGGCTACTCCCACCACCCAGAATGCCCCTGAGCCCAATCAGGTGCTGACTGCTGTCACGTTGTCCACTGCATTTTGTTGCCGTGGTTGCCTTGCTTGGTTGATTTGTTTGTTGGCATCACATGGCTGCAAATGCCAGATGCCCAGAATAAGTCTTCTAAGTTATTTAACCTCTTACTGCACTGAGTTCTTTGGAATATTTATTTAGCCTGCCTATCTGCTTCTTCAGAATTAAAGCAAAACAAAGGGATGTTTTTATAAATACAAACCAAATACCTTCATGCATGTAGGCAAACACATGGCTGAATGTTGTTTGAGCTGCTGTTTAGTTTCTCCATTAGCCAGATGGCCTAAGACCTTTTCCACCCTCTCCTCGGTGCCCAAAGCCAAATTGGGGGAAGGAGTAGCCTATCTTGAGATCCCAGGAAGTCAGCACGGCATGTACCGATTTCTTGCAGTTTTGGAGTTCGAAAGGACTACAGGAGGTCAGCTAATGCAATCCCCTGCTCTCAGGTGAATAATGTGTTGCAGAATACAGGGCAGCCCGTTGTTGCTGTTAATATAAAACCCCTTTGGGGACAAACATTTCATAATCTTCCTGGAAAATACACAGAGACTCAAAACTAGCCATTTTAGAGCCCAAGACAGGATTTCTGAAAATGAGCCTGGCCCCTCCACCTGTCCACATGTCCGCAAACCTCACTGGACAGGTGTCTGATCAGACCTCCAGTCCTGTAGCCTTAGCCCCACCTGTAATTACAATAACTTCTGGGCTCATGCTGCAGAAATGGGGCACATGGCTAGAATCATACCCATCAGATGGCTGGAGCAGGAAATAAGCAAAAGGTACAAAGAACACAGAACTAGGCAATGGAATGGGGAAGACCATAGTCAGTGGCAGTGTTCACACCAGATCTTATTAAAAATCTGAGACTTTTCCTTTACATCAGGTTTGCCTCCTAGTATCAATTATTATAGGGTTACAGAGATGAATAAGACAGCAACCCTGTGCTCCAAGGTTCATAATTAAGCAACTTTGGGAGTTCAGGAAGAGGTTGCATGAAAATGAATGTTAAACTGCCTCAGAGTTCACATAAAACAAATATGAGATACACTGGGGTAGACAAAGGTAATATTTTAAGTGTACCAGGCTTAAACACAAATCAACTATCAAGGTCTACTTCTAACTTATGAGGTTGAATCAGGAAATCACTACAAAGTTAATCAGCTCCAAGGATTTTGGTCACAGTCTTCTCCTCTTCAAAAATGAGCACAGGGAACTCTACCTAATAAACTGTGGTAACCTAAATGGGAGGGAAGTCCAAAAGGGAGGGGCTATCTGTATGTGTATGGCTGATTCCTTTAGTTGTGCAGTGGAGGCTAACACAACATTGTAAAGCAGCCATACTCCAGTAAAAATTAATTTAAAAAAATGATTGATGCCTCTGTATCACCTAAAACAGCAGTCCCCAACCATTTTGGCACCAGGGACCGGTTTTGTGGAAGACAGTTTTTCCACAGACCAGGGCGGGGGATGGTTTTGGGATGATTCAAGCACATTACATTTATTGTGCACTTTATTTCTATTATTATTACACTGTAATATATAATGAAATAATTATACAACTCGCCATAATGCAGAATCAGTGGGAGCCTTGCACTTGTTTTCCTGCAACTAGATGGTCCCATCTGGGTGTGTTGGGAGGCAGTGACACCCGAAGTGTGTTGCTTATGTCCGGTCTACTTCATAAGATGCAGCTTAATTGTCACTTGCCTCTCACAGATAGGGTTTTGATATGAGTCTGCAGGCAACTGATTTATTATGGTCTCTGGGCAGTCAGACCTCTCTGCTAATGATAATCGGTATTTGCAGCCACTCCCCAGTGCTAGCATCATCGCCTCAGCTCCACCTCAGATCATCAGGCATTAGATTCTCATAAGCAGCGCGCAACCTAGATCCCTCGCTGCGCAGTTCACGGTAGGGTTCGCGCTCCTGTGAGAATCTAATGATCTGACAGGAGGCGGAGCTCAGGCGGTAATGTGAGCAATGGGGAGCGGCTGTACATACAGACGAAGCTTCTCTGGCTCCCTGCTCACCTCTTGCTGTGCGGCCCGGTTCCTAACAGGCCACAGACTGGTACCAGTCTGCGGCCTGGGGGGTGGGGACACCTGACCTAAAAGGCAGTCTGCAGCCTGGCACTGGTCCTTCTATCCCTTACTGCACTCAGCACAATGGCTGACACAGCACATTCAAATTCAGTGAACTTGGCAAAAGTCACAAAAAGGAGAGCTCTGAATCTCTGCCCAATTCCTCTTTTCCCAGGCCTAATGAATATGTTGCCCAGCTCGTCTTTCCTTTACCCACTGACAACTTAATTTAATTAAACAGTTCTTAAATATCTACTGTACATACTAAGCTTGAAGCTGGAGCTATAAAAATGAATAGACTACAGAGTCTGTAGAGGACAGGAGATCCTTTAATTTCCTGACCAAAATGACAAACTTAATTTTATTAGTAACCTTATTAATAAAAAGTTACTCATCTGGTCCCTTGCCAGGCTCCCCACCCAGCCCCCCATGAAGATTAGTATCTCTTCCACCTCAGGCTGATCCAACCCAGCTTTGAATCACATCACTTCCTGTTTCTTCTGAGTCTGGCTCCATTCAGTTATTCTCCCTCAGATGTTTTTATCCTCTCCTTTTCTATTGGATTCTTCCCTTGAGCACTTAGATATTTTAAGTCACTGTCATTCTTTTTAAAATAAAACTCTTAAAATATCCTTAAACCCCTCATTCCCTCCCAGAACTACCCTATTTCTCCTCCCATTAGGAGCCAAGTTTCGGGAAAGCCATCTCCGTTAGCAGGGGAAGTGGCACCAGGGAAACCAGGTAAAGAGAGAGTTTCAAGAAGGGGGAGCATTACATGTCCTAGTAATGTCAAGTGGGAAAATAACCTGAAAGAAACCATTGGTCTGGCATCTAAGAGGTCATGGGGCCCCTTTTTGGAGAGTAATTTGATGTGATAGAGAATGAAATGTACCAATCACACAGGAAATTGGTAGTGAAGGAAAGGGGAGAAAAGGCAGACAGAGTCAAGGGGAGACTTTTTTTTGAGAAGGGATGTTAATTTGAACATAAGTTGTGTTCTGTTTTATTGTTGAGGATTTTTGACGGAAGGGAAGTCTCCATTTAAGGAAAGATTGAAGATAAAGGGAGATCTGAGGAGGAGGCAGAACAAGATGGAATGAATAAAAGAGATAGAAGGACGAGTCTGGGGAAGATGACAGGTCTTCACCTGGTTGGGGGGGAAGGATGGGTGAATTACTGACTAGGGGACCTAACTGGAGGAAGTTCTCTCTTAATGGCCTTTATCAGTTCTGTGAACTATGTTACCATATTTACCATATTTACGATCCCAGAAACCCATTCAGCCTACTTTCCTTAATTAAAAAAGAGGTGAGGAAAAAAAGAGATTTTTTTCTCCAAAAATTATAGCTGTTATATATATCACACTAAATAAAACAGAAGAGATGGGAAAGATAGATGCAAAAGAATCAGCCATATACAGTTCCTTTAAATGAGTCTTGGGACCCAGCAAATGATCATTTGCTAAGGCTCATCTGTGCTCATTAAACTAGACCATAAGCTCCAGGAAGGCAGGAGATGTGTCTCTCTTGTCCAGCGTGGCATCCATAGTGCCTAGTTCAACTGAGCACCCACAGCAGGTGTTCAATAATAGTTTGTTAGATGAGTGAATAAAAATTCAAACACTTAGAAGTTTTGTTTAGCTTTTTTTTAAATCACAGTTAAAAACAGCTGGCTTCATGGGCATGAGACCCATGAAATTACACAGGGCCCCATGCTCAGAGGGGCCTCTAGTTTGGCTTAATGCTTTGCTTTTCTCAATTCTCAATACTATGAATAAGAGCTCTACCAATTATCTAGCCAAAATAACAAAAACACAGATTTCTATAAAATATCACTAAGTGAATATTTTAGATATATATGAATATCAAATTATCCATAGAGCTTTATCTTTAAAATTGAAAAATATATTTCAGGCTCACCTGAAGTTCTGGATCGTGGTTTTTCTTTCTGAAAATGTGCTTCATACTCTCTGTAGACAATTTTCTTAAAGGAGGTTGCAGAAGTATTCGAACTGGAAATAAAATAAATTTGAAAGGCTTACATGACATCTACTTCGCACATTACAACAAAATGTATCTCTCATGTCCTCAGACTTTTACTAGAAATAACAGTCTTTTTAACTGCAGTTCAGAAGCCCAACAAGGTCTTATAAATGTGAACAGTAAGCAAAGTTAATAAAATAATTATTGGTGTCTTCAAGAATATTCTGTTGTGATAACCATTCTTTCACAAATTTAGTCTGCCCTAACCAATCCTATTACTCAGAATCAATTTTCTAAAATAGAACCCAAGATGATAGTGTGAACCCAAACTTTAGGCTTAGATTTTAAATGATTAAAGACATGACCAAATCCCTTATGAATAAATATGTGAGCTGTTTTTCAACTCATCAATCAAATACAGTCTTATGTGACTGGAGAACATTGTAAAGAACTACTGATCTGGTGGACTCTATTTCTCCCTGAGAAGTTGAAGATAGCTAATGGAGTCAAGACCCTGAGATTCATATAGGAAACAAACAAATGAAAAAACTAAGTCTCAGAAAGTTTAAGTAACTTGCCCAAGGAGAATCAGTTGATAATGGCAAAGCCAGGATTCAAAAACCATTGTACAGTCATCCCTTGGTATCTGTGGGAGGTTGGTTCAGGACGACCCTGGACACCAAAATCTGTAGATGTTCAAGTCCCTTATATAAAACAGACTAGTACAGTTATCCCTCTGTATCTGTGGGTTCCATATCCACAGATACCAAGGGATGACTGTTTTCATGGTTAAAAATTCAGAGAGAGGGCAGCAGGGGGAGTACTGGGATACTTCCCCATCTTTTTCTTCAGTTTCTCTAAAGATGGGCACATGATTCCTATCCTTGTCTTAAACTCAAAGATGAAGGAAAGATAATTAGGGGAAATTTCTTACCAATGTCTAAACCAGTTGCCCATATTGGCTTTGTTATGCTTCCTAATCCAGAGAGTGGCCCCACTATAATTAGGGCGTAACAGAGAGGGATACTAATCACATTTGCCATGATGTCTATGTAGCACAGAAGCTAAGAGAACTGGTTGTAGATTCAGAGTGTCTGGGTTTGAATCCTGTGTCTACCCCTTGTTAACTATATAACCTCGAAAAGTTTATTTAATCAATTTGTGCCTCTGTTTCTATAATTGTGAGCTGGTACTAATAGTAAAATCTCCCTTACAGAACTGTTACAAGTTTTAAATAAGTTAATACCTACAAAAGGTTTAGAGCTGGCACATTGTAAATATTCAATGCGTGTTAGCTAGTAGTATTTTAAAAATATAATGAAAATTGGATTTTAGCTTTTAGGCTTTCCCGGTGAGCAGAAAAATCTGTAATTATAGTCATTCTCATAATTTTAAAATGTAAGATACAAGAACTGTGTTAATATTTGGAAACAGAATTAAAGGAGGCATGAGTAAGTATTTTTGGAATGGCTAGCTATTGAAGGTGGTGGGTTCTCAGTCACTGGAAACATTCAAGTAGAAACTAGACAACTATTTGCTAGGGGTATTGGTGCTTTGGGTGTGGGGAAAAGTAAGAAGTTAAAACATGAAAGTTGAAAATGAATTAAACAACCTCATAGAGTTTTTAGAGCCCAAGAACCCTAGGATTCTGTATGTTAGTTTGTGTCCCTAATGTGGAGGTCCATTTTTATTTATCTGTGGTGGTAATTTTGTGTGTTTAGTTTTATGTACAATTGAAACGTAGCTCCCGTCCCTAACCTTAGATCTTTAAATACAGGAGTATAGGTGACAGTATAAAATCTTTACTAAGAAAAATTCGTCTTTTATGTGGAGTAATTTTAATAGAGGTGTGTTTCCTAATATGTTTCCCTGTGTATATTATGTGTGCATACTGAGGTATATTTATTTTAACTTGAACAATGGAATTGCTATTGGAAAATAATTTGTCTGAAAGTTAAAGATGACATGAATTCAAACAATATGCATGATGAATTTTCCATTTATGAGGACTATTTAAGGATGATTTATTCATAATAAAATCATATAAAGCTAGAACACGAGAAAAAATACATATGTATTTTTTTCAATATCTGTTACTATATACATGAGATTGAACATGTTTCTTT
Organism: Lipotes vexillifer; assembly: GCF_000442215.2. Classification (NCBI taxonomy): domain Eukaryota; kingdom Metazoa; phylum Chordata; class Mammalia; order Artiodactyla; family Lipotidae; genus Lipotes; species Lipotes vexillifer. The sequence goes on from NW_006785816.1 coordinate 3,522,009, forward strand.
AGGGAAATTTTCAAAAACATTCACTTCAGCCCCAGAGCAAGAATAAAAGATATATTTCACCTCTAAAAGGCACTGTCCTGCCAATATTACATGAAATAAGGAAAGATCTTTGCTTTGTGCTAAAATACACTTTAGCAAAGGATGGAGTTGTCTATGTTGATTTCTGTATAGTGAGTATCATTAGCTCTAGATGTAGGACAATTTAGAACAAGTTCTTAGTTTAAGCAGCCAGATACAAGGTTAGATTTTTCACATAAAAGAACTAGAAAGAAATGACATGATTTGAGGTTCAAAAATATGGACAGTTGGTCTGGATTATCACTGTATGGTTTTGACTCAGTAATTGATACCAGAGGAATAACTCTTCCCAGAATTCTGGAAACTCAGCCACAGAGAGGATAGGATGACCAATCATGGCTTCCTATGTGAATTCACCATATGAATCAGGGTTTTGCCCTATGTGATTCTGCCTCCAAAATTCTGCTTGTTATTCTTGTTGTTAATTACAGAAGAAAGAACAAACTCCAAAGCATAAGCACAGTGTGACACAGGAAAGCCAGCAACCAAGTTAGTGTTCTACCCAAGAGCAGGACAATTAATGTTGGAAAGACTGCTGCTTCCTTTGGGGTTTCAGTTAGCAGCAGTTCTCTAAGGGTGTGGGTGTGACCTAGATTATCACCTTGAAATACAATATTTTAAATGTACAATATTTAAATAAGAAGTCCCTCTTTTTCTGTATAAAAAAAAAAAGAGGGACTTATTATTACAAGACCAAGATGCAATGCCCTCCAAAATAACCCAATTCCACAGAAAAGGTTTTGAAAGGGTAATGTTATACCCTAAAAGGCTTAAAACATTACACTATCTTCTTGGCAGATTGCTTTGTTTTCGAAACTGTAAAAGAGGAACACATCTTTCACAATTGCTTAAACTGTGATGTTAAGTTACAAAAAAACTTAAGTCACACTAAGAGGTTTACCATTAAAAGAAATAAAAACATAACTAACTGGAAATATTGAGTAGAACCTATGATTTGTTTAATTTCTGTGAAGTCTTATTTTTAACCTTTCAACTAGGAAAAATAGTTTGCAGCTCAAATACAGTTTTATTATTTAACCCCCCTCTAAGTCACATATGCCTTTTAATAGTGACTCTATCAAAATAGCCAGAGTAGACCATATCCCAGGGAGTGATTAAGAATGAGAGAAAAACGAAGAGTCACAAGAAGCAGAAAAAAGGTAAAAGAACAACAATGTTGCATTTTTATGAACTGATGACGTTTTGAAAGTCATTTATAAGAAAACAACAAAATTATGGCAGTTGTTATCGAATAACCTGCTTGTAATAAAGTATAGTGTACACCTTTAGTTTTAGAAGATGAAGTTATGTGGACATGGAATAAATAATATGTAACTAGAAGTTTAATAAAATACTAGACTACTAAAAATCTGGAACAGGAGTGAAGAGGTAGGTACCTGGTGCTTTTGGATCAATCAATATATTAAATCAGCTATCAATCATACTAACAACACTGTATTAACAGCAAACTTGAAACAGCATCTAGCCAGTCAAACACTATTTTCCATATCCTCAGAATGATAAACTTGTATTATTGGAGGCAAAATGAGCAACCACCAAGCTTATTTTATTCATTATGCTCTTCTATTAATTGTATTTACCTACCTGAAGTAAAAAAAAAGCAATGCAATTGCAAAGGGAATGCTCTCTAAAAGAAATAGATTGTCCTCCCTGGAGAAGCCCACCGGTCGCCATGCCTGCCTTACCTAAGGTATGTGGACTCGGGGCGATAGTTCCAGCTGATGCTCTGAGCAGCCACGTAGAACTGCCTTAGCCGCGCTGCTTCAGCCCCTAGGCTCCCCCAGCCTGCCCAGCTGGAGCCCAGGACTACGAGGACCCAGAGGCAAGGGCAAGCTGGGAACATGGTTCCTTTCCTGCCTCTGCCTCAGCCGATCGCGCCCGGCTTGGCCGGGCTTGGCCGCTGTCGGGACTGCAGTGAGCGCCGCGCGGCTGCGGGTGGCAGTGTCCTCCTCCTCTACAGCTCCCCCAGGCGTCGCGGCAGCTGCAGCCCGCGCTGTCCCCACCTCCTGGGGCCTTTCCAAGCTGGGGTTGACTAGGTCACTGCTCCAGATGACAGGAGGTATTAGGGAGAGCAACCAGGTGAGTGACTGTTTTACGACCGGTGGAGAAAGGGCAGCAATCAGTGGCTCTAGCAGGCAGGGCAGTGCTCAGGGATTCATGAGACGGGGCAACACTGTCCCCCCCAGTTTCCATCTGCTGACCCCACGGCTCAGTAGCCCCTCATCAGACCCCACCACCGTAAACACTGCCTGGGGCAGAGTTCACACTTACCAGGCGCTCTGCAATTCCCAGGGCAGTGGGACCCAAATCCCTTCACCACACTGCTCTCCTGATCTGAGGAAGAGGGCCCTATGCCCTGTTACTGGGCACAGAAATATTGTATTTTCAGGTGGTGAACAAGCAAGGGGATGGTCACGTGAATGGGGCCTGCTGGCCTGGCCCACTTTACTGACTTCTACCCATGCACAGTTCTGTCTTTTAAAAAATATATATGTATATTGAAATATAGTTGATTCAATGTTGTGTTAGTTTCAGGTATACAGCAAAGTGATTCATATATATATATATATATATATATATATATATATATATACGTATAATTTTTAGATTATTTTCCACTATAGGTTATTATAAAATATTGAGTAGAGTTCCCTCTGCTATACAGTAGGTCCTTGTTGTTTACCTATTTTATATATAGTAGTGTGTATATTTTAATCCCAAACTCCTAAATTATTGCTCCCCCCTTTCCCCTTTCATAACCATAAGTTTGTTTTCTATGTCTGTGAGTCTATTTCTGTTTTGTAAGTAAGTTCCTTTCTATTATTTTTTTAGATTCCACATATAAGCGATATATGGTATTTGTCTTTCTCTGTTGCACAGTTCTGTCTTGATAAGGGCCTGTGGCCACCTAAGGCAGTGACAGAGGAGAGGGCTTAAAGAGCTTCACTGAGAGAATCAGACCAGATTTCAATCCCACTTACTAGCTGTGTTCTCTTGGATAAGTTACACAACCTCTCTGGATCTCAATTTTGACACCTGCAAAACAGGGCTGATAATAATAGTTTTTTCCGATAGGGTGGTTGGGAGGATAAAAGAACACTGTGAAGTATATAATTCCCAGCAGTTGGAAAGCACACAGCGCGTGTTGATCACTATGATTATATTTTTCCTGCCTCCAGAGCCCTTTATGTATCTTGGAGGATCTGGCTGTTTCACGTGGCCTTAAGATATGATTTTGCTATTTATAGAGAATCTGAAAATTATCTTGTCTGAAGCATCATTATGACTTATCCCAGGTCCCCTGAATCTACATTCCTCCAAGCTTCTATGATTTGTCTCAACAGATTCAATAAATTGTAATTTAGCACCTCACATGAGATCTCTATGATGTCTTCAGTCTCCTCAACATATGGTCTCTGTCTCTGCTTCTTGGCCGATATTATTTGATCAACTCAGACTGTCCACTCTCTAAAGGCCAATCAGAGTTCTATCTCCTTGATTCTGGGCCAACTTGACTTTTCCATTTTATGAATTCCTACCACACGCTTCAAATAACATACTGATGTTGATTACTCTCTATCACTTTGTAGTGGTGTCTATTGTGTCCCCAACTAGATTATAAGCTATTCAAGAACAGGAACAGTGAATGCCTTATCCTTCTGTATCTATAATATCAGTGGTTCGCAAAGCTGATAAACCATCAGAATTCCCTGGGATGATTTTACAAAAGGCAGATTCTGACTCAGGAGACAGGGTGATAATCATCGTCCTATAACACGGAGCCTAGTGATTGGCATAAGGTAAGCAGTCAGAGATGCTATGTACAGTATATGAGTGAAACTTTTTAAAAGCAGTGTGTCCCTAAATCCCAAGGTTACTACCAAAATTCTTGCAAAATCTTGTAACCTTTAGTTAGACTTTCACCATTTTTATTTGCGTGTTTTATTTGCATTTTTATTTGCATATTTACTTAGTCTGTGTGACATGTTCATTGCCTCACATTTCACAGAGAGGACAACGATATTGTTTGGCTCTATATTTTTTGTATCAGTTTCAAACAACTACTGTGTAACTTTCAATAACCTATTTATTAAGCATGTGAATTAAACAACGTGTAAAACACTCAGGTGATGAAGACATTTTTCTGCTTCTCTGATTTTCTTGTGTGTTTATGGTGGTGGCAAGATACATATTTGCTCACTGAAGGGCTGAGCTTGTAATTGGGACTACTGTGATTGTGCATTACATTCATGTATGCAAAGTGATGGACACAGATCTTATTCAACAAAATGTCAAATAATAGAACATGGCATTTGGGGGAATCCTTTTAATTAGACATTCGAGTATTGGTCTTTGGGTCCTCTGGGGGAGAATGACCGGTGAAGGGAAGGTCTACAGTGACATGTACCTTCCTGTCTCGATTCTTAGTCTTCTGCAGCCTCTGGTGCCATCCAGAGGCTTCTCTTGAAGCCTCGCAGCAGAGGTCTAAAAGCCTTCACAAACAGCAAGCAGTGAAGACCCAGGAAATGCTACAGAAACTCCCTCAAGTCAGAGATGCCTCCTGCCTTCCAGCAAAATAGAGGATGATTTCCCCCAATCCAAAAATAAAGAGGCATTCTTATTTTTCTGCAGTCTGGTCTTCCGGTGAGTCAGATGCTTCAGGCTCTAGTTAATTAGTATCTCAAGAGACAGCTGGGGCAAAGCCCACAGACGACGGCAGAGACATTCAGTCCCAGCTTCTGAGGCTTGTGTTGGAGGAAGAGGAACTGGAGCAGGAAGGGGTGGTGGGTGGAGAGTTGGGGCTTCTGATACAGTCCTTCTGCTCTGGTCCACAGCTAATCTAAAGGAAATTCCACGCCCTTTATTCACAAGTATTTACAGAAGACTGAGGCAAATAAGCTACAGTTATAGTCAAGTCTGTCGGGAAGGCTGATGTTCAAAAATAGGATCCTGTGGAGGTTGAGTGAGGGGACCAAGATAAGGACGGGTCTCTGAAAATGAGACAAAAAATTAAAATAATTATATTTTCCCAAAAAAGATAAAAGAAAGCTCTCATCCTATGTACCCCCTAAGGCTTAGTATAATCTTTTTCTAGATTCCAGATATTCTGCCATCTAGGCTACTTCTCTTAGGAAACTCAACCATTCACTGAGCTTTTTGGGAGAGAGAAGTTATATGACTTTTGTTTTCCTAGCAGGTCGCATAGGGAATTGGCTCCATAAAGTCTGTAAACCTTTTTCTAGCACTCGTGACTTCTGATGGTCAAGCAAAGCTGCGGTATCAGTACCACCTAGCAGCCAGTAATTGAATGTCATACATCCTGACATAGGTTCTGTCTAATTAGAACATTTCTATCCTGGAGGAAATGGAAATCTTCTTATGATCTCACTTTCTATTGTCACTCTACTGCTATACCTGTCCCCTACTGCCAACACAATTTCCTGCATGGTTTGAACATTTAATACATGGTTAAAATGTGACTCATGATTATATAAAGAAAAGTCAAGCTTTATATTCTTTCTTTTTCCCCTACTGTTCTATTTTCTTCAAAAATACTTTCATAGATAACTTACCTTAAGGGCTTGGGTCAAATGCAGCATTTGTAAAAACTCCATATGTTCCTAGGTGGCTAAAGAAGAGAAACACAAAATGACCTGCCATATTATGCTTTGTCTTTGACCCCAGTCTGGCACATAGCTCCTCCAGAGACCATGGATTACCATCCCACCCCTGGAATTCTCTGCTTTTAGTGGGAAAGAGGAATAAAACCAAAGAGATTTTCAAGGTCGCACTTAACAGCTCTGGGTAATTTGCATTGCACTTTATACCCATGTTATTGTTGATGCTTTGGGTACTGAATACTTGCTGTGCCCCTGCTGCATTATAAAATTATAATTGAATTATAAAATTCCAGCCTTGATACTTGATCACGTGGCAATAGTTTTCAAAGAATGGTAGTACTGCTCCCTATAGGCATTTTTTGATTTTCATAATGATCGAGACTATTGACATTTAAGCAGGGGCCATGGGTGCTGGATGTCCTAATATGCCTGGGGCACAAAAGAATTGTCTTACACACTCCACATAACTTTAGAATAGCTACTCAATGTTCATGGAGGTGAAAAATCTCTGAGCCTGCAACTTAACTGCTTTACATATAAATATTAAACTTTTTGTGCATCTTTTAAAATGTAATTGCCATGTGAATTAAGGGAAGAAATAACAGGTTTTCCAACTCTTTCC
>NW_006785816.1:3528360-3529161 GCF_000442215.2 Lipotes vexillifer
TTCATCATTTAAAAAAATCAGGTTGGTGTTGACAACAGTTCTGATACTGCTTGAATCACTAACAGAATATTCCTCTCAGTTGACCTTTATGCTGTTGCCTTCATAGTGATTCTATTTGAATGAAGCTACAGGCATCTGATGACTCCATAGCATCTGCTGGTGTAGTGCCTCAGCTCTAGTATTTTATTTCCAAGTCACTCCCTCGTATTGCTCCTTTATATTATCATTAGGGCACCTACTGCTTTTTAAAAACATTATGTCGGGCTTCCCTGGTGGCGCAGTGGTTGAGAGTCCGCCTGCCGATGCAGGGGACGCGGGTTCGTGTCCCGGTCTGGGAAGATCCCACATGCCACGGAGCGGCTGGGCCCGTGAGTCATGGCCGCTGGGCCTGCGCGTCCGGACCTGTGCTCCGCAACAGGAGAGGCCACGGCGGTGAGAGGCCCGCGTACCATAAAAAAAAAAAAATTATGTATTGCTAGGACATATTATCTGTATATTTTCAGAACTAGTCAAGGGGACATTGCCAAAGATTTGTTTCAAAAAGGGGTCATCTGTATAATAATTCTGACATACTAGAATGAATTAAAAAGTCAAACTAGAAAAACTTAATCATAAAACATTTCCATCTTACCTTTGAGGGTTCAAGGGGCTTTTTCCTTCATCTGAAATAAGCAAGAAGACACAGAAGATTGGTTTCAGAGTAAAAAATGAGATGAGGGAGAAAGGTCATCAGTGATAGGGATTATTGGGGAGAGTCAGCAGACTGATTTCCAGATGGGCTCATTATAAGAGACGTGTAGG
>NW_006785816.1:3529171-3616660 GCF_000442215.2 Lipotes vexillifer
TCCCTCCCTGAGAGGTGGGACCTATTTTAGGCTAAATTGAACGTTCAATGATATGTAACTCCCGAGTCCGCTCATCTTTCTCCTCTTCCCTTTCAGTAACAACCCCTCCTCCTACCTCTGGTCCCTGTCTTCATCTTCTTCGCTACTCTTGGTTGTTGTTGAGACCATTGGTTCTCGAAACTCATTTCTTTGGCACTGGAGGCACATCCTATCTTTGCATCCTTTGTCACACTCCCTCAGTCATTATTTGGGCAAGCTAAGCGAGTCAACAAATCCGAACCAACATAACAGTGGATGTTTTTCTCCCCTGATCACATATTTGATTGGGGGCCTCCTGTCTTAATCCAAACAATGGACTCTGATAGTGGAAACTTTAAACATGGCAGCAGGTCTGTCAATCATTCCATGGGTAGATAAAAAAGGAAAAATATCTCATGCCTAAATACCTTTAGAAAATATTAAGTGACATGAAGATGAACAAGTATATTTATTACAGGGCATGATTGAGCCTTCAGTGTAATAATGAATGTGCACTTTGAATTTGCAGGGGAGGGACACAGTATGCAGCATTTTCCTAGTATTTGACCATAGAATCCTAGAAAGTTTAAAATCAAATTGGGACAGATCAAGGGAAAATTCCCCATCTCCACAAATGAATTTATTTATTATAAAGATATTGGAGGATGGGTGGCTGCTCGTCCCTCTCCACGGTTCAGAGGGTTCCCTGGAAATGTCTCAAAACTAAAGAAAGAACTTGGGGAAAATGCAGGAATAGGGTGATTCCTACATGGTAATGGAGATTAGGATTCAGGTCTTAGGAGCTCTCACCTCTGCCTTCCGAATTTGGTTAACCAAGCACAGATGTTTCATGGAGGGACTGGTTGTAGCTTTTTGGTCTTTAAGTAGTGTTATTGTTTGTCTATTGTCCTATTTACTCACTCACAGAAGAGTATATGAGGGAACATTAGAAAACCAGCCTAATGCAATGGTGGTTTTGTGAAGGGAGAGAGCATGAGAATAGGAAACAAGGGGGTCTTCCTCTGAGCAGTTAAAAATAGGTAGGGTGGGAGGGAGGGAGACACAAGAGGGAAGAGATATGGGGATATATGTATATGTATAACTGATTCACTTTGTTATAAAGCAGAAACAAACACACCATTGTAAAGCAGTTATACTCCAATAAAGATGTTAAAAAAAAATAGGTGTGGAAATCTCAATTCCATGAGAATGCTGGCAGGTACTTTTAACATAGCCACTTTCTGTTCCTGGATTTGAGCATCCCTGACCCCTCTGATACCCCCACTTACTTTCCATGAGGAAAGATGAAGAGACCCATTAGCTTATTAGAAGAGGATTGGCTTATTATTGGCTTCTCTTCTTGCAGAGCACAGGCTCTAGGCACGCGGGCTTCAGTAGTTGTGGCATATGGGTTCAGTAGTGTGGCGTGCGGGCTCTAGAGCTCATGCTCAGTAGTTGTGGCACATAGGCTTAGTTGCTCCACGGCATGGGGATCTTCCCGGACCAGTACTCAAACCTGTGTCCCCTGCACTGGCAGGCGGATTCTTAACCACTGTGTCACCAGGGAAGCCCCTTGTTTTCTTTTAATGCAAATGTTTTCAGACATGAACTACTGAAGTTGTCGTTTCACTGCCCTGTCCCAAATCACATGAAAGAAGAAAATAAGGAGAATATTCTTTCCTATTTACCTTTTTGTCTGCAACGCTTTCTTAGCAGAGCCAGGAGGAGCCCACCCGTCACTAAACCTGTTGTAGAAGCCACTGCTCCACCAAAATAAGTCAAGGCTTCCTGGATAGTCAATGGCCCCGCTGCAAAATAAACACATTCACGCATGCAAGCATAAGAAGAGTATTGTGCAGAAGACCATCATTCCCCCAGGAGGTCCCCAAGAACTCTAAGATGTGAGATCAAGTAAGTCATCAAAGGTCCTGGCAGTGCTAACAACCCGGCACAAAAACATCTGGAAGTCATAAACCACTGCAACAGAATGGGATGCACGTAGGGCCTGATTTTCTTCCTAATGCTTAAATATCAAACATAATTTCCAAAGGAGTCAGGGTAAGGACTCGATAAAAGGAATTAGATGATTAAATGGTAGACACAATAAATGGAAGTTTGGATAAACAAAGTAAACTGCGGGTAATTGGTGGGGGGGGCAATTGAAGATTTTTATGTGATGAAAAGTAGTTACAACAAGCTGCTAGAGAAAAGAAATGAAAAAAAGGGAGGGAGATGAAAGAAACCTTACAAAGAGATGGAGCTTAATTAAGGAAGATATATTGTATTTTTGGAGGTATATGTTAAACAAAGATCTTCTGAGATAATAAATTAGGATTCTGCATTAAATAACCTTCAGTTTAAAACATTTTGAAACTTCAAGATGTACTACACACAGATTATAAAGAAATGAGAGTATTCACTTCACAAACTGGAGCTTTGGAAAAGGAGTGGTGATCGTTTACACAGAGTCACTGAATTTGATTCCCACTGCTCTGCATGAGGTACAGAGATGCTGTCTGATTCATTGTGAAACAATTATTAAATGCAAGGGAAACCCAGTGATGGAAAGCAATCACTGTCAGAAATATTCAGAGGAGAGACCTGATTTCATTATTTTCCATATCTAAGCGACTTCCTAACCCATATGAGAAATAAACCTTGGCACGCTGGCATGATAGCTGACCACTGGCCATTCTCTTGGCACACTGTTCTCGCTGAGCCACTAAGTAAACGACCCTCTGGGCAATGGAAGCTGCAGGTTGATCCATAGCTGAAATTTCCCCGAGGGTTGGAGCAGTTCATCACTATTGGCTCAGTAACATGTAGCTTGGAGCATTTGACAGCTGCAGAAAAAAAGAATGCAGGAAAAACAAACATATAGAATGAACATAAAAGAGATTATGGATTCATTTGAAACCTGGCTAGCGTTGCCATTAGATGAGGCTTGTAAGATGATCTTACAAAAGATCAGAAAGGAAATGAGCTACTTTTGACATTCCCACTAGCCCTTCCAACATCACATATACTAAGATATCCACTCAAAGAATGATAGCCAAAGGACTAGGATGGGCACATAGTGGCAATTCAAATATTTCCTCCTTTAGGTCTTTGAGTAGCAGGGCATTACCTTGTGACATAAGGAAGGGGAAAAGTTGGTATGCCTGTTGCACATTGCTTCAAATTGGGATTGGTGTGGATTTCATGGAGGAGCTGACACTTGAAGTGGTCATGGGGCTTGGATGGGATTTCGACAGGCATGTACAGTGACTAGCTTGCTGGCAGATAGCATCAGAACTGCCTGTTCCTTTTCACATTACCTCTGCATACTGGAGCTACTGCTGTCCATTGTCCAGAAGGTCTGCATCGGAGAGCACTATCTCCCATGAGTGTGAATCCAACTTTGCATCCAAAGTGGCAAGTGGTATTCAAACCAAAGGTTCCCAGATGATGCTGACAGGACATTGTTCCTTGTTTTGGAGTGACGAGGGATGTGCATTGCACCTCTACAGTAGGAGCTGATACTATGTCTGTTGTGAGAAAATGTTTCAATTTAGAGAACTCCCAATTAGAAGGAGCACAACAGAGTTAAGACTGACATGGGGGGCTTCCCTGGTGGTGCAGTGGTTGAGAGTCCGCCTGCCGATGCAGGGGACACGGGTTCGTGCCCCGGTCCAGGAAGATCCCACATGCCACGGAGCGGCTGGGCCCGTGAGCCGAAGCCACTGAGCCTGCGCGTCCGGAGCCTGTGCTCCGCAACGGGAGAGGTCACAACAGTGAGAGGCCCGCGTACCGCAAAAAAAGAAGAAAAAAAAAAAGACTGACATGGAATAACTGCCTTCCACTCCTTTCATAATCAGGGAGGTTCTAGCAATAGCTCCTTAAGGAAGTTAAGGAAAACTATTAAAATCAGGTATGGAAAACCAGATGAGAAAAATGATCTAAAATTGTCCTTGGAGAGATGATTCTCCTGGCCAGAAGAAGAAATTGGAGGTGGGGGGGGAGGGGGTCGTCAATGTTACTGATACTAAAAACAAAACAAAACAAAGCCAGAATAATTGGTGCAGAAATATAAGAATTCAGTAGAAAGAGAAATATGTATAGGCCAATTGCTTGCTCAGTGCTGCTTTTTTTTTTTTTTTGCGGTACACCGGCCTCGCACTGTTGGGGCCTCTCCCGTTGCGGAGCACAGGCTCCGGACGCGCAGGCCCAGCGGCTATGGCTCATGGGCCCAGCCGCTCCGCGGCATGCGGGATCCTCCTGGACCGGGGCACGAACCGCGTCCCCTGCATCAGCAGGCGGACTCCCAACCACTGCACCACCAGGGAAGCCCATCAGTGCTGCTTTATTGGGAGATGGTATTGTCTTCTGGCCAAAGGTCAGCATGAAATGTGAGGCATGGATATTGCCACTGTCTGTCACTAACTTGCCACGTGGCAGAAAGATGGCAGTTGACCCCTCTCCACTTCAGCTCCTTGATTTGAAACACTGGACGGGTGACTACACCCCTAGTGCTCTCTCCTGGCGATGAAGCAATGGAAACCATTCAATCAACTCAACAAAGCTCTTTGAGACAAAGAGGCCACAATTACGAAAGAAAATCTGTGCTTAAGAATTGTTGTTACCTTTTATTCTCAAATGTGAAAAAGTCCTGTCACTCCTTATACATTATTAAATCCAGCCTGTGTTTTCTAGACCCCAGTAGATAACCCACTTCATGACAAGAAGTGGAGCTTTCACAATAATAATGATATCATGTGTACCTGTCATGTACTGAGTGTATGTAAGTGTTTGTTATTTTTGTTGAGGAAATTTCCAGAGGAAGAGCTGTCCCGGCAAGTGTGTCCTGTTTTACCGTCACAGGTCGGTCGGGGTGCCGTCCATCTTCCAGAAGCTGAGCATTCAACATGGCTGGACCCCTCCAGCTTAAAGCCCTCGTTACAGGAGAAATGGCAGGTGGAGCCAGCAGTGAATTCTCCATGAGTGTCAGGACAATCCAGGCTTCCCTGCTCTGGGGCAGATAGTTCTGGACACTTGATGGCTGGAGAATCAAATCAAGAATGTCACAATCTCCAAATTGATTTGGAAGCCCTGTTTTGCACCAAATTTATTCATTCACATTTTCAACAAATATTAACTACTTATTGAGCTCCCACTGTGTCAGGTGTTTTGCTAGGTAGCAGGCGTTTCACAATGAGCACAGCAGATCATGAAGTACAAAGGGCAGGGGGAGGGACGGTGGGCTTGCAGAGAGGCGTATAGGAAGAAGTCAAGGATTTAGGCAGTCATCCTCAAGAATTCACGATTTCATCCTCTTCTCTCTACGCCCGCTGCTTTAGAGACCTCAGAGCCTCCCCCCCAGCTCTCACTGTCCTATCTGTATAAATGCAGTCCAGGTTTTCACTTCTGTCCTTCCTCCTGCCTGAGACTACTTCCGGTTAGATATCCTGCTGTCTCCACAAATTCAACACGTCTAAACCTGCAATGATCAACTTGGGTCCTAAACTACTGTTTCTTCCATTTGGATCCCCAGGTTTTTTTTTTTAACCACAGTTTCATAGCACAGGAAAGCTCAAAACCTCCTGGTGAAGCTAGATTAGTTCCTGGGAAGTCCCTGAACTGACCTCATGTGTTCTTGCCTCTGGTTCTTGGCTCGCACTGCCCTAAATTTCTTTCAATTTTTACCGAATAAAATCCCACCCATCCTCTGGGATCCAAATGAACACAGCCTCTCTTAAGCCTCTGCTGATCACTGCATCCTGAAGTCATCTCCTCTGAATGCATCAGGTTTTTTCTTTGAACTCATATGCTGTCATATCACATGTCATCTCTTCCCTCTTCTCCTGGATAGAAAGCTCCTAAAACCCAAGAACCATAAATCTTTGTGTCTTCCCACAATTCACACTGCAGGAGCTCAAGAGGTGGTGCTCAACCACCATATGCCAAGTGGATGAGCAAATGAATTTTTAAATTTACTATTTCCCTCAAAAACTGTTTTGATAAGTTATTGCAGTTACCTATTTCTCTTAGGATCATGTCTTTCTCCCCGCGAAGGTCTCTGACATAAGACTGTTATTTATCAACAAATATTGGATTATTGACAAACTGAGGGGCGATTCTTTCTTTAAATCCAAGACGATCTGAAAGCAATGCTTTGGTCAGATAAGGCTCATTTTGCTTAGCTATTTTGCTTTTTAAAAAAAAATCTCTTGAAGTCCTATGTAATGCCTCATGGAAAAGTGATGTATTGGCTTTTACGTATTGGCCCACGTGCTTTTTGGTGGCAGGCTATTCACTGAAGGATTGTGGATCCTTACTGTGTGAACGCATTCAAACAGCCAAAGAAACATACTGAATTTCAGTTTAGAACTCTCAAATTTTTGAGTAATTAATAAATCCATGCCTGGCAGATCAATTCCATTTATCAAACATTTATTAAACATATCTATTGGTGTAAGTCATAGACATTAAATCATTTATGAACATTTTCACTAAAATAACTTTTTCAATATCTCCAAGAATTTCATATTTAAACCCAAGAAAATACATAAAGTCAATTGCATGAGAGTAGGGACCTTGTCAGCTCTTTTCAACACTGTATCCCAGGCAAGAGTGCCTGGCACAAAGTAGGGGGCCCAAAAATATTTGTCAAATGAATGAATAAGTTAGCACAATTTAATTTGGACACATTCTAACAAGTATTTTTACATGGTGTGAAAAGGAACAAGAGGAGTTACTATTTTTAAAAAATTGATTTAAGTGACCCCTAGTATACAAAGAGAATTACTACAGCATTAAATCTACTTGGAGGATATTGCTTTGGTCTCAGTCTTGTCAGTCTTTTTCTGACAAGGTTATAGATATATAGCCTTTTGTAGCTAGGAACGTCTCTAATCCTTCTTCTGTAAACATGAAACTTGTTGAATCTAAGGACTAACTTGTGTAAGGAAGCATGTTTTCCTGTCTGAGGGGCAGCTTTGGGGAGGTTCATGGAAGCCTAACCCAGAACGGGCAAGTGGTGGGCGCTCAGCAAACATGGGCTGAATTAAATTTGTGGAGCTGTCAAGGAAGTTGTCGGAGTGAAGAGGCCTAGTGCGGATGTAGAGGGAGAGATTTTTACTAAGGAATGTCCTCTGTGGGTAACTTTAAAAAGTAGTCATATTCTTGGGCTTCCCTGGTGGCGCAGTGGTTGAGAATCTGCCTGCCAATGCAGACAACACAGGTTCGAGCCCTGGTCTGGGAAAATCCCACATGCCATGGAGCAACTGGGCCCGTGAGCCACAATTACTGAGCCTGCGCGTCTGGAGCCTGTGCTCCGCAACAACAGAGGCCGCGATAGTGAGAGGCCTGCGCACCGCGATGAAGAGTGACCCCCACTTGCCACAACTAGAGAAAGCCCATGCACAGAAATGAAGACCCAACACAGCCATAAATAAATAAATAAATACATTGTGTATTATTTAAAAAAAAAAAAAAAGTGTCAAGGTATTTCAATGGGGAAGACAATATATAGTCTTTACAGCAAAAGATACTGAACAACAGGATATCATTTGGCAAACATGGGTCCTGACCCTTGCCTCACACCATGTAACAAGATTAACTCAAAAGTCAGAATTTAGGGCTTCCCTGGTGGCGCAGTGGTCGGGGGCACCAAAACCTGAGTCATTACAAGAAGAATAAAAGATGGATAAGGGTTGCTTTTATCGCCATACTTAATGCTCTATATTTGTGGACTTCAAGGCAGTGCTGCCTACTGGAAAGGTCTTCATTGATATTTTTCTGCACCCCATGAAGTACCTGTACATGACTGCCTGTGACTTCATGAATTATTGGGGTCACTGGCACTCTATTATTATCTTATGACATATTTAGTTAATTCTCTGTTTCTTTGTATTATCTCTTTTGACTTGAGTTGGATACAGTTTTGTCAAGAATTTTTTGGAAAGAAGATATATTATAAATAATAAATTTTAATTGAGTTGGCTGTTCTAAACTCAAATTTTAAAAATAAAGGCTAGGACTCTTCATGGAGTCAGAGAAATTTTGGGGGGAGTGGAGAAATAAAACAGATGTGAGCGAGCCAGGCCAGAGCTTAGAGGGCACCAGTTTGCTCTATTTTAGAACTTGGATGAGCAAGGATGTGGCAGAAGGGCAGAGCTAGGATTGGGATTTGAAACCAGGACCCATCCCTCCCCCATCAAAGTGAGGTTGGTCATTAGCAGGTGGGTCCAGCAGCCAAACATGGTCTCCAGAGGGCCAATGACAAAGTGATTGGGAAAACAGTAATCTGTGTCAGGATAGTGGCTCAACAGGTGGTGACATGGGGGACACAGAAACCGGATATAAGCAATTCAGCACTGCTTAGGTTCAGGGAAAGGAATTCAGGTCCTTGGGGGTGGGGGGCAAAGGCTGGGAGGAGACTGGAAAATACAGGCAGAGTTCAGGTCCTGGAGAGACCAGGAAACTGGCGTTCTAACTAAAAGGGAAATATCTGTGGACCTACTCAAAAAATGGAACCTCACATTGTGCTGTGAAGCAGGAGACTCAGCATTGCACTTGCCACACCACCCCTCCTTATTTGGTGGCCCTCAAGCCCCTTTGATATAGCCCAGGACTCTGAAAAACACCATGTGAAAAATCAAGGTTCGGTGCTGAAGGGTTAAAAATTCATGGACTCAGGCATATGGGAAAGGAAGAGGAACTATCTGCCTAAATCTAGAGAATAAATTTAGAGAATGAGGTAGAAACACAGGTACAAAAGCCAGAGCTAATGATCAGGTGCGCACAGGGTTGACAATTCCAAAGCCCATAGTTGACTAAAGCTGCTGCCCCTGGTCAAGTTTGGTTCTAGACACTGGGCAGGGCTAGGCCTGAAGGGTGGTGGGCAAACGCCACCTCGTGTGGAGAAAAGGAGGTGGAAAGGAGTGAGGGGAAATGGGGGCTTCAGAGATTACAGATTTAACAACCATGTTGATTGCATATATGATTTAAACTTTAGTGAGATATTTCTTAGGGATTTTTTATTATTTAGCTTTAAAACAGAATGTGGAAAAACAGAGTTTATGATAGATGCCCATGGAATAAACAAACGAGTGATTGAGAAATAAGTGACGAAGCCCTAATGATATCAGCCATAAATGTTCTAGATTCCTCCGGTGGCTTGTAGTATATCTTTTTAACAGCGGGTGATAGCATTTTATGTCCTTTAGTCTACAGAATTTGTGTCCAGGGAAGAGACCTCAGAGTTGTTGGGGTTTTTTTTTTTTACATCGTTATTGGAGTATAATTGCTTTAAAATGGTGTGTTAGTTTCTGCTGTATAACAAAGTGAATCAGTTATATATATACATATGTTCCCATATCTCTTCCCTCTTGCGTCTCCCTCCCTCCCACCCTCCCTATCCCACCCCTCTAGGTGGACACAAAGCACCGAGCTGATCTCCCTGTGCTATGCGGCTGCTTCCCACTAGCTATCGATTTTACATATATGTCCATGCCACTCTCTCACCTCATCACAGCTTCCCCTCCCCGCCGTGTCCGCAAGTCCATTCTGTACGTCTGCGGCTTTATTCCTGTCCTGTCCCTAGGTTCATTAGAACCATTTTTTTTTTTTAGATTCCATTTATATGTGTTACACACGGAGACCTCAGAGTCGATCTTGTCCACTCCTCTCCTTTTGGGATCGAGAAAATCAAGGGTGTGACGTGATTTACATGGTCCATGACTCCATGGAAGGGCAATACAGGTCTTCTTTGGATATTAATCTAGTGCTCACTCCACGAGAAGGAATAAGTACTTAACTCTTTTCACTAATAGATTTCTATCAACATATTTTCTCATTTGATCCCTCTCATTCTCTCATTGGATCACTCATTTCGGCAACTAGACAAGAGCAGTGGAAAGGAATAAATTTACAAGTGACTGACCCGGGATTTAGGAACCTGCCACTGTGTGGCAGTGTAGTGTAGTGTTGTGGTAAAAGCTCTGGCCCTGTAATCAGGATAGACCTGGGTTTGAATCCTAGCTCCTTACTTCCTATCTATTAGATCTTCGCCAGCTATTTATCTTCCATTTCCTCATCCTTAAAACGGGGAGAGTGACAACCATGTTAAGGATAGTTGTGTGGATTGAATGCAAAAATGCACATGAAATAGCTGGTACTTATTTACACAAGCAATAAAAATTAGCTATTACTGCTGGTATAGTACACAGAACAATAGAACAATGGCAACTTTTGAAAGTAAACATGAGCTATAAATTAGTCAATTCATAAACGTCTATTTTAGAGCACACTATATACTAGGTAGGTGTCAGTCAGATGTTTCGGGGGAATCAAAGACCCTTGCCTTTGAGGATCTACTAATTCATTGTCAATAGGGCTTGAGCTTGAATAAATTTAACCAGTAAATGATAAGCTTCAATTCAACAGTTACTTGTCACACACCTACTTTTTTTTTCTGTCTAGTTGCTGCAGGAAATACAAAGGTGAATGCGGCACAGTTGCTGCCCTCAAGGAGCTCATAATCCATATAGAAGTTGAGCAAGAGGAGAAACATACACAGATAGTTAAACTGTGAGATCCTTGAGGGGTTGGGATGAAATCACATCCATCCCTGAGTAAGCTCAGTGTCTGGGGCTTAGTAGCGCTCAGCGAAGGTGGATGTGGGAATGAATGAGTAAGAGTGTAGTAGAAAAATTCTTTATAATGAAGTAAAAGTCCCAGTAACATAGCAGAACTTCATCACTTACTAATAGTGTGAATTCCAACAAGTTACATAATCTCTGAGCCTCTATTTTCTCATCTGTAAAACAGAGACAATACTGCCTGTCCTCATTATTTTAGAATTGTAATAAACATCAAATGTCACAGTGACACTAAAACACGTTATAAAACTATGAAGTGTTTAAAGTTATTATTATAAGACTATTCAGAGAAGACTTCCCGGGTGGCGCAGTGGTTAAGAATCCACGTGCCAATGTCGGGGACATGGGTTCAAGCCCTGGTCCGGGAAGATCCCACACGCCGCAGAGCAACTAAGCCCGTACGCCACAACTACTGCCTGAGCTCTAGAGCCCGCGAGCCACAACTACTGAACCTGTGAGCCACATCTACTGAAGCCCACGCACCTAGAACCCACGCTTTGCAACAAGAGAAGCCACCGCAGTGAAGAGCCCGCGCACCGCAACGAAGAGTAGCCCTCATTTGCCATGGCTAAAGAATGCCCGTGCGCAGCAATAAAAACCCAATGCAGCAAATAAATTTATATATAAAAAAAGAATATTCAGAGAGAGAGAGAAAAGCTTTTGGTCTAGATTGTTATGCTTTGTGGGGAAAACTTCCTTTAGCTTAGGAACAGGTTTACATGAATTGCTGATGATCCTTCATTCTATACGGTTACTTGAGAAGCTGTAAGAGAGGATAGACCCATGGTCCTACCGTCACACATTGGTGGGGAATCTGTCCAGTGTCCAGATGGAGTACAGTCCAATCTTTCCGGTCCAGATAAAGAGAATCCCTCATCACAGGTGAACTGGCATGTGGTCTTATAACTGGAATCTCCAAGAGGCTGGACACAGGTCTTTGTTCCATTCTGAGGGTTTGGGAGAGATGCGCAGGTAACGGCTGCCGTGGGCATGGCCGAGGAGGAGAGAGGAGGTTGTTTTAGAACAGAGCAACTTAAATCAGTGTGTGGTGTGTGTGGTGTGTGTGTGTGTGGTGTGTGTGTGTGTGTGTGTGTGTGTGTGTGTGTGTGTCCTTAACATACCAGGGCAGCATGGGGTTAGAAATGATTGTTTGAATTTCATGGTGCTTTGTCACCTGGTAGAAGTCTTGTACGTGTGAAATAGCAGCAGTTGACAGTGGATTGGTATCCTGAAATGCTCACTGCCAAAGAGCTTTAGAGGTGATTTAAAAGGGAGCTGGTTCTTTGTTGGGAAAGCTAGTGATGCACCTCATGTTAGTTGCCCCTGGACAGGAGAAGGACTGGCTGCTTCCTTGATACCTTCCTCAGAGATAGACCTGATCACCTTGCCATAAAGCAATGACAAGTGATTGGAAATAGGGAAATGGAGTAAAATACTTTTTTTTTCCCCTTCCAGAAGTTCCTTCCCCCAACCAAGTGGTGGTAAGAATCTGGGTCCAAAGCCTGCCTCTGTTACTTACTAGCAATGTATCTCTGGACAATAAGCTTTCTGAATCTCAGTTGCTTCATCTATGAAATGGGAGAAAAAACAATCCTTGCCTTGCAGGGATCCTCAGTTATACAAAATAATAAGTTAACTAAATCATAGGCAAAAATTAAATTAAAATATATTTTAACAATCATGACACAAAGTAGGCACATAATGTAACTGGCCATCTGCAGATGCTCTTCCCACCAGTGTCATCCTACAGTGACCAGCCCCAGATGACACTACTTGTTCACCTACAAAAAAACAGTAAATAAGATCTCATGGTTCTTTGCCACAGCTTATCCATGTGGAGTTTGTGGTGCTAGAGGACTTGATTTGGTTGGAGATCATGCTCTGTGACTTTTGGCAAGTCACTTAACCTCTCTGAACCTCAATATGTTCACCTTTCAAATGTGGAGAATAGCATTAAATAGCTCCCAGGATTTTTACAAGGCTAAAAAGTGAAAACACTCTGTATGCAAATGTTAATGGCTGCCAAGATATCCCTCAGCCAATTAGTGAAATAAAACTCAGATTAAACATATTGGCATTTAAAAATGAAGGCTAAGAGAACGCATGGCTTAGGGTGTTTCTTCTTCACTGTTTGGCCTGATTGGGTAGTGTATGGTTTTAGACCAGAGACAGTGGTGGTGTGGATGAACCTAGGGCCATTTCCACTGATTTGAACTGCCTGAGGTCTTGAGAGCATTTTCTATTTCTCTTTCTCTCTCTTCCCTTCCTCCCTTCTCCTTTCCAGCTACATTTCACCCCCAACCCCCCAATCTCATCCCTTGGTCGAAAGACCTAGTTATTTTCTGCCGCTTGAAAAGTCTTTCTGTATTCAGTGTGGGAGTGGTGGGTAAGGGGGAGCAGGCAAGTCAAGCAGCCTATAAACTGTAAGGACAAATTGGGAGGGTGTTGGTACCATGAGTCTGTTTGCAGCTCTTTTGTGGCCTTGCCTTCTGATAGCTCGGGTGGGGCAAGGGGGACCTTGGAAAGGGAAATTGAGAACACCCTCTCAAGAGCATTACAACAGCTTGTGAGTGCAAGCCTCGTGGTACCTTTCTGCACAGACCACATTTGGGTATTTCACTTGATGCTTGCCCGGCAACAAGAGGAGAAAGTTCAGTCAGAGTAAACAAAGAACTAAAAGCGGAAGGGAAGTGGAAGGGCACAGGAAGCCATGGTGAGTGTGAGCCTCCTTGCTGTGAAACACCCACAGGTGGGCCAGTGTGGGGCAATGAACTGCAATCTGTGCCCTGAACAGCCCAGGGTTGTTCGGAAGGGTGCTAAGCATTGTAACACCCTCCTCAGGGACTCCAAGTTCTTCCCCAAAGCTGTGTGGACTTTATAGTATATTCAGCCTTCAGTGTAGCCCAGGTGACAGCTGAAGAGCAAAGGTCACAAGCCTCACCTTGGTCTCTGCAGACCCAGCTCAGGAGGCGTGCCCATCCCTAGCCCCTGCGGCTTGCCATGCTCTCTTGTGCCTGGGGCTAAAGGACATGCAGTTCTATTGAGTTGGTCAGCCCCTTTGTTCTTTCGTTTGTTCGTTCATTCATTCACTCACTGTTGACCTAACTTAACAGTAGTGTGTATCTGTGTGTGCTTGTGTGTGACCTGAATAGCAAGTGGTTTCCTCTTTATTAAAAACATGTTTCTGCCTGCTTTCACTCATGTTGGAAGTGGGTACGAAGTGAAAAGCAAAGGCAAACAATGCAAAATTGGCTAGTATTTTACCTACCTAATTTTATTATTAAAATTGTATATATATGCATCATAAAAATACTAATCACATGGAGGAAAAAGTGGGAAAATATTTGAAGAATTCATACAAGAAGGGAGAAACGTAACCAGTGTCTGGTTTAGGGTTGGGTATTTGGGGGAGGTATTTAAGAGGATTTTTTTGTTTCTCTATTTCCTTATTTTTCTGTAGCTTTTATAAATAAAAATTTTATTTTTTAAAAGCAGTATTTGCCATAAATGTAAGTAAATAATTGGATACACTGAGTAGAAAAAGGAATGGGGAGTATAAAAAGCATACATCTGTCCTTCAGTTCCTAAACACAGATGATTAAAACCAGTTCTAGTCCATACAATAACTGCCTTTAGTTTATATCAAGTGTAATGCAGACAAATATGCTTATGCTGAATATATATATACTTTTTTTCTTCTGAGAATCCTGTTGACCTTGCATGTACAGATTAGTCTCTTCCTCTTTTCATCAGTCTTCACTTTACTCTAAGTGGATTTCTCCAGTCTTAACACAGATCTTGGAGGATGTTTGCAGTCAGGCACCTGTAAATTCTGCCCCTCCCATTCCACTATTAAACCCGGGAGTTACCCCCCATTCCACCATTGTACTCCGTGGTTCCTAGGAACAAAGTGCCAGATCAGTCTTGGAACAACCATCCTGAGGCTAGTTCTTCCCTCTGGCCTTCTTTCCAGATACTATCTTCAGCCAAGTGAGAACAGTCCACCTGGTTCATGATAGGAGCCTTCATGTCCTGGGAAAGGCCCCAGGACAGAGCTGGCACCAGGCCGCCACCACACCCCCCTGCCACCTTCCTGTTGCCAGACATCCTGTCGCTTGTGGTACCTGCCTAGCCCCTGAAGGCATTTGCATTTTGAATCCCTGTGTTATGTGATGACAGTGTTATTCATTTTCCAGTCCATTTCAAGTTTCTGTCCCCTAGACAGTTACCACCTTTAAAATACAGCTTTTCAAAATAAGCCTACAGTTTATTTCCAAGACACTGGAAAGAATTCATTTTACCTTGGCATTCTGGAAAAGGAGCATTCCAGTTCCCCGTATCCAAGCATTGCAGCACACTTGCTCCCACCAGGAGAAAGCCCTCATCACAGGTGAAGCTGCAGGTCGACTGGTACATAAAGGCACCAAAGGGATGGGAGCAGTTCACCTGGGCCTTGTTTGAGGCTGGAAGGTACTGGCACTGCAACGCTAAGGAGTGAGGAAGTGAGAAAGTAAGGGAGTGAGGAAAGTAATAAACAAGTACTCACTGATTTCCACCCCTTAACTCTTCCTAGTGCCAACAAGAGGGATTTCTGAATTGGGCATGTTTAACCTGGAGGACGAGAAAAGTGTCATATAATCCCAATGCCAAATGAAGGACTTTATGAGGAAATGTTGAGCCATCA
Source organism: Lipotes vexillifer (assembly GCF_000442215.2). Classification (NCBI taxonomy): domain Eukaryota; kingdom Metazoa; phylum Chordata; class Mammalia; order Artiodactyla; family Lipotidae; genus Lipotes; species Lipotes vexillifer. The sequence goes on from NW_006785816.1 coordinate 3,544,514, forward strand.
TTAAGCATTTGGCAATATGTATTCATAGTTTTAAAAATATCGTACTTTTGGACCCAAGAATCTATGCTAAGTATGTAACAAGATGCATATCAAAAATCAGTTCAGAGAATTTTTATCATGATATTATTTGTGAGAGCAAAATATTGAAAATGAACATAAATGCTACTAATTAGAGGCCGAAAATTAACTATCGTGGATCCATGAAAGGAATATGATATATTTCACCTTGGAAAGATATGGGAGGTGTCTCAATGCACAATGTCAAGTGAAAAAGCAGGATAAAAATTATATACACACCATGATCTCAATCATATAATGCAGATGGCCATAAATAGAGAGAACACATGTATTCTATATATATCAAGTCTTTTCTCATCTTTAAAAGGGGAGCAATAGTTTTAACTACCTCATGGAGTTGGACTAAAATGCTCAATAAATATTATCTATTATTATTATTACTAATAGTAGTAGCAGCAGCAGCAGTAGTAGCAGTAAATAGTCTTAAAATCATTATAGCTATGCATCAGATGCAGACCTTGAATGTCAGAGTGGAAAATGCTAAGAAGGCCTCTACCAGGGGAGTTATTGAAACCACATATCTAGGTGCTTAAGAGAATAGTCAATTCTCTCTTTTGGATGATTAGACATTTACCTGACTGGAGACAAGAATGTCTCCAGTGACCCCTAAAGACCCTCTCCCTTTAAGCATGTCAAAGGGCTCTCTGTGTCTTTGTCTCTCAGACAATACCTTCCCAGTACACCCCATTCCCCTATAGCTAAGCCTCACCATCACGTTGTATGATGATCTATTCCTCTACTGCCTCACTTTTTTTTTTCAATCTTTTAACTGTAGTAAAATACACATAGCATAAAACTTATCTTTTACCACTTAACCATTTCTAAGTGTACATTCCAGTGGGATTAAGTACATTCATATTTTTGTGCAACTATCACCACCATCCATCTTCAGAACATTTAAGAGCAACTACCTATTCCTCCTCTAGGCCCCAGCAACAACCATTCCACTTTCTGTCTCAGTGATTCTGACTACTCTAAGTGCCTCCTATATGTGGAATCATTCAGTACTTGTCTTTTTGTGATTGGCTTACTACACTCAGCATAATGTCCTTGAGATTCATCCATGTTGTAGCATATGTCAGAATTCCCTTCCTTTTTAAGGCTGAATAATATTCCATTGTATGTATGTATATACCACATTTTTCTTATCCATTCATCTATGATGGACACTTGGGTTGCTTCCACATTTTAACTGTTATGAATAATGCTGCTACGAACATGGGTGTATACATCTCTCTTCGAGACACTACATTCAGACCACTGCCTCATTTTAAAATCAGGTACACTTAGACCCAGGGTTCACATAAATTGCTTGGGATCTCACATGAAATGCCAATATTTTCATTCCTGGGACATAAATTCTGTGTGGGGTACCTCTTGTAAAAAAAAATAATCTTCATGACTTCCCTATGCCTCAGTTCTTCAAGAGCAAAATATTGAGAACATGAACTATTTAAAGGAGATCACTTTGTAAAATCAGATCAGAGAAATATGATTTACAAGGTAATGTTATGATCATTATTTTACCTACATTTGTAAAGCTCATAGCAGTTTTTTAAATAAATTTATTTATTTTATTTAATTTATTTTTGGCTGTGTTGGGTCTTCGTTGCTGTGCCCAGGCTTTCTTTAGTTGCAACGAGCGGGGGCTACTCTTCGTTGTGGAGCATGGGCTCTAGGCGCCCAGGCTTCAGTAGTTGTCGTGCATGGGCTTGGTAGTTGTGGCTTGCGGGCTCTAGAGCGCAGGCTCAGTAGTTGTGGCTCACAGACTTAGTTACTCTGTGGCATGTGGGATCTTCCCGGACCAGAAATGGAACCTGTGTCCCCTGCATTGGCAGATGGACTCTTAACCACTGTGCCACAAGGGAAGTCCCTCGTAGCATTTTTAAGCTTGCATTTACACACATTAATCCACAACCACTAGTGAGGCAAGTAAGGGAGATAATAGTACTCTTATTTTGTAGGTGACACTGAGTTTTAGAGAGACCAAAAGCTTGTTGCCAGGAAATGACAGAACTGGACTAAATGTCTTGTCATTACCCTTCCACTGTTCCATGCTGTTCCTCATGCATAATTCTTTCCTCCCAGCACCCACTCCTTCATGCCAACTCACGACATCCATGTCAGTCCATGCAGCCCTCGCCTTGCGTTTCAGGATACTGTAACGAACACATGCCTAAGAGTGCCCTCACTCACCACTTCATCCCGAGTGGCGACACAAAGGGCCTGGCACATAATAGAGTCTTAGTGAATGTTTGAATAATAAATGAATGACAGAACTGAATGCACATGCTGATGCCTTTAATAAGCTGAGAGGCAGGGAAGCAACGTTATGCTATCAACAGTACCTTGACAGACTGGGGCTGGCGCTGTCCACTGTCCCAAATCAGCACATCGAACTGTGTCAGCTCCTCTCAGTGTGAAACCCTTAGCACAATGAAAGCTACAGTTGCTGTTGTACTGAAATGCTCTCGAAGACAGGGAGCAATCCATGCTTCCGTGGACAGGACTCTCCAGAGGCTCACAGGCAATGGCTAAACGGAAAAAGTGTTTGTCTGATACTGGGCAGTAGAAGGGCTCAATTCTTTCTCAGAAGAGCCCCTTGAGAGATGCTCCATCTTTTCGACCCACATTGTCAGTTACATGCAGAACCCTAAATCCTCCTTTTTCGAAAAGAGGTATCTGCCAGGAACACCTTGCCATGCCCCTCTTTACCTGGATCACTCACCTGCCCTTCAAGTCTCAGCTTAGACCTCACTTTCTTTAAGAAGCCTTCCCTGCCCACCCCAGCTCGGGCTAGAAGCTCTTCCAGTGTGCTCTCACAGCCCCTGTTCTTGAGCTGTTCATGCATTATTGTAATTCTGCCCCTCCCCTTAGACCGCAGTCTCCTTGAGGCTGGTGTCATTCATCCAGAGCTGTATTCCCAGAGCCTGGCAGTGTTTCGGGCATTGAAGGTGCTCTTTAAATATTTATTGGCAATATTTGTGAAATTGGATTGTGAAATTGGCAATATTTGTGAAATTGGATCTGTTCATATAGAACAGACTGGACTTTTAAGGAAAAAGCTGGAACAACATACCTTATTGCTGGCACTCTAATACCGAGCCCTATAAAATGATCCTGAAAGAGCCTTGTCTCTTGAACACAGGATGTCATCTTAATCAGACTTCAATTGCCAAGTGAGTGCAGCCCAAGGTCAGTTCCTGAGCACAATTAAGCCCCGAGGGACCTCAGTTCTGATAAAGACTGGCTTCCTCCTGCTTTTCCTTGACAAAGCATTTCATCTCCAGGATACTCCTGGAGTTTATCAGAGTATAAAGACTACCTGTACACTGTGACCTTAGACCTCTGTTTTTTACAGAGTCAGGGCATTTAAGAACCAAAGACCCTCTAGTGTTTCTCTCAGATGAGAAAAGTGAGGCTCAGAAATTTTAAGTGACATCCCTAAGGTCTTATATGTAGACAGTAGTAGAGCTGGGTTTATAATCCAGGTCTCCCGGGAATTCCCTAATCCAACATTTAATTTCCCCCATATCCTAGTCCCCATTTTTGCTTCATAAGATGAAGGTGTGAGGCAATTACACAGAATTCAGTTTTGTGGTATTAGCTAACTGCCTAGAATTGTGTCACAACCTCTTTTTCAATGCAGTGTTCCTTTGATCCTTTGTCAAAGGCTACCACTGAGGGCTATGATGAGCAATCTCTCTCTGTGTCCTAACAGCCACTCTTCTGACTCCATCTGAAGTATAGGAAGGACACTGACCCACAGCTTCTCTACACCAATGAGGCAGGGAGGGAAAAAAGAGGCAGAAACAAAGGCTCTCTGCGAGGTACATTATACGAGCTATTTAATTGTATACTTTTTATATACTTCATCCTCACTGAAGCTCCTTGCAATCCGTAGCTCATTTCATGGAGGAGAAAACCATGCCTCCCGGACGCTGAACAACCTGTTTCAGTGCCAGAACCTGGAGGAGGTCATCCTAATGTTAAGAGCCCTTGATCTTTCCACTGTGCTGTGACTCCTTCCTGGTGCATTGGGGGCTGCTAATGAAAAATCCTACCCTCGAAGGTTGGCAAGGGTGCAGTCCCCCAGCCAGGGCCAGTGCAGCAGAGTGTGTCCCAGCCCCTCACTCGATGGTCAGGTTCACATTCAAATTTGTAGCTGGAGCCATTGCAAAGGCAGTGAGGGGATGGACACAGTCCAGGGTTCCTTTGCTAGGGGCTTCCGGGAGCTGACACTGTGTAGCTGGAGAGAACAACCAAGGACAGAGAGAAAGGTACTAAGGAAGGAGAAAAACCATGCCCACAGCTAGAGAGCAATGGTGAATCCACCTCTGAAATTCCAGGTGGCGCTAGGAATCTGTAAGGTTCAGGAGACCCTAGTGATGTTTGTCCAGACTTGTATGTAGTACCAGGCTTCAGGGGGACCTAAATCTCTTTAAAATAAAAGACTCCTTCAAGCTTTTTCTAATGTCCTTTATTCCCTTTACTGCTATAAACCTGTCCTGGTACGTCTTCTAGTGTCTACTTACAGATGTAGATGCTATCCTTTCCCTCTTACGTGAAATTTATGAATGAGGTCGTTCTGAAATTGCTTGAGGGCAGTGAGTTTTGGGGAAAGGAGGACTTTTAAATTTTGTTTAAAATAAGTAGTAAAATCAGCCTCTTTTTTTTTTTCTAGAGCCTGACACTCTTTTCCTATCCCAAATGAACACAATCTAGCTGAGTGGTAGGTAAAAGGAGAGTCAAGTTGTGGTGATTCAGGCCAGTTTCTCCGTAAGCTAGCCAGTTTCATCTGTGCTCCCATCAAGAACCAGGTGCCGTGGACATTATACATCCCCAACTGCCTGAAACTCACCTTGACACACTGGAGCTGGGGCTGTCCACACGCCTGAGGCTGTGCACTGCATCACCTTTGGCCCAACTAATGCAAATCCCTCTTTGCAACTGAAGCTGCAGCTGGACTGGTGCTGGAATGCTTTTGCAGAGTGGAAACAGGTCATGCTTCCTTGCTCAGGAGACTGCAGGGGTGGGCACTGGACAGCTAAAAACAACCACAGAACAATGGCATGAGCCCTTAGATTATGCCTAGCACCTTGGAAGCCTTGAGATGCTGCAACAGCTGTCTGCATCTTCCCAAAGTGTCAGGCAGGTGATGAACTTTGGTGGTTAAATGGTACTTTCAGTAGCTGTTTGGAAAGATCCAAGCATCCTTTTGTTGTTTGTTTTTTAAAGAAGCAAGGTAAAATTATCAAATTAATAATACCCAACCCCTAAATCATTATTGTACTCTGCTCACTTTGCAATTAACAAAGGGAGAAGGACCCTTTTGTATTGCTTTTGCCTGAGAATCAAGAGCTAAACTGACTACCTCACTCCACAGATACAAAATCATGAAAAATAAAATTAGTGTTACTCTGGTTGACGAGTAATAGTCATCAGCAGAATTTCCCATCTAATGTAGATACCCGTCATTTCCCTTGTCTTTTAAACGGGGGAAGCTTGTTCTCGCCTCTGAAATTCTAGTTGTGAGTGAAGATGGAAAGAACTGGGTCTACATACCTACACACTGTGGAGGCGTACTCGTCCAGATTCCAGAAGCCAAACATTCCAGCTCGCTGGGTCCATTCAGTGTGTACCCTTCAGCGCAGTGGAAGCTGCACTGTGTGTTGAAAGGGAAGTTTCCCAGAGGGTGACTGCAGTTCATGAGCACGTGTTGAGGGAGGTCAAATTCGCTACACTCTGTGACTGTGGGGACGAAATATTGATTTCTTTCTTTGCGGGTGGAAAGACAATGTTAGGTTTGCTAAAAGCTGAGCTTTTTGTATGACCCACCTAAACCAATCTCCCTGGACTTCTAATCCAACCTGTTCATCGTTAGCTTTGTATTGGTTGCATCTTGGGAAATAATCATTCTTTCACTGGTTTTTATTCCCAACAAGCAAAATTAGCCTGAAAGAGTTCTCTTTGTTTTACTGCCTTTTCATTTCCATTTTACGTTTTGAGATCTGGGGAGGAAATGCTCTCTCTAAGAATAAAGTGTTTTAACCCAGAGTGTGTGTCTCTGACAGCTTGAGTGAGGCAGATTGACAGATGGTAGAGAGAGGCCCTAGGACTATAGCCTTTACTCACTGGAGCAACTCCAGCATGATTTTCTTCCTGGCATCGCCTCTAGCACGAGACCAATGACCACAGTACTATCAACAAAATAGTGGCCTCACCATATTCACATTCTGGTCCGTAGAATCCAGGGTAACAGGAGCAGGTATAGTTTCCGATGGTCTCAATGCACTCTCCTTGCTTGCTGCAGGACATATCCTGGCAGGAGGCTGCATGGATACAGAAGGGTCGGAATCATGGGCATTCCCAGGAGGTGTGAAGAAAAGCTGGACTCTTATTCCAAGTCACAGACTTGGTCCCACTTGGGTAAGCTTGATCTAGCCAGACAACAGAAAAACCACAGCATCCCCTGGAGAGCCAGCTTGTTCCCTGTGAAGGACACTGTCGGAGGCTGCTGGAGCGTTCCCTGGCTTCTATTTGAGGCTGCATTTAGTGTTGCCTGAAGAGGGGTTGCCATGTGCGGACACAGAGGGACAAATAGAGCCACCAATACACGTGTAGACAGTGAAACTCCTCTGTGTGGTACAAAATAGTTGTGGCTTTTAACTAAGAGCATTCATAGAGTTGTATTATTATGGAAACTCCTATGACAGATATCACAGCATGGAGGTTAGGAACCAGGGGTGGCATACATAGTCAGAATCCACGCTCCACTCCCTAATATTATGTGACCTCAGGCAAGTTACTTCTTTGAGCCCAACCTGCCCACTGTCAGGGCCAAAGCTCTTCCATCTTTGTTCTAAGTCTATGCCCGACACCACATGGTGGAGGAGCAAGAGGACCTGAATGAGATGTTTAAGACCTACTCATGGTCAAGGACAAATGACCTTATGGGGAGCTGTGTCACAAGTCTAAATATGCCAGATTTAGATGGTACAGAGACGACTGGCCTGCCAGGCCCTCCTCACTAAGTCTATGCCACTTGGGTGACAGCACAGAGAAGGAGCAGAGTTTCTTTCCTGTAAGAGACATGTTGAGGGTGTATGCACTATGCCCTTGGTGGTAGATTAGTATTAGAATTGATACCATGAAAGCACTGAGAGTGTTTTTATTGATGAGGTCATAGCTGGGAGCACGGTCTGTGGCCAGACTCTTTTCTGGTGGTGTTTCCTAAGCCCAGCCAACCATTGGTCTACATTGGGGTCTATCACAAGAGGAAATCCATATGTCACATAGCGGGTTGTGCTATTTGGTCTCTATATTCCCTCTTAACCCTGAGATGCTGTAGCTCTATAAGCCATGCAGTGTTCTACAGCAGGAAGTTCTGATGGCAGCCAGTGAGTTTGGTGAAGCTGCACTGAACCACTGGGAAGGGTTCCAGGTAAAGAGAAGACGCAGGAAGCAACAGGAGTTCCTAAATAGAAGTTCGGTCCATGTCTTCCACCCTATTCACCTTGACCCACCAGTGCCTTATAGTAATACCTGCCTGCCCTATGCTCTCAGAGCATAAAAATTTTGTTCTAACTGTAGCTTCCTCAGGGTCTCAGAACTCTTCCTCAGGGTCTCAGAACAGCCAATGTTCTGTATTCTATTCCATTTCAGGGTTTCCAGGCAGGTTAATAACTTATCTATTTCTTGGATCTCCAGGAAAGAACATAATGGTGATTCAATGAATCAACCTTTTTTTTTTTTCCTTGACACCTTGTTCTGAGATCTAAGAAATCCTGACATTTAGGGAATTATTCCACCTTGGTTTTTTGGTTGCAGTGTAGTGTACCTATCTATTTCTCATCTATCTCCCACAGAGGACTGATGGTTCCCTACATTCTTTACATCTTGGATGGCAAAATGGCAATCAGTGCCTAGAGTATTGTATTAGTGGAGGTGGAGTTCCAGTGAAATTGTACCAATTAGTGAGGCCTGCCATTGTTGCAGGCTAGAGGAGTGGCCTTGTTCATTATCATTCATGCCAGTAATTTGCAATCTCTTTTCTTCCTTGCAAGCTTTATTGAGGAAGACTGTCTTGCAGAAATGGAGGCTGAAGTTTGAGTGGAGAGGGGAAGCAGTGGAATATTGGAACATCTCGTGGCAGCCAAGATAATCTGGTCAGGACAGTTGTAGGGAGGCATAGCCCAGGAAGGGTAGGGAGCTGACTGAGAGAGCAGTAGGATGAGCAAACACTCTCGTAATGTCCGTCCTGGCCTATAAAGAACAGGTCATTATTTTATTTATTAAATATAATAATAAGTTATTTGTAAAATGAGATCTGACGACATGACAATGCGTGTATGGATATGCTTCCTCTCAGCTAGGAGGCTGTATGAGGAGAGGGAGAAAGTACAGGGAATGCTCTATACTCTGTATTCTGTTCCATTATTGTTGAGGGCTTCTGAGGGGAGGTGTTTATAACCTAACAAATTTAGAACATATATAGCAGAGTGTGGCATCTGTAAGATGATTTATTGAAGAAGCTTCAGAGTACTCAGGACTCTCTTGCCCAGGGCAGTCCATACTCTCCCTAGCTACAGTGTTTGTATGCTACCCAGGGCAAGGTGAGCTCCTCTGGATGGAAAGCCGCATCAGAAAGATGGAATCAGTTCTGGCACAAGGCGCATGACCACAGGAAGACCAAGCTTTCACGCAGGTCTGCTTACTCTGGAATCTGGAGAGTGGAGAACCAAATATACTCACAGGATCTCACCTTCAGTTACCTCTTCCCTTTCCTCACCCCTCATCCCCTACCAAAGGCCAATGGACCTGGAGATATGTTGCTGTTGAAGGGAATCTGTAAAGCACTGTCATCCTTAGTCATGTTCTCAGATTGCCTCCTGAGAATGTTGAGCAAAGGGTGTGGTTGCATATGTGGCTAAAAATACCACCTTTGGAGTAAACATGAGTTTGAAACTGGCTCCATCATCAAGAAACTTAGAATCTTGGGTAGGTTCTTGAATAGCTCTGAGCCTGTCCCTCATCAGCAAAATGAGGGCAGTAGAAGGAGCTGATTGATGAGGTTCTCATGAGGACCAAATGCAACTAATACTAAATAGACTAATGACACACGAACTAATAGTAATGCCTGGAACATACTGGTGTTCGATAGGTATTAGTTACAACTGTATCTCCTAGAGGCAAGGCCAAGTTCCCTCTCAACTTACACAGTCTCTTATTCTAGGGCACAGTGGTACAAAAAAGCTCTGGACATAAATTTTAGGAGACAAATCTCCTGAGCATCTATTTCATCAATTATAAATTAGAAGGGTGGACCAGATGATATTAAAATTTCCTTCTGGCTTCAAAGGGCCAGTTTTCTCTAATCCTGAACTTATTATCTTCTTCAAGGTGCTCAATAATGCTGCTTGATTGACAGTTTACTCTTTGTTTTCATGTCCCTGACTTTGAGACTCAATGTTATTGACTCAGGGGCTATATTAACGAACCAGGGAAGGCATTTTTTATAAACAGTCGGATTTCAGAGCAGAGAAGGCCCTACCTGTATAGCACAGTGCCCGCTTTTTTTTCCCGCAGGGCTCATCATTCCACTTGCCAGGGGCTGACGAACTCTTGATGTAGATCTCCACGCAGTCCTGGTTGTTCTTCTTGTTGTTGGGCTCGTTGTCAGCCCAGTTCTCAGCCTCCTCGGTGAGAGTCTTTTTGGTTCCCACCCAGGTCCATTGATTGTTGACCTTTCGGATCCCAATCCAGTAGTAAGAACTGTAGTAAGGTATGGCCTCATTGAGGTAAGCAATCTCATTTTTATTCTGGATAGCTACTAAATCCGTGTAGTACTTCTGGCAGAATGCCCGGGAATAATTCCATGAATATGATTTGTTGCTGTAGTGATAGGTCCATGCTGCCACTTCTTTCTGATTAATTAGCTCTAAGTAAAGGAAAGCGTGGATCAGGTTAGCACCCCTAATGAGAAGGAGATTGTGAGCATAAGTACACCTCTGTGTAGTCAGATGAGTTTGACTAGAAGACAAATACCAAAAACATGACCGTTTTATGTCTAATCTAGTTGTTTTAAGGAAAAAGAGTGGTTTCCATCTTTTACTTGAAAGTATACATTAAGTCGGAATAAGAAAATGTCCTCTTCTGAGGATACTTGGTATTCAAGAGCTGGAATCATAAGATACCAGAGTTGGAAGGGACCGTAGAGGTCATCTAACCTTCTCCTTTTATAAATGGAGGAGACATTGAATAATCTGCCCAAGCCCAAAGTAAATGACATGTAAAATGTCTCAATGGCTGCCTCATATCTCCAGCTGCTTCCTCTTCACGGGGAAAGTGAGATGCTTTATGATCTGGCACCTACCTGCTGGTCCAGCCTCATCACCCACCATATTTACTTTTTTAGTAAAACGTTAAGTCCCACTTCCATGCCTTTGCACGTGCTCTCGCTGCTCTTCTGGCTGCCCTGCCCGCTTAGGCGTGGTAACCTTCCTCCCCTACTTTCCTGACTTCTCCAGGTGGGCTTGGTATTCAACTCCCACTGCACCCTTCTCTGTCTCCACCTCCCCTACTGCCAGGTATTGCAGCATCTGTCTGTATGACATGGGTCGCATGTGCTAGATTTTGAATCCTGATGGTGGTCTCTTTTTACCTCTGGATTCTTAACACCAAGCACAGAGCCTGGCACTTAACAGGCATTCGCTCCATACTTGTTGGGTGAAACACAACAGGTTTGTGGCAGAGGCTCATTGTACCTCCCGGTTTGCAATCTTAACACTTCATCCCACTGCTCTGGGCTGTTTCCCTTCGATAAATTACTTCCTCCATCTCTGCTTACTCACTTGTTAAAACAGGGCTTAAAACAGGCCTTTTAAAGAGATGTTTGTGGACTCAAATGTGCCCCTTAAAGGTATAAAGGGTACTATGATGCGAGGTATTGTTATCCTAGCCGGTGGGAGCTCACCCCAGCCAGAAGAGGCCAGTTCCCATGTGAAGAGGTGTACAATGTAAGCAGTCAAACCTGGAAATGGCTCTATTTCCTGTTTATAAAGTCTTGTTCCTATTCAGCCGCCTTCTCTGCTGCCCACAAGAGGGTCGTTTCCGTTTGTGCCTCCCTCACAGGCACCTCTGTGCCATTTTTTTGCCTGAAGACTTTATTCTGATGTCACCAGGGCTGCATATTGGCTTGCATGGCCTCTAGGCAATTTTGCCTTTGGAGTTCCCTTCCTCGATAATAAAATATTAAAAACTGTATTTTCTAACTGCATTGGTATAAAGATGAACATATTAGTATTATACACTAAAACATTTTGGGGGGCCTAGAAGGAAATGATTTTTAAAGAAATTAAAGCATTTTTATGGGTCCCTAAAAGTAACGTGGGCCTGTGTCTATTGAGTCTAAAGGATAAGTTGGCCCTGGGTATATATGTGTACGTTCTTCCTGAAGCCTTTTCTACCAATAGGATGGTGTCGGGTGCATTTTTCCTCCAGGAATCCGGGCTTGAACTGTTTTCTAATACCTCATAACAACCGGCTACCATCCTTAACGTCTCCCATTTGGAGAAGTTACCCTAATCACTGAGGGCCAGGTGAAGGGTTAGCATAAACTTTACCAGAGATCAGGGCACTGAAGCAGAAGAGTTGGGTGGTTCTGAAGACCACTCTCTGAAATCTCCAGTTCCAGATGGCTTTTAGGCAGCTGGCCTGTAATAAGAAAAGAAAACTTCCTTTTAGTATCCATGTGCAATCACTGTGGCCAAAAAATTCTAGTTAATAATCATGGTATTGAGTTACCATCCTGCCTGTTTCCATTAGGGGTGGCTCAAGCCCTCTGCCCCCTCCTTATTTCTCACTGCTCTGCTTGAGTCCTACCCCAGTTGGACACTGCACCAAGGCTCAGGACAAAATTCATTTCTTCATTCATTCAACAAATATTTATTGAGTAACTACTTTGTGCCACTAGTATTTGCTTTTCTGACATATTTTGTAATATTTATGTAAATAAACACTGTCATTATTCTTATGCAATAATCTCCCTTTAAGAACTGGTATGCCATACCCAAGAGTACTAAGAAGTCACACAGAAACTCCATGATCCATACAGTTGTCTGACCTATACTTTGATGCACAGAGCATCAACTAATTGTGCTGTGCTATGTTGTCTGTCTTGTATTATTGATCTATGTTTTCTTTTCTTGCTTTATCATTTCAGCATATATCTATAATATTATCCAATGCTTAATGTATACATGTATATATACATACATATCTAATTTTTATTAATATATGAATAATAAACTTATTCCCCTTGGATCCATAGCAAGTATGATTTCTCATGAGCTCCCTTCTGTTGGGATTTCATCAAATCTATTAACATTTTTAAAGCGTTTTTAGACAAATAAGTTCTGTAAATGTTCATCCAACACCCTCATGTTACACATGAGAATACTGAAGGTTGAAGAGTCTAAAGTAACATTCAAAAGGACAGAAGCAGAGCCTGGCTTTGAAACAAGAGCTTTTTCCACTTTACTTTCTTACTTTTGTAAACCTCCAGGCTTTCAAATCCATGCTGCGTTGTTGTCGATGATAGAATATGTGACATGACCAAGCCTAGCTGCCGCATCTGTACTCATCCAGAGCTACCCCAATATAACCACCAACGTAAAAATTGTGCGTTCGCTTTGCAGCTGAAGCTTTATTGCTCTTCCAGCCAGATTGCTACCCCAAATCCTTCCCATATAGAAATTCTCAGTTGCCACAGCTGGGCTCCAGAGATGGATGATGTAGGCTGTATGGGGAGGGTGGGTGGTGGTAGTGTGTGTGTGCACGTGCACAGTGCATATACACTTTTGACTACAGCCAGACCAGACAGTGAGGTGGATACAACACAGATCAGTGCAAGTCTCCCAGATAGTGGGGTTATCTTTGTATAAGAAGCCTGGCACTTTTCCGTCTAGGAGTTTCTGAATATTGGCTTTAATAAGCAGGCACATTTTGTGTTCTTATGAACTAGGACACTGATCAACTGGCCTCTGCAGGACCTATTATCAAACCCTGGGAGTATTATAATGTTATGATTTATGGTGCTGTTTATTTGCACAGGAAGTATGGTGATAATCCCTTAGCGGAAACTTAATCCCATGGAGTTCTCTGTGGATTGTATTATATCACCAGCTATTGTTAGTACCATATTTCTACTCAGTACCCAAAGAGTACCATGCCAGGTTCTACAGCAGAAACCTTTAAACCAGAATGAGCCTGGCTTCCCAAGGGGTACACAGGCAAGGAGGATTTAAGTAAATCTGTGTTCAGATTCTCAACTCCAACATGTGCACTTTCCTAAAACCAATCTGCCTACAAATGTGTCCTCCCATTTCATAAAAGAAATCATACCTTTTATAACTTGACTCTTATTTATCATTAGGCCTTGCCTCTGTATGTAAAAAACATCAGTGGGTGTGCCAAACAGAGACCATCCAAAATATTGGTTTAGATCTTGACAACTTGAATGCTTCAAATGATAGTGTAACAAATCTGTTTCAAGTCCAGTGGTTTCCATTTCTCTCTTTTCCATCAGCTTTGATGAAGACCCACTTAAGTTGTCAGATGCTAGACCATTGACTAAATGTTGATAATACATCACTATGTAATTTGGGACATGAAACTTGGAAGGAATTCAAAGAATTGAGAGACATTGCTATAATAAGCTCCCATTTCCATTTACTTAGTCATATGAATAAAAGTCCTTAATGCTTAAAAATCCTCAAAAAATGAAATTTAGGAATAGAATTGATGCTGAACTTGTTTGAGTGTATCAATAAATAATATTCATACAAGGTTACATGAATAGGGAAAAAGCCCCTCTTCTCATGTAGAGATGCATTTTAAATAGGGAAGTTTAAACAGCATTTTAAATAGGGAAGTTTAAATTACTTATCAAAATTTGTAGTATGTTTATGCTATTTTACTTAATTGTGTACTAAAAGTAACTGTCATGCTAACTCAGTCAAAAAGGTGAAAAACTTAGCAGAGGTTTATGGTTTCAGAGAATTGCATCTTTTACATTTCAACTTAATTATGTTTTTATTTGTGTAAAGAAGTATGATATAGTGATCAATAAAATACTTTAACCTTAAAAATGAATTAGATTTAAATTCTATAGAGGAAGTGAAATAGAAATAGGTATTAAAGAAGAGAAAATGAATAATATAAAATTCCCTGTTATTAGAAACTAGTTTATGTTTTTTTAAGTGATACGTGTTATCAGATCACTATGGTATTTTATTCCATTGGATAAATTCTAGGAAATGATGTTATATTTATTTACTGTAAAAGGCCAATCTTTATAATGTCCTGGAAATTCCATCTTTTATTTAAAAACTTATGCTGAAAAATTTTAGCTCTCCACTTAGAAAGGTTCAAGAGGTTATTTAGTTTTTCAGAATCTTTTTGGAGGTACAGAAGCAAAACTATTGCTGGTGTAGAGCACAGTAGTGTAGCCTGACGAAGGGGACCTCAATATTTGCCTTTGAAACTCTACTGCGTTTCTTCTCAGGTAGATTGGAGGAGGATCGCAGTGTTTTTAATCTAGTGGTGCTCTTCCTGTGCCCTTAGAAAGTGGTTTTCTTCCTGTAGAGAGTATTTCTAGGGGTTTCTCTGGCTTTGGGACCAGCTCAAAGAAGTGTGTTGGGACAGTGACCAGGTGAGGCTCCTATTTCCCTACCTCCATTCCCAACTCCTCCCACTATCCCAACAGAGCTGTTTTATGTTTTAACTTGTTTGTTTAAACTTTTCAGTATGGTTTGGTTTAGACAAAATAGAGAGAGAGAGAGAGAGAGAGAGAGACAGAGTGCTAGTCTTGAACACTTTAAGGTTTTAGAGGACTCTTAAGTGCTTCTGATCGAGACACAATATCTAAGAAAGGAAAATGCAAGTCATTGTGTGTCCCCTGCTTTAATCTGACCATACTTTTCTGTTTTTAAAAATCAAATACCAAGGGCTTCCCTGGTGGCGCAGTGGTTGAGAGTCTGCCTGCCGATGCAGGGGATGCGGGTTCGTGCCCCGGTCCGGGAAGATCCCACATGCCGCGGAGCGGCTGGGCCCGTGAGCAATGGCCGCTGAGCCTGCGTGTCCGGAGAGGGAGAGGCCACAACAGTGAGAGGCCCACATACCGCAAAAAAAAAAAATCAAATACCAAGAATCACCTCTCATAGAATGTTTGAGAGCTGTAGGAAACCGTAAAGATTACTCCAAATCAATTAGGCATTTCTCCAGCATTCTTCAGCAGGTCTTTTGGACCATGGATGCTCAAGATGGGACCACCATCACTGCCTATCACTAAGACTCAGCGAATTTAGATGATTTGCCGAAGCTTCCGCACCGGAATGTATGTTGCGTTAAGACAGTGATTCTTATTTTCGCAGAACTCGTGTACTCCTTTGAAAGTCTGATAAAAGCCATAGTCAGGATTCTTTTTTAAAAAATTGTAGGTTTGCAACTTTTTAGACAATTTCAGAAGGTTCATGGACCCCAAGTTCAAATCTCTGTGTTAACTGTAAGGCAGCACCTTGACTCATTGGCAACTGACAAGGGTTTTGTGTGTGGGTGTGGAGGACGAATGATGCTTAAAAATCTTCATTCGAGTAATAATTTCCCTCTGAAACTTCCTTGGGGTGGGTAAGCCTTCTCACATCTGCCCCTGCTCTCAGTGTCATCCTTAGGACAGGGGGTCTACATTGGTGAAGAGTTAAGGACTCTGTCCTGGTGTTTGTTACTAAATAAGTTAAGTGTTGAAACACCAGGAAATGCCTCTCTAGGAGGAGCAGTCCTGTGCTCTGCTAATTTTTACTTTAATGTTCTTTGGCAACCTGCTTCAAACTGGAAGTCACTGGGAAGGAGTCTGAGATGGGGTTATTAGAATAACATCCTGTGCCTGTGTAAACCTTCATGAAGGCTGCTTTGCACTGTGGTAATCTTTAATTTTACTTATCAAATAACTAAAAGTGATTGCAGGGTGGAGAGGCAGAGACAAAGTAGAAGGAGCCAGAAGTGTTTTTCCCTTGACCTTTGCATAGAAAGAGGTAGTAAATGCCAGTAGGAATCCCATGGCTGCCAGCATTCTGGGTGGCTTATAAACTTGGCAGGAATGGTACCATAGAAAGGCGATTGTGGGGGGGCGCGGAGTCAAGATGGCATACTATGAGGATGTGGAATTCGCATCTCTGCACAGCTAGGGCACCTAGCAGGCACCGGTGGGGGAACACGGACACCTAAGGGGACGGGAGCAAAAAAAAAAAATCAAATACCAAGAATCACCTCTCATAGAATGTTTGAGAGCTGTAGGAAACCGTAAAGATTACTCCAAATCAATTAGGCATTTCTCCAGCATTCTTCAGCAGGTCTTTTGGACCATGGATGCTCAAGATGGGACCACCATCACTGCCTATCACTAAGACTCAGCGAATTTAGATGATTTGCCGAAGCTTCCGCACCGGAATGTATGTTGCGTTAAGACAGTGATTCTTATTTTCGCAGAACTCGTGTACTCCTTTGAAAGTCTGATAAAAGCCATAGTCAGGATTCTTTTTTAAAAAATTGTAGGTTTGCAACTTTTTAGACAATTTCAGAAGGTTCATGGACCCCAAGTTCAAATCTCTGTGTTAACTGTAAGGCAGCACCTTGACTCATTGGCAACTGACAAGGGTTTTGTGTGTGGGTGTGGAGGACGAATGATGCTTAAAAATCTTCATTCGAGTAATAATTTCCCTCTGAAACTTCCTTGGGGTGGGTAAGCCTTCTCACATCTGCCCCTGCTCTCAGTGTCATCCTTAGGACAGGGGGTCTACATTGGTGAAGAGTTAAGGACTCTGTCCTGGTGTTTGTTACTAAATAAGTTAAGTGTTGAAACACCAGGAAATGCCTCTCTAGGAGGAGCAGTCCTGTGCTCTGCTAATTTTTACTTTAATGTTCTTTGGCAACCTGCTTCAAACTGGAAGTCACTGGGAAGGAGTCTGAGATGGGGTTATTAGAATAACATCCTGTGCCTGTGTAAACCTTCATGAAGGCTGCTTTGCACTGTGGTAATCTTTAATTTTACTTATCAAATAACTAAAAGTGATTGCAGGGTGGAGAGGCAGAGACAAAGTAGAAGGAGCCAGAAGTGTTTTTCCCTTGACCTTTGCATAGAAAGAGGTAGTAAATGCCAGTAGGAATCCCATGGCTGCCAGCATTCTGGGTGGCTTATAAACTTGGCAGGAATGGTACCATAGAAAGGCGATTGTGGGGGGGCGCGGAGTCAAGATGGCATACTATGAGGATGTGGAATTCGCATCTCTGCACAGCTAGGGCACCTAGCAGGCACCGGTGGGGGAACACGGACACCTAAGGGGACGGGAGGAACTCCCAGCAACCAGGATGCTGGATGGAATTTCCAGGACATTATAAAGACATTGGGGGGAGTGAGGGGGGAGGAGAAGTGGAGGCGGGACGGGACTGGCGCCCCTGAGGGGCGGCTGGGGGAGGGGAAGGGATCCCACTCCCGAAGGGGGAAATTGGGGGACCATTGGGAGGGCAGAGGATCAAAAGGGAGCGTGGCCAGGTTTCCCCTGCCCACTTGGACCCCCGGGAGCCTGTTGAGATCCCAGGCCTGATCCTCTGCCCACCTAGACCCCCTCCAGCCGCGCGGGTCCTGAGGGGAGTGGGAGGGAGGGAAGGGGGAGCAAAAGTAAAGGCCGGACCTCCGGGGCAGCTGAGGGGTGGTTGGGGGAGGGGAGGAGTTCCTACACCCAGCGGGACCCACCCACGGTTAGGGGTCCAGCGGGGATGGGGGAGACCCTGGGGGGCGCGGAGGGACAGAAGGGAACGCAGCCAGAGCTTTCCCTGTCCACATAGGAACCGGGGAGCCTGTTGGGCTCTCAGGCCTAATCCTCTGCCCTCTGAGCCTCCAGCAGAGCCCAAGACCCGCCCCTACACCCCCATCCAGGGCCCTACCTCTGCACTCAGAGACCCCCTCTGAGACGCCCTCCAAAGTGCTGGGCCTAAACCCCACCCACACACCCTCACCCAGGGCCTTGCCTCCAAACTGGGCAACTCCACACTCCGGTGCTGCCTCTCCCCTTCCGCACAGGTCCTAGACAGAGGCCCCGCCCCATGCTTGAACACGCCCTGCTTAGGCCCTGCCCCCAAGGCCTTTTCTGGCTGCACTGGGTCCTGAGCCTAGGCCCCGCCCACCCCTAAGGGGTGCTACTGGCACAAAAACAGAAATATAGATCAATGGAACAAGAAAGAAAGCCAAGAGATAAACCCAGGCACATTTGGTCACCTTATCTTTGACAAAGGAGGCAAGAATAAACAGTGGAGAAAAGACAGCCTCTTCAATAAGTGGTGCTGGGAAAAATGGACAGCTACATGTAAAAGAATGAAATTAGAACATACCCTAACACCATACACAAAAATATACTCAAAATGGATTAAAGACCTAAATGTAAGGCCAGACACTATAAAACTCTTAGAGGAAAACATAGGCAGAACACTTCATGACATAAATCACAGCAAGATCCTTTTAGACCCACCTCCTAGAGTACTGGAAATAACAACAAAAATAAACAAATGGGACCTAATGAAACTTAGAAGCTTTTACACAGCAAAGGAAACCACAAACAAGACGAAAAGACGACCCTCAGAATGGGAGAAAATATTTGCAAATGAAACAATGGACAAAGGATTAATCTCCAAAATGTACAAGCAGCTCATGCAGCTCAACACCACGAAAACAAACAACCCAGTCCAAAAATGGGCGGAAGACCTAAATAGACATTTCTCCAAAGAAAACATACAGATGGCCAACAGATGCACGAAAAGATGCTCAACATCACTAATCGTTAGAGAAATGCAAATCAAAACCACAATGGGGTATCACCTCACACTGGTCAGAATGGCCATCATCAAAAAATCTACAAACAGTAAATGCTGGAGAGGGTGTGGAGAAAAGGGAACCCTCCTGCACTGTTGGTGGGAATGTGAATTGGTACAGCCACTATGGAGAACAGTATGGAGGTTCCTTAAAAAACTACAAATAGAACTACCATATGACCCAGCAATCCCACTACTGGGCATATACCCTGAGAAAACCAAAATTCAAAAAGGTATATGTAGCACAATGTTCATTACAGCACTATTTTCAACAGCCAGGGCATGGAACCAACCTACATATCCATCAACAGATGAATGGATAAAGAAGATGTGGCACATGTATACAATGAAGTATTACTTCAGCCAGAAAAAGGAACGAAATTGAGTTATTTGTAGTGAGGTGGATGGACCTAGAGACTGTCATACAGAGTGAAGTAAGTCAGTCAAAGAGAAAAACAAATACTGTATGCTAATGCATATATATGGAATTTTAAAAGGTGGTACTGATGAACCTAGTGGCAGGGCAGGAATAAAGACGCATGTGTAGAGAACAGACTTGAGGGAACGGGCAGGGGGCACGGGGAAGCTGGGATGAAGTGAGAGAGTAACATTGACATATATGCACTACCAAATATGAAATAGATAGCTAGTGGGAAGCAGCCACATAGCACAGGGAGATCAGCTTCGTGCTTTGTGTCCACCTAGAGAGGTGGGATAGGGAGGGTGGGAGGGAGGGGGAGGGGAGGCTCAAGACGGAGGGGATATGGGGATATATGTATACATATAGCTGATTCACATTGTTGTACAGCAGAAACTGGGAGGGGAGGTTCAGGAGGGAGGGGATATGGGGATATGGGGATATATGTATACATATAACTGATTCATTTTGTTGTACAACAGAAACTAACAACATTGTAAAGCATTTGTACTCCAATAAAGATGTGAAAAAATTTTTTAAAAAAAAGAAAGAAAGAAAGGTGATTCTGTCCTCCTGTCTATGTTGTAGACCACAGCCTTGCACTTTTAGAGGCACAACCTACAATGTCCCTTCCTAGACCCTCTGTCCTCTGCCTAGGTCCTGTCTGATTTCTCTCCTTCCTTTACAGTTGAGTTTTCTTAATTTCCTTGCCTCCCCTTTCCTCTCCAGGCCCCAGTCCCACCAGACTACACAACTGCTCCTGCTGACTTTACCCCTGACTCCTAATTACCAAACCCAATGAAGTCTTTCCATCATTATCTCCCTTGACCTTTCTGCAGCAATAAATATTACTATTTCCGTTTGCTTAAAATGCTTCCCTTGGTTCTTCTCTCGATTCTTTTCTGACATCTTGAGCAAATGTTCCGAGTCTTCTCCTGAATCCACATCAACCGTCTTGCAGTGGTAGAGATAGAGATTCCCCTGGGTTCCTACCTCCCTGGCCCTATTCTCTTATCACTCTTCGGCCTTCCTAGGGCCTCCTTCCAGTGGCTCTCCATCAGCATCTCCATCCCTGACTTTCCTCCTGAGCATGAAGTCTGCAATCCAAATGCAAAACAAACATAGGAGCACAGGCAGCTGGAGGCAGCTGCTGGCAGAGGCTCCTCAGGGCAAGGGATATGACTTACTCATGTCTGAATCCCAGCCATAGTATAGAGAGCAGATGCTTAATCCTTAATCAATATGTTATAGATGAATGAATGAATAAGTGAAAAATGGCAAGGGAACGACTTGAAAGTAAGATAGAGGCGTGCTGAATGGGAAAATGTTGGAGAAATATGTGATAATTAGAACTAAGTACAGTATGGTTACAGCAGTGATCGTATCAAATGTAAAAGTGTATTATGATTAGGTAGAAGAGTCTAATACGGCTGTGCAAAAAAATATGTTCTCGGCACTTGGTCTCATTCTCTTTGAGTATGAGAGGAACAAGGGGCGTGATGGCTCGCATCCCACGTGAGAGAACCAAGGAGGACTCACTCGCTTAAACTCCATGCGGGTGGCAGATGGGGATAAGTGGGGGAGAAGTGGGGGAATCAGGACCTACCATAGCTGGTGTGTCTCAGGAAAGCCTGGAGAAGCATCAAATAGTGGCAGCTCTTAGAAGAGCGAGAGGTGAAGGCAAACTCCATGTAACTCTCTGGAGTGGGTGTGTCCCTTTGAAAGGCTCCAGCACCGAAGAAGCCTCATGTAAGGGGTGCGTGTTCTTACGAACAGACAGTATCACTGACCTGAGCCCCATAACCTACCTGCCCACTGCCCACAGAGACCCTGAAGTCCTCCATCAGGTCGGATCAGGGAGGGAAGGCCAAGATCCCTTCACATCAATCTGCCATCAAATCCTATTGACTTTAACCTTCTCATGAGATACCTGGCCATTCTCCAGATTTCCACTTTATTGCTGCAGCACTAATTCAGACATTATCGTTTCCTTCCTGGACCAGAGAAATCATCTTCTCACTGGTCTCTTCTTCTCAAGATTACCCATCTCCAGTTCTTTATCTCTAATGCTGTCTGAATGATATTCCTAACACAAAATCTGATCATATTGCTTCACTACTTAAAATCCATCAGCTGTTCCTACTCCCTGAGCAGTACATACCAGCTCCTTAAGATGACACTGTGAGGCTCTTCAAGATGAGACTTCTTCCTATTCGTCTAGTCCCATCTCCTGCCATTACTCCTCAGTTACACCCTGCCCCCACCACAATTCTGCGGTGCATTTATAACACGACATCTTGTACTTTCCAGAATGCACGGTATGTTCCCCATGTTCTATTTATGCCCAGAGCACCGTCTCCTTCTGTGGGTGCCTAGCTCTAAAAGTCCAAGAGTTTCCTCCTTAAAGGAGCCTTCCCTACTACCAATCCCTTCCTCCCCACTCCAAGATAGTCACACCCTTGTTATTGCCTGTGTTCTTTCCCATTATTTACTTCAATAACTATCGATTTATTAAGTGCCTACAATGTGTCAGACACTGTTATAGGCACTGGCAGTTAAAATGATAAAAGAAGACACGATTCCTTTCCCCATGAAATGTACATTCTGTGGAAGACAGACAGTGAAACAAACACCAATATATACACAACAGTACTGAACGAGTAAACATAAAAAATAGAAGACAGTGCTAAGTGCTAGGTAGAGAATTAAAGCCAGGTTATGTGATAGAGGGACGGGGTGCTTATATTAGACAGGGAAGGGAGGTCAGGGAAGACCTCTCTACAAAGGTGGCATTTTAAGCTGAGAGCAGAATGACCAGAAGAAACCAGTGAGAAGCAGGAGGAAAAGCATTAAAGACAGAAGGAAATGCTAATGTGAAGGCTTTAAGGTGGAAGGAAAATGTGGAGTGTTCAAACAACATGAAAACATCAGTGTCGCTGGAATGGAATGAGCAAGGATAGAAGAGTATGAGATGAAGCTGGGGACAGATCACCCTGGGCTTTAGGAACTAAAACAAGGGGGTGAGGTTTTTGTTCTAAGTGCAAGACAAATGGGGCAGCAAGTAGATTTTAGGAGAGGTAGTGATGTGGTCTGATTGCTGCTGAAAATTGGGAAGTCCTAGAGGTTAGTTGAAAAGAAGTTGTTCTGGAGTCAGATCTTGTGAGTTTGAAATGACAATTGCAGAAGGGATCCAATTGCCGGGGTTTTGAACAGAGAAGCAGCCTGAATAGATGCATCTAACGATGGTGTTTCTTTTTTGTAATTTGAGGTAATATTATAATCTGTAGTCTTTCAAATTAAAAAGCAGCAAGTCTACAGGTGGTTTTAAACAGATGATTTCTCTTCAACATTTATTTACATTTATTACTTCTAGCACACTGCTAGGTGCGTGGTGGGGCACCGAATAAATATTTGCAAATGTTGGATATTATAATATCTACAAAATCAGTTCGTTTTATCTTAGAAATTTCTTATGGGAAAGAAATTAAAGAGGGTCAATGAGAATACAACGGGGGAAGAGGCAGATATGAGAGTCACTGCAGAGACAGAACTACACAACTTGTTGGTGGCAGAGTCTAGATTTTCAAGGCAGTACAACTGATATTATTTCCCTTAAGTTTATGGGTGATGGTGGTAATATAGCACAGATATTAGCGGCCTCAGGCTAAAGGCAGAAAATGAAACAGTGAAACAAAGAGGTCTATAAGCCAAATAGCAAATAGAAATAAAGACAGGAAGAGGAGCCCAAGACAACATCAACACTAAGAATCAAAGCATATATATATAGATAGATAGATGATATAGATATAGATATAGATATAGATATAGATATATACACATATATATGTATTTAGACTCCTGATCACCATTATTTAGGATGAAATATTAGCATTAAATATAGAGCAGCATACTTAAAAGATTTTTTAAGCCATTTGGACCATGGCTGAGCTATATCTCTACAAATATAAAGGATTCATTTTGTGTATTTGACTTTATAAAATTTCTGTTTTGCTTTTCAAACAGAGAAATGAGTCACTTAGAAGACAATGTAATAATAAATCCCACTTATGAAACATCATGTGCCTACCCTCTAAGGTCAGGCCCAGAGTCTTTTCCCAGTACTGCCTGTTATGTAGTAAGTCACTGTGATGTTTGAGGGTTTGAGTAATAAGCTTCCACTTACAAAATTCTGAAACTGCACTTTCTAAGAGCTAGCAGCCAGCCCAGGAGAGCGTGAACAATTTAATTACATTTTGAAAAATAGGTAATGGAAGGAAGAGTAAGAACTAGAATCAACAGACCTAAGATGGTTAAAAGGTATAAATGGAAATGAATCCAGACCTGCTTCTTAGTCCACTCACATCCTGACTAACATTGGCATAATTTAACTGTAATTTCTCCGTCTAGCGCTCCCCCACTCTGAGATCCATCTGATTGAAAACACCCCACCAGAGAAACCTTAACATCTTTCCTCAGGTCCTAGGGTTAATTGAAGCCACTCTGAACTTGAAGTTGAATTTTCACACAGAGTTCTAGGTTCCGGAATCCCAAGAGACAAATGTACTCAAGGGCAAAGGAAAAGGTCTTGTCATTGAAATATGCAAAACAATTCCAGGGCTGGAGTTCTTAGCACTTCATTGCAGAGTTCCAGCCTAGTTTCAGGATGCCAGTGGAGGAACTTCTAAGCTTAAAGCATAGGAGGCGAAAGGGTGGGGTTCCATAAAGCTCAGTGTTTATGTGGATGTCTGCATTTTCATCTGCGAAAAGGAGTTGTACCTTTTGTCAGAATCTCAAAGAACTCCATGATTCAATCTGTTAACATTCCTCTAAAATAGAGGAGTATCCCAAAGAGAATAGATGGAAGAAAGAAATAACTGTTCATTCATTTAAGTTGACCAATACAGGAAAATTATGCAAGAGATAAGACAAAAGTAAAACGCATTCTTACATCATTGGAGTTCAAACTCAGGACAGACTCAAACTCCTTCCTCTTCTTTCCATCGTCCTTTTATCCCTATTCTCCCCAACCTGGAAAATCCTCATTACAAGTATTTGAAAATGGTACTATAATAAAACAAAGAGATGGAGTGAATTGGGTATAAGTGCTCCTTTCTTCTGGTATCCCATAGAAAGGGGCTCAAAAACAGGGACAGTCTGGCTCCTCTCTAGCCACAGACTGCAGGATTGTAGACCCTAGGACTGTATGAGATACGCCTCGTAAGTCGAGGGTAAAAGTCTGTGTGTGTCTTATCTAGGAGAATGTTATTGAGTTCGAGAAAGCCTTTTTCCTTGGATCTTCCCTGGATCCCAAATCCCACTAAACCCCAAGAATTTTCTCTTTCTCGTAACAATAACAGCTAACATTTACTAATCCACAACTATGTGCCAGGCTCAGACCTAAATGCTTTTCAGTGTAAACTTATTTAATCCTCACAATGATGCTACAAAGTAGAGTACTATTATTCTGTCCATTTTATAGAAGAGGAAACTGAGTCACTAACAGGACTGAGAGCTGAGGCAGAAATGGGAGCTGTGTGGATACTCCACATTAGTCCCAGCAGACGCTTAGGGCTCAGAGAAAGAAATAGGCGAGCTGGGGATGAGAAAACATTTAACTGTAGTCTTGTCCCAGGACACTTGCTCAGCCTTGCATTCAACCCAGGCAGAAGAGCAATCCTGGAGAAGGGGGTTGAGGGTTAACCAAGGTTTGCTCCAAGAGAGTCCCTGTAAGCCCTGCTAGGAAAAACAGCAGCTGTAGAGTCAGAGGACGGAAGTTCAGATCCAGACAACATCAAGCCTAACAGTGTACCTTAGGTAAAACACCTAGCCTCTCTGTAAGACACAGCATCTTCATTTGTAACATGGACATAGCAACTCACAAAGATGTGGGGAGGGTCAAAGTGGACAGCAGGTTTTGAAATGCTTACAAACTCTGGAAGGCTACTCAACACAAAGCTCCATGATTACTGCCCTTCCTCATTTTCAGAAGCTTTACCTGCCTGACTCAGCTCCAAACCACTTCAACTCAACCACTTCCCGTAGCAAAGAGAAATGAACTTACCATCTCCTCTGTGACACAGCCAGCTTACTGCCGTGTGTGCAGCCCAGACTTCTTATAGACTTGCTGCCTCCCCTCAGCTGTCAGGCTGTTTAGAAAAGCAACTTCCTATTCACTTTCCTGAAAGTCACCACAGCCCTTCCCATGAAGTTAGAATGTAGATAATACAGGAGCAGTGTTGGCAGCTTAGAAGTAACAAGTCACTGAGGAGACGGGCAGGGGGGTTTTGCCGACTTCCATGGGAGGTGGTCCACAGACAGGGGTGAGTGCGAATCACTCCTGGACATTCCAGGCTGAGTAGTGTAGGAATCGTACCCACACCCGCAGTAGTCAGGTTTCCTTTGACGATGATATGAGCTCCAATTTAAGGTCATATATTGGAAAACTCACTTTGTCTTAATCATAATGTCTTAGTGTAAGTTTTCCAGTTACTGTGAAGTCTCAGTGAATGTTTTCTATTCCAGCAGGCTTCTGACGGATAAGGGACAAATATAGTAACAAAAAATAATTAGGTGGGAAAGGGAAAGCCACTGAGGGTTTTCTGGCAATTGGAGGGGTTGTTGGAAGGACTTTGGGAGTGAAAATATAAAACAGACATGGGTCATTATTAGAAAGGGGATTCTGCTTCTTAAATCAGAAAAAAGATGTAAAAATGGTTAGTGTGGGGAAGTAAAAGGCTGTGTGGCACAGTGGTTAAGAGACCCCACTTGGTTCCATGTGTGGCTCTCCTTTAGCCAAACTACTTAAACTCTCTACACCTTTTTTTTTTTTTTTAACTGTGAAATAGAATGATTATAGCAGAACTTCTCTTACAGGGCTGTTATGTGATTAAATGAATTGATATGTGGAGAGTGCTTGAAACAATATCTGGTCCACAGTTAGCGCTCAACAAATGTAGGCTATTATTATCACTTTTCAGATTTGCCATCAGACATCAACAGCAAGTATCGAGCATTTAGTGTCAAGTTGGAAAACCGTAACTCCAATTTATCCCCTTGGAATTCTAGTTGTGCAGTAGTGGGTGTTATTCTTCATTCACTCCATGATTATCATAGCTTGTAAATGGATCGATTAAAAATGGGATAAAATGGAAAAATCTGGAAGTCCAAAGATAAAGATGATTTAAAGAGCTTGGGCCTGCATTTGCACTTGGGAATTCGGGACAAAGAGGAAAGGATTAATACGTGGTAGAAATAGAAAGCCTGGTGAAGGAGGCGGTGATAGAGGAATGGTAGCAGGAGAACAAGGGATGCTGAGAGAGAGGAAAGCACGAGGGACTTTGGGCAGCATGATGCAGAGGTTTAGAGCCAGACTGCCTGCCTCCACCACCTACAAGCTGTGTGACCTTGCGAGTTACTATCCTCCTGTGACTCAGTTCCCTCAGCTATGCTAACAAATAAGGATAATAGTCATCAGTTATCGCCACATGGAAATGTTTGGACAGTTAAATGGATATACGTGTGAAGTGCTCAGAACAATCCCTGGCACACTGCAAGTGCCGTGGATGTGCTACCTATTATTTTTCTAAGACTTGCCTCCGCTCCTTCCTGTTCTTATTTCCGCTCTCCAGATCCTCTTCTTGACATTGCCTTATTCAAAAAAAAAAAAAATGTTTCGGATGGATATGAGGGAAGGTGCTATGTAGACTCTAGGTTCTACCAACAATGTGTTTTAAGTGGGATAATGTTAAATTTTAGGGAGTGTGAGGGGAGTAGAAAAGGATTCCAAGGAATAGGAATGGAAGGCAGATACCATTGACTTTGTTTAAAAGCTGTTCAGGCTGAATACCATTTGCTTGAATGGATTTAGTCTCTGTAGAAAATCTATATTGTTTCTAATTATGTGGCCACTAAAAACATGATGATTCTAATATAATTTAATTAGTAGTGTTACTTCTCTGTTTCATATCATGTTTTCTCATCTCTTCATATTGTACTAGAAATTCCCAAAGGGCAGGGCCCCTTTTTATATTAGTCTTGCTTTTCCTGTAATATCTAGCAGAGGGCAAATAGACACCCAACAAATACTTGTTGACTCATTTATTAGATGGATGGTTCTGGGTAGACACAATAAAAGTGTCCCCTCCCATCTTCCTCTCTGAATTCTATTTATATTATTTCAGTGGTGCATTCATATACACAGGAAATATTTAAGCTCCTTCAAGGCTTCAGGCATTGTGCTAACACTAGGGATTCAATAATGAGCAGCACCTTCGTGGAGCTCAGAGTTGTTTTATTTAGAGGTGGGGCATTGGATACTAGATTAAAATCACACAATTAAATGCAGGAAGAAAAAAAATGATGTGGGAAAACTTTCTAGGCCAGTTGAGGCTTGGAGTAGCCCAGAAGCTACCAGATAGCCATAGTGGCTGGAGGGTTGGGAAGGAAGCTGGGTTAGGGAGCACCCAGACCATGTCGGGTCCCACAGGCCATGTTAAGGTTGTATCCTCATGTGTAGCATCTGTCATCTAGTCAAATAGAAGGCAGTTAATTCTAAGGGAAGTTCCACCTGCACAGCTGGTCCTCTACTCATAGAAGACTAGGGAACTTTCTACAGAATAGTCCATAGGATGACAAGTTAGAACTTCAAAAAAAGAACATATAGCTTTCCCCCCTCATTGTTAATGTAATACATGTTTGTTGTAAAGGAAAGAAAAACATAGAGTAGGGAAAAAATTATCCAAAGTACTGTCACCAGTGGAATTGGAATCACATTGTATATTCAGCACAATGCTTTTGTCATTTGCTAATATATCATAAACCTTTCTGATACAATTATTTCTGCTCTAGTTACAACTAAAAAAAAAAAAAAAAACCCAAAGTGATATTCAGCACAATGCTTTTGTCATTTGCTAATATATCATAAACCTTTCTGATACAATTATTTCTGCTCTAGTTACAACTAAAAAAAAAAAAAAAACCCTAAGTGTCTGTCACTCCCCTGATGGCTGACATAGTCATGGACAAAGCTGACCCTTACACAAATTTCATGAACTGCTAACTCTTCCCACTGAAATTCTATTTAAATTGGTCTGTGGTATTATGCTCAAGCATTTCGTTTCTCTATCTTTGCTCTGCAGTTTTTGAAAGGGAAGGAAAGGCAAGGGAATCAGTCACTGGCCAAGGTCTCAAACAGTAAACATGAACCTTCACAAAACTATCTACACACATAACCTTAAATAGAAATTAGATTCTCAGGACACACTCCATATTACCCCCATTTATGCCCACTTAGCCCCATCCAGAGTTTCATTTATTTGTCCTACACATTTTTGTTACGGCCCATCCTGCGCTATCTTCTAAGCTACTCTCTGAAGACACACAGGTGAATAGGACGCAGTCCCAGTCCTGACGGAGCTCAAAGACAAGTGAAGAGATGGGTAGAGAAACATAATTAACAATATGGAGGACACGGTGTATACACACACATTCTTGTGCGAGCTCCACGAAAAGATATCTGACTCAGTCTGATGACGGCAGTGGAGAGGTGGTTGGAAAGGATGCTTAGAGGAGCATCTACTCACTGAGCTGAGGAGAATAAGTCAGATTCTTTTGTGCAAGTTCAGTGGTTGGACATGCACATTCAGAAAATGCTCTAAACTCAGCAGATGAATTAGGAAGTGGTTTTTGTATTAAAAGTATTTTTATCTTTCCAAGAGCATATTGTGTCTGGGGCCCTTTGATCAACATAAGGCTGTGATAACCACAAAAGGGTTATCACCCACAGTCGAACACTAGAAACACAATTAAATTGGTGACCTGTTTGTACACGAACAACACTCATAGACTCTTTCAAAGTCGCTGAGGAAGTGAAACAGAGATAGTGTTACACTTTTGAGCTACTCTTATGGAGCCTCTATTCTTGGGCCAGACCCTATGCTAAGCATTTTAAAAGCTGTATCTCATTGAATCCTCACAACAGCCTTATGGGTTAGTTCCAGTCTGTACAGCTGGCTCATCTACTCAGAGATTATTATGATACACATTTTATTAAGAAGTAAATTACAGCTTGGAGGGTTAAATGTCTTGCTCAACATGACAGAGCTAATAAATGAAAAAGATGGGATTCAAATTCAAGTCCAGCTGAAATGACACTACACTAAAATGTGAGTTTTTCATTAAACTCTTTAAAAAGCACTTCAAATAATTCTATGCTCCTGGCTCCTAATAAAAGGGAATTGTCTTACCAAGATGTATGATAGTCTCCTAGGGATTTGCTCTCCTTTAACAATGAAGAGATGGGAAATGGCGTCATTTGAGATTTTAATTTGGGTGACTTGGTTGTACTTAAACTGTGCTTAATAAGTGTTCTTCTCTTTCTATAGCTAGAGCTTGCTGTTTTACTCTTTGTTATTACAATAAAACTATACTTTTTTAGCTCATCTGTCAGTGTAATTAATAAAACAATTTCCACAGGAAAATAGTCTTTTGCTAAAATGAAAATATAAAAGTAACGTATTCTTTTATAAAAGATCCATACCATACAGAAAGACAAAAAAAAAAAAAAGTGAAAATCATCCATTATATCACCCTACCCAAAGATAACCACTGTTAACTTGGTAGGCTTTCAGAATTTTTTAATTCGTATATTAACAAAAAGTTTTTCAACAAAAATAGATTTAAGTTTTCTTTTTTATATTTTGGTTCTTAAAAGTAAACCATACACTAAGGACATCTTTTCATGTTAATAAATATATACCTACATCAGCCTTTATAAGGGCTGCATAATATTCCATTTATAATGCACCATAACTTATTTAAAATATCCCATATTGATGAAAATCTTACTATTATAAACAACACTGTAAAACATCTTAGGATATTTATCTTTGCATATATTTGTCCTATAACTTCTCTAGGAAAATTTCTAGAAGTGGATTTACTAGGCCAAAGTATATTTGCACTTAAAATGATGACAGATATTATTTCATTATCCTCCAGATAAAAGTATAAATTTGAACTCTCACCAATAGTGTATGAAAGCCTCCATTTCATCACTTTTGCTCTAATATTCACTTTATCAGTTTTAAAACACTTGGCGAAGCTGGTAAACAGCCACAACAAAAATCTCATTTTTCTACTTTTTAGGACTTAGATTACTATGGAACTTACCCAATCTGTAATGTTTTAAGAAAGTAACACAAAACATTGGGACACTGCATAAAGATGCCTTGGATGTCACCTCCTGCCACTTTGCAAGCTTGGGGACTTTGATGCAGTCACTGGCAGTGAAGCATGAATGGTGGCAGGCCCAACAGAGGTGAAAAACAAATGAAAAGATAGATGTCCAAAACACAAACATGGATTGCTCCCTGGGTTTCGTGGCTGCTGCTTTTGTGGTGGTTCAGCTTCTGCTTGCCTGCCTTTTACAGGATTGGTCAGTTGGCTCATTTTTTAGAAAATTAGGTTATTTTATTCCTGAGTTCTGGGGACTACCTTGCTAGAAAATGGTTAAACTCAAAGAGGAGAATTCTGCTAAACATGAACCTGAATAATAAAAAGCTCCATATGTACTCTGGAACAACATTTGGCACCCAAATATCTTGGTTATCAAAATGGGTCATTGAATAAAATACATATAAACTCCAGCTGTGACATTAAACAATAGATCATAATATAATAAAGAAGTAGAAAATCAGCAACTGTATCAAGTCATTTAGCTGGAAGTAATCAAATCAAGTCTGAGTTATTGATCCACAAGTAATTCTATGATCCTGGCCCTTGATAAGAGGGAATTATTTTTCTCAGAGATTTAATAGCCTCCCTGAGGATTTACTTATGAGATGATGGGGACCCTGAATGACTCTAAATGAAATGTTGGTGTCCCACCGCTGCAGGGCAAGTTTAGTTCTAGATGTTATTATCCAAGGGGCAGAGTGGTTCTTTCTGAATGAAGTGGTCTGCTGGTAATTGCTAAACACACTTTGGGTTGAATCCATTTTATCCATTCTACCTTACTCGGAGCTTCAAGGTTTCAGTAGTCTGCTTTTTATAAATACTTGAGCTGTGTGGCCTTGGACAAGTGGCTCGACTTCCCTTAGTTCAGTTTTCCCTTTGTGACCTATTGTAAACAATGAAGAGGTTGCATAATGCACCATGACCAACTGAGATTTACCCCAGGAAGACAAAACTGTTTTAACATTAGAAAATCAGTTACGTCATTCTTCATATTAACAGATTAAAGAAGAAAAAAATGTAACCTTCTCAATACACAAAAAAATGTTCAGTGAAATTCAACATCCATTTACTTAAAAAAATTAGAATGTTAGGAAACTTCTGTAATGTGATAAATGTTATCTACAAAGAAAATCTATAGTAAGCATTATACTGAATGGTGAAACACTGTAAACATTCCCTTTAAGATCAGTAACAAGACAGGATCCCATTATTTCCACTTCTATTCAATATTGTTCTAGATGTCTTAGACAATAAATAAAAAACAAAGAATAGAGAATGTTCTAATTTCATTCTTTTACATGTAACCGTCCAGTTTTCCCAGCACCATTTATTGAAGAGCCCATCTTTTCTCCATTGTATATTCTTGCCTTCTTTGTTGCAGATTAATTGACCATAAGTACATGGGTTTATTTCTGGCTCCCTATTTTGTTCTATTGATTTATGTGTCTGTTTTTGTGTCAGTACGATACTGCTTTGGTCACTATAGTTTTGTAGTATAGTCTGAAGTCAGGAAGCGTGATTCCTCTGTTCTTCTTTCTCAAGATTGTTTTGGCTATTCAGGGTCTATTGTGTTTCTACACAAATTTTGAAATTATTTGTTCTAGTTCTGTGAAAAATGCCATTGGTCTTTTGATGGGGATTGCATTGAATCTGTAGATTGCCTTGGGTAGTATGGTCATTTTAATGATATTAATTCTTCCAATCCAAGAACATGGTATCTTTCCACCTGTGTTGTCTTCAGTTTCTTTCAACAGTGTCTTATAGTTTTCCTAGTATAGGTCTTTTACCTCCTTGGGTAGGTTTATTCCTAGATATTTTATTCTTTTTGATGAGATGGTAAATAGTATTTTTTTAAATTTCTCTTTCTGATATATTGTTGTTAGTTTATAGAAATGCTACATATTTATGTATATTAATTTTGTATCCTCAACTTTACTGAATTCATTGATGAGTTCTAGTAGTCTTATGGTGGCATTTTTAGGATTTTCTATGTATAGTATCATGCCATCTGCAAACAGGGACAGTTTTACTTCTTTTCCAATTTGGATTCCTTTTTATTTCTTTTCCTTCTCTGATGCTGTGGCTAGGACTCCCAAAACTATGTTGAATAAAAGTTGTGAGGGTGGATATCCTTGACTTGTTCCTGCTCTTAGAGTAAATGCTTTCAGCTTTTCACCATTGAGTATGATATTAGCTGTGGGTTTGTCATATATGGCCTTTCTTATGTTGAGGTATGTTCCCTCTATGTCCACTTTCTGGAGAGTTTTTATCAGAAATGAATGTTTGATTTTATCAGAAGCTTTTTCTGCATCTATTGAGGTGATTATATGGTTTTTGTTCTTCAATTTGTTAATGTGTTCTGCCATTTGCAACAACATGGATGGACTTGGAGGGTATCATGCTAAGTGAAATAAGTCAGAGAGAGAAAGACAAATACTGTATGATATCACTTATGTATGGAATCTAAACAGTACAAGAACTAGTGAATATAACAAAAAAGAAACAGACTCACAGATATAGAGAACAGTCTAGTGGTTACCAGTAAGGAGAGGGAAGCGGGGAGGGGCAATATAAGGGTAGGGGATTAAGAAGCACAAACTATTATGTATCAAATAAGCTACAAGGATATATTGTACAACACAGGGAATATAGGCAATATTTTATAACAACTATAAATGGAGTATAATCTTTAAAAATTGTGAATTACTATATTGTACACCTGAAACATATAATATTGTACATTAACTATACTTCAATTTTAAAAAAGGATGAGGAATAAAAGGATAAAAGATGTAAGGACTGGAGAATAAGAAATAAAATCATCTTTATTTGCAAATGATGTAATTGTCTGGTAGAAAACCTCAGTGAATCTACAGATAAATTATTAGAACTAGTAACAAAACTTTAAAATGTGACTTAATAAAGAAATAATATACAAAGTTAAGTTGCAATTCTAAGCATCAACCCCAAGAATTAGAAAATCTGGTGTTTTTATAAGAAGACTTTTACAGTGTTATAAAAACTTCACATACCTGGGGATAAACCTAACAAAACATGTGTGAGTCTTTGTAACAAAAAATTATAAAACCTTAGTAAAAACATTACAGAAACAAAAAGATATGTTTATGAATCATAAAAATATAGATACTCCTAAAATTAATCTAATTCTATATAATCCCAATTATAATAAAAATCCCAGTAGATATTTTTTTTGTTATAGAGCTTCTTATTAACTTAATAACTGTTTATTGATCACCTAGTTCTTGCCAGACGGTGTACTAAGCATGGTAGAATGTAGCAATGAGCAAGACATATCCTGGACCTTAGTCTAGAGGGAGAAACTGACTTAAAATCAGCAATACTAGTATGCGATGTTGATTATAGGTTGTGTGGGTGACATTGTGCAGATGATAAAATTAAAACTTAAGCAAGTTAGTTGCCTTGTCCAGGACTGCAGAGCTAATACTAGAACCACTTCTTAAATCCAAGGTCGTGAAGTCTGACTTCAAAGCCCCTGTTCTTCCCATGTCACCATGCAGGTTTCCAAGACCCCATTTGGCCAAAAGTTCAGCCACTGCACATTCTTCTGTGTACCTGTATGGAGCCACAAATGCTTCTGAAATACCCACAAAGTATATATGACCTGGACACAAAGCTGCACAAGTTAAGAGCTGCAGCAGCAACAAAGTGCATGTAGAGTGTTCACTTACGCCAGCACTACCGGGCTCTGCGTTTAGGCAAAGTTGGCAGTTGCTGTGATGTGATTTCAGGGATGCTTCTCTAAAAAGCTCTCCTTCCTGGACCAGCTCAGTTTCTAAAAAATTCCATGATTGGACAGTCAGGTTGCAGGATTCCTAGGACAATTGTGCAATAAAAGAAAATGTCAGCAATCTCCTTGTCTCCAACGCCATTACTTCAGTGGGTTTTTTTTTTTTTTCAGTAACTATAGTAATAATGACACAAAGCCTCGACCCTATATCACAAGTGAGTAAGATTTTGCCACAGTCTGGCTTTCTCCTCAAAATTGCCTGACCTCAGTACCCATATGCATCGTGGAGGGAACATCCATGTACAGCCATGCCTCAAAAATGGAATCTGAGATCTGTACCCGTAGTCCTAGCTAATGAAACCCTGCAGCTCATCTGGCAGGAGTTCTGGGCTTCCACTCCATCTAGCCTGCTACCTTGTCCTTGCCGTAGGAAGCTTCAGTAAGTAATTTAAGACAAATGCTTGAAGCTATCTTTTCAGGTTTGTGAATGACAATGAACATCAATAAATCAAAATCATGGAGACTAGGGACTTCCTTGGCAGTCCAGTGGTTAAAACTCCGCACTTCCAATGTAGGGGGTGTGAGTTCAATCCCTGGTCGGGGAACTAAGATCCCACATGCTGCATGGTGCAGCCAAGAAAAAAGATTTTAAAAAATCATGGAGACTAAATAGGAAGGAGAAGAAATGCTTCATAATAAACAGGAACCAAGCCAGGAGCTGAGAAAAGCCTTTCTCTAGAAAGTATTTTACTTTATGAACCTGAAAATCAGGAGACTATTTTATACAACTGGCTATTTGCTATGTGCAATGAGACAAAAGAGAATATGGCCTCAGGGACAGGTGTGAGAAAAAACAAGTTCGATGCAATTGACAGAGCAAAGAAAATAATGGCAGTGAGCAGTAAAAAGCAGAATTGTTACAGCAGAGAAGTAAATGCACAATCCACAAGAAAGTGTCTATGTTGTAATGATTGAGAACTTGGCTGTTCCATCAGACAGATGTGGCTGTAATTGAATTACAATTATGCCACTTGTCAGCTGTCTGACCTTCAGAAATTTACTAGAGCTCAATGCTTCAGTCATAAAATGAGGATAATAAGAGGATTAAACAAGATAATGCATTTATAGTGCTTCACATAGTACCCAGCACATAGCAAATGTTCTAAAAACTAATGCCTATTTTTATTCTAACCAATAAACTTGACATTTATCCTTTGGATTTAGATTTAGGCATTCAGGATCCTCTGCTAAAGTGCCAACATCCCTGGGAAAGGTAGACATTATTATTGTTGTTGAGCATCTGCTTTGTACAAGGCAAGTTTATTAAACAACTACCTAACTAAAAAGGGGGAAGAGACGACCAGTATTTTGAAGAGTGAGGTAAGGTGTGTTTCCCCATTGTGACCATGATAACACCAGATCAAGGGAGACACAGAGGGGAGCACGAGATTTCTGGCTCTTCCCATTTCCATGCTCATGACTGACCTCACCATTCTAGAAGAATGCTGAATGGTATTAGCAGACCCCATTCTTTAGTGTGGAATGACAAATTGTTTTCCACTGCCTGTAAAAGATTCACATTCTCACTAGGGTCTCCTATATCTTACTAGGTTTGTCAACTCATATTCCTCTCCTTAGGAGACACTTGATCTCCAAGTATCTCTGACATAAAGGCACAATTACATACAAAACATCATATAGCATGGTCGAGGGATATTGCCTTATTCAAACTGTCTCTAAAATCCCAACTGGGTTGATAGGAGGTGGTGAAATAATGGAAAACTACTGAGTTAAGTCATTTCTAGGTGGTGTGTATCTGCTGATGAAGAAGACCATTATCACAGACTTGTTAGTGAGCAATAGGAGATTGCAGATGGTGATAAGGAGAAGGGGGCAGCACCAGAGACCAATTTAAACCACGTCACACCTGGGCCTGGCTCCAGCTTTGGTTTGGGTGCTCCTACAGGAGCAGCGAGACGGCAGCACCTCTTCCTGTCTTCAAGTGCCTCGGGAATTACACGGGAAGTCAGTTACACTGGCCGGGCAAATTTGGATGACAAAGAGTGGATGTCTTTCCCAGGCATCATTACACTTCCCCTGTTAACACCTCCCATTGTGGAAAAATCTAAACAAGGCAGAATTAACGGGAATCCAATTTTCCTTTCTATAGTGAAAAGTTTCCTTGACTAACTCCTTTAGGAAACTACATGTTGGGGGGTTAGGAAATTGGAGAAAGAAAGCCTTAACACCAGTGCATAATTATTTTTTAACTCTATGTGTTGAAAATAAATATCTGATCAAAAAATGTTACACATACAACAGGTTGCTCTAAAGCAATGATGATGAACAGTCTATACACAGCAATATGGATGAGTCTCATAGATGAAATGCTGAGTGAAAAAAGAAAACAGACAAAAAAAGAGAACATGCTGAAAGATTCTATAGATAAAGTTCAAAAACAGGTTGGACCAACCTGTGCTGTTGGAAATCAGGAAAGGGGTTACCCTTGAGGGGGTTAGGCTTGACTGAAAAAAGTAGTGAGGGAAGCTGCTCGGGTGTGGTGACGATCTGTTTCTTGATCTGGGTGCTGATTACGCAGATGTGTTCAGCTGGTGAAAATTCATCAAGCTGTACATTCTTGACCTGTACCCTTTTTCATGTGTATTTTATACTTTGAAAAAGTTCAAACAGTAATTAGCAATCAAGAGTAGATGAGTGGGCTTCCCTGGTGGCGCAGTGGTTGAGAGTCCGCCTGCCGATGCAGGGGGCGCGGGTTTGTGCCCCGGTCCGGGAAGATCCCACATGCCGCGGAGTGGCAGGGCCCGTGAGCCATGGCCGCTGGACCTGCGCGTCCGGAGCCTGTGCTCCGCAACGGGAGAGGCCACAACAGTGAGAGGCCCGCGTGCCACAAAAAAAAAAAAAAAAAAAAAAAGACTAGCTAAGTTAGCCTCAGCATTCTGGCTTGATAATGGTTTCATCTTTCTAGAAAAGAAGCCATCAATCATTTTAAGATGGGGCAAATTTAGGGGGAAATCTGAAGTTAAAAAATTCAGAACTTAGGTTTATTGTGTCATTTACTGAGCCATTAGGTTTACTAGGTTTATAGGTTTCTTTTCCACAGGTTACAGCAACATAGGTTTATTCCTTGATTCCAGCCCTTGAGGAGTCAGAGCGCTTTGTCTTTTTCTTCTAAAAAGACAACCTCCACCTCCAACACCTGAGACATGCATTTAACCACACATTGTGTAACCATGGAAAGGTATGGTAGGAGAAATTTGGTTCTATGTCCTATCAGATACAGAAAGTATTTAAAACTTTCCAGGGGAAGAGAGTCTGAAAACAAATAAATGTATGTTACAGATGGACATTCTAGACTTCTCTTTCTTTTCTCTTGAGATCTGTTCCCTATGTCCCTAGAGACTGTCCCATCTGCTGCTGCTGCTTCATCCCTCACCCCCAGAGCCAGCCCTGAAAGAGCAGACTAGGGCCAGGGAGGGCTTCCCAGAAAAGCACAGATGGAAGTCACCTTAATAAGGAGACATTTTTAAAACTCACTTGAAATCCTAACACCCAGAGATAATAGTAGCAGAGTTAGATATATAAATAAGCACATATATATAAACACATGTATATACATATATCATTCTAGACTTCTTTTTCTTACTAGCACTGAGTGTTGCTTATGACACATTTCACTAAAAAGGGCAGGGGTTGAAATACTTTATGGTATGAACCTGAGCATTCATATTAAAACAAAATGTTTACTTTATTAGAGAAATTATGACTTATTGAGCAAAAGCCAGGTACCCTATGTAGATGATATTTAATCTCACAGTGGACTTTAATCTCATAACAACCCTGCAGCACTGACATATCCTCTGTTTTATACACAAATGTGGAAATTGAGCCTCAGAGAGATTAAATAAGTGGGGCAAATTCATTTAATTCGGAAGTGGAAGAGTCAGGATTTGGACCCAGTTCTGAATGATTTAGAAGGCTTTGGTCTTTCCTTATAACATACCTCTCACGAAGAGTAGGCCCTTACTGGTGTTTATCTTATTTGATTTAAATCAAAATTTTGAATTAAAAACCTTTGAGTATAGTGTGAGATCTTCTGAAGCCAAAGGACTCTTATTCAATATTTAGTTGAAATATTTAGTGGTTTTTATTTATTTTCACCAAAGAGGTGAATCATGGAAAGATTCATTGTGAATTTTTTTTCCTTTGAACTTCAGTTTTTCCCCACCTCAGCCCCACTAAAAGATAATTTCTTAATGAAAATCCAGTTTTTATAGCATTTTCCCAAGATTAAAAGGGCTCTATCATTTTCTGTAATGATAAAATTAATAGGTTATTCTTGTTTTTAAAAACTGGATATTACAAAAAAATCATAAATAATAAAATTTTTTAAATTGCTTGAACTCCTAGAAAATAATGGTTAAGAATTTGATATAAAATACGCACACACAGGACTTCCCTGGTGGCACAGTGGTTAAGAATCTGCCTGCCAATGCAGGGGTCATGGGTTTGAGCCCTTGTCCAGGAAGATCCCACATGCCGTGGAGCAACTAAGCCCATGAGCCACAACTACTGAGCCTCTGCTGTAGAGCCCGCGAGCCACACAACTACTGAGCCCGTGCACCCAGAGCCCGTGCTCCGCAACAAAGACAAGCCACCGCAATGAGAAGCCCGCGACCCGCAACGAAGAGTAGCCCCCTCTCGCCGCAACTAGAGAAAGCCTGTGCGCAGCAATGAAGACCCAACACAGCCCAAAAAAATAAGTAAATAAATAAATAACTGTTTAAAGTCCTTAAAAAAAAATATGCACACACACATATTCCTAAACTTCTTTCTCTTTATAAATGCATGGATGGATTTTAATGAAAACTGAGACTAATGCCCTTTGAATAAAAATAAATAAATCCAATATTACATGCTTTCACACCATGCCTTTACTTTATAGCGTTTACTACAGTAGTCAGGAAATAATGATTTACATCATCGTTAGTATTGCTAGTAGTTAAGTGCCCTTTGGAGCTAGACTCCCTTGTCTTTAATCCCAGATCTGTCATTGACCAGCTATGTAATCCTGGGCAAGTCATCCTTTTCCCTCAGCTTCTTTATCTGCAAAACAGAAAAATAATATCTACATCACAGGGTTGGTGTGAGGATTAAATAAATATATGTAAAACACGTAGAACAACATATGTCACATATTAAACCCAAATGTATTAGCTATTGTCTTAGTTGCCTAATGCTTCTCTTTCCAGTAAGCTCCATGCATGCGGGGACAAAGTTGGTCTTGTCCCCAATTGTGTCCTCAGCCTGGTACATAGTGTGTGGTCAGTAGTTGTTGACTGTTATTATTAATAGCATTCAATAAGCTTCTGTTGAATGGATGAGGGAATACCCATTTACAGCTAAGGTATTTGATATTGATAGAGTAGTAGGAAAAGCCCACATTTTAGAATCAGACAAACAGATTTCAAAGCCTTATTCCCCATCCTTAACTATTTACTTTCTTAGGGGGAAAGAGAGGTCAACATACTGAACTTTTATGACCCTGATTTCCCATTTGTAAAGTGGAGATAACAGTTCCTTCTTGCAACATTGTTACGTGGATTTGAGACAATTGTGTTAGTTTATCAATAAAGAGTAACTATTTCTTGTACAAATATCACATTATAGTATCCAGAGTATTATGTAACCCTAAGGGGTGTGATTCATGTGGAATACAACATAAACGGTGTCCCCTGGAATAGTCACTGCAGGAGCTTTGAGGGTATCCACACTACATTTATAAAAATGACAAAGTAGCCCTGTATTAGAGTCTCTCGGTTTGGATACTTTGGGGGTCCATAAGAGCAATTTAGGAGCAACGTTAGCTGCAGAGACCTTCTGCAGGTGATATTTTCATTTTAAAGCCATGGAAAATAAGACATAGCTATGCACTCAGGACCTGGGGTTAAACTCATGCCTTTTAAATTCGAAGTTCACTATTCTCTAAAGCCCAATAAATACAGGGGCAGAGAAAGAAGGGTAAAGCAAACTCTGATTAACTAGTGTCAGTGTTTGTGCTAACTGTTCATTTATCATTCAGCATCTACCAGATGCTCCAGAGCTAAGAAACAACAACTCCATTCTGCACCCCTTCTCTGTCCTGCATCCTGGGGTGGATGCTGTTCAACTGGTATTCACAGTCAGGACGGAGTCTCAGAATACAAAGGGAACCTCCTCTCCAATCAGATGAACAGGATATTTGGCAATAACAAGTTGCTTCTGAGGAAAAGTGAGTTTCTTGGCATATCCCTTGTCAGCATTACAAAGCTGAAAGTTAAATTTATCTTCACTTATGGCAGCATACCCTGCTGCCCAAATGTCTTGTTTGTTTGCCTTTGCTATTGTTGAGTGGGGTGCATGAGTCAGAACCCCAGCCCATAGGTTTTCCCAGGACTTTCTTATTATGGGCATGATCCGAAAGTGTTTGATAGGTAGTCATAGGCTGACACACAAAAAAGCCAACCTGGGGGCTGTCTAGGGCTTGGCCAGGGAGGCAAGCTTGGGCATTACATTTCAATAGAGCAGGAAGGGGAAGTGGTGGCCTATAACCTCAGGGAATATTTCCAGATGACCCACCGAATCTCTCTCCTGCTTTGAGGAAGTGGCCTAGCCTAGAACAGCACCAGCTGTGCGAGAAATGCAAACTCTAACCAGGAGAAGCAGACCCTTACCCAGAGGGGAATACTTCAGGGCCACCACCAGATTCTGTTACAATTTTTAAAAGCACTCAAGTGTTGGCAAAAATAAAATCTTGGGTTAACTGTAACTAGAGTATTGGCTTTCTCTTTGTGGAAGAGTTGGTCAATCATACCTGTCTGTACCAGTTCCCCCAAAGAACAGAAAATATACTGAGGTCGTAGCAAGAGGCATTTAAGCTAGATGTAAAGAAGAACTTCCTGAATACTAGTTTAATTATATGTTGGAACTTTTTTTTTTTTTCAGGGAAGGACTGTTCAGAGTCCTTCCTGCAAAAGGAAAGCTAATGATCTTGTAGCTAACCAGACCTCTGCAGGGTTTGGATCCATGCTGACATTTATTCTGTTATCCCCGAGATGAAGTGTGTTGGAAAAAGTGAAATTGTTTTGTATTAGTATTTTTAAATTTTTATTTGCAAAACCCATAAATAGATGCATTAGGTTTTTTTTTTAATTGAAGTATAGTTGACTTACAATGTTGTATTAGTTTCAGGTGTACAGCAAAGTGATTCCGTTTTCAGATTGTTTTCCATTCTAAGTTATTACAAGATATTGTAATTTGAATATAGTTCCCTGTACTACACAGTAGGTCCTTGTTGTTTACCTAGTTTATGTATAATAGTGTGTATCTCTTAATCCCAAACTCCTCATTTATCCCTCCCCCACCCCTTTCCCCTTTAGTAACCATAAGTTTGTTTTCAATGTCTGTGAGTCTATTTCTGTTTTGTAAATAATTTGATTTGTTATCATTTTTTAGATTTAACGTATAAGTGATATCATATGGTATTTGTCTTTGACTTACTTAGTATGATAGTCTCTAGGTCCACCCATGTTTCTGTAAATGGCATTATTTCATTTTTTTATTATATATATCTTTATAGATGGATTAGGTTTTGATCTTGATAATTCTAACATTTATGAGCACAGTTGCAAGCAATTTTCAGGAGTTAATTATCTAGCCGTGGCCAATTTCAGGGGTTAATTATCTAGTAGAAGAATCATACACATAAATAAGGTATGTATGACACAATGGGAATTCACAGAGTTCTGTTGAATTTTAGTAGAGGAAAAGATTACTCCAATTTAGAAATTTAGGAAAAATCCCCTTTTTTGAGCTGGGTCTTATAGGATGGGCTAGACTTAAGTAAATGGAGAATGGGGAAAGTGGAGGTAATGGCTCAAGTAAAGATTCGGAAACAGAAAAGCACAGGGTGAATTCAAGGAAAAGCAACTACTCTAGTGTGTCTAGAACCTAAGTTGAGGTTCAGAGACTGCACTGGCCAGACCTCCAGTGCACAGTGCAGTGCTGAATAGAGGTAGTCGTGGCTAGTGTGTGGTTAGTGTGTCAGTACAGGTTTCCAAGAAATAGGCACTTAGACGGGTAGATGTTCAAGAGCTGTGTTGAACATTAAGTTGCTCTTAGTATTTTCTTTAAAAGAAACACCTGTGAAGGATAAAGGGAACAGAGCAGAAGTAGATAGGAAGAGCCTCCAGGATGGGGTACAGGCATGGCACCCATAAAAAGAAGAGAAAGGACGGAGAAGTGAGTAGGAAGGATTTCAGACTGTAGCACAGCCCTGAGACAGCTTCAGCCAGGCCCAAAGGGAATCCTTGAGGCAAGGTTGCCCATTAGAGGAGTCCACACCCATATGATTGGCTCAAGCTATATCAGAAATTTTGGCAGTCACTGACTGAGAGCAGCCTGAATGATGTGTAGCCTCAGCATGAAAGTGGTGGTGGATCCAGAGGGGTAGCAGCTAGGAATATCAGTCAACTTGGCTCCCTAAACAGGAGATCTGAGTGGTGAATTTCACGGCTACTACAGTTGGTCAGTAGCATTGGCTGACCCCCAATTAAAAAGGCACAGCTTCTAACAACTCACCATTAAGGATGATGTTTGTCGCAGTGTTTACTAGGAATCCCTTTTTTTGGTTAAGGAAATTCCCTCTTCTAGCTTGCTAAAAGCTTTTCTTTTCCTTTTTAAAAATCATGAATTCTTTTTTTTGCAATATTGATTGAGTTGATTATGGGGTTTTTCTCCACTACGCTATTAAGAAGGTGATTATGTTAGAAATTTTCTAATGCAAATTCTACCCTTATAGTTCAGAAATTGAGCATGAAGTTATATTTTTTATTTTCTGCTATATTTGGCTTGCTAATACTGTGTTTAAGATTTTTTCACATATATTCATAAGTGAGATTGGACTGTAATTTCTTTTTCTTGCAAAGTCTTTATCTGGTTTTTAAATCAAGGAT
This sequence comes from Lipotes vexillifer, assembly GCF_000442215.2. Taxonomy (NCBI): domain Eukaryota; kingdom Metazoa; phylum Chordata; class Mammalia; order Artiodactyla; family Lipotidae; genus Lipotes; species Lipotes vexillifer. The sequence goes on from NW_006785816.1 coordinate 3,587,946, forward strand.
ATTTTGGCCTCCATAAAATAATTGGGAGATAGTTCTTCTCATATCTCTAGAAAATGTTGGATATATTTGGAAAAAATCTGCATAGTTTTTTTTTTTTTTTTTAATTGGTAGAACTCACCTGTAAAACTATCTGAGCCTGATGTTTACTTTGTGGGAAGAGTTTTAACTCCAGTTTCAAATTCTTTATTGATTATAGGAGATCATTCAGGCTTTTTATTTCTTCAGGAGTAAATAGTAAATTTGGCAAGTACATTTTTTTCAGCAAATTTGTTTATTTTGACTATTACCAAATATATTTTTATTAAGTTGTTCTTAATGTTTTAATTAAAGAAAAAGCATCTGTGATATCATTAGCTGTATCTTTTCTATACTCCTAATTTTGTATATTTATACCATTTTTCTTTATTTCCTTGATCAGTTTGTCTACTTTTTGATCCTCTTTGATTCTCTATTTTTTTTATATATTAATTTCTGCTCTTAAATTTATTATTTCCCTCTTTTTTTACTTTCTTATGGTTTATTCTATCATTTTTGTCCTCTAACTTCTTAAGTGGGGTGTTTAATTTTTGCCTTTTTGCTTTTCTAATATAAGCATTAAAATGATAAAATTTCCTTGATATGTCTTTTGCTGTAGTCCACAATTACCAAATGTAGTATCTTAAATATTATTCAATTATAATCAAATTTTTGTGACTTAGGAGTTATTTAAATATTTTAAAATTATTAAGCATACTGGGATTTTCAAAAGTTTATTTTTTTTAATTAACTTATAACAGAGGAAGCTTTGATCTGTATGATTCTGGTTCTTTAAAACTTACTGACACCTGCTATATAGTCTATTATATGATCTATCTCTGTACATGTTCCATGTATAATAGAATTGATTAATTGTTCTGTTCTATACACCTCCATGAAATCAAACATAGACGTTTTTGCATGAGGATTGCAGTTGAATGTACTCTTTGATGAAGATGAGAGGCCTGATATCTATAAAGCTGGGCTCTTTAAACATATTGCAGTGTAGCAACAAGCAGTAGTTTCTAATCTCTGGGCCTTAACTTCCCTCTGGGTAAGGAGCTTTTATTTTTAGCATCCATATATAATCTGTATTTTCTCAATTAGTGGGTAATAAAAATAACTACTATCCTATAATTTTTAAACTTTAATGAGTATTCTTCATAATAGAAAAGTTCAGAAACTACTCCGGTGAGTGTATGCTTTCTAAGGAAATACTGATTTCTCTAGAACATTCACACAGTGCTTCAGAAGTAACTAGCACAATTGTGCATGTCATGGGTATCATCAAACATGCCTCCTGTCTGTTAACTCTAAATCCGCCTGAAACTGACCACATAATCAAAAATGAGCCCAATGGACAGGTCCCAGCACACTGAGACAGGGGAGGCAAGTTTGCATGAGGGTTTCTGTCAAAACTGTATTTTGGAAACCAATCTCAGATTGCTTTCATTTAAGGGTCAGAATTGATTCAAACCCACATCTTTAAAATCCCTTAGTTTGGGAACTTTTTCCATCCTCAGTCTCCTCCACCACTTGTCTTCATGAATCCAAAGCCATTTTGACATATCCTTGACTCAATCCTATATTAAGAATAAAAGAGATATGTTCAAGCAGAGGAAATATAACAAAGGAGGGACTTTCCTACAAGATCTTTGTAAAAGAAAAAAAAAAAGAACATTTGCATAAACCATTTTTAACCAGAGTCTTTGTTTTGTGTCTTTCCTTTCTGAATGCTTTGTTACACTCCCTTGCAGTGCCCCTCGCTGTCTCTGGACCCCAACCAGTCAGAGACCAAAGCCTTGATCATGTTTCACTTTGGAATCCTCCTGGCTCCACCGTTGTCATCATGCTTGAATGATTACATTTACTGACCAGTCTCCCTGCTTCCTCTTCTTTCCATTACTAAACCCCTAGACGTGCTGATTTTCCCAGAATATCATTGTGATCCTGTCCCTCTCTTGCTCAAGTTTTCCCAGAAACTACCGAGTAAACTTCACCAGTGTTAGTCTGGTGTTTAAAGCTATTTTGTACCTTTTCCATTGCTGGTTCTCTGCTAAGCTTATAAACCTGTCTGACATCTCTGACTTCAATACCTTTGTCTTGGATACTTAACTTACCTTCTGTTTCCTAATTAGACCTCCCTCAGAATCTGCTTTAGCTATAAATTCTGCTGCCCTTTGACAAGTGGCCCCTGTCTACTCTGGACCGGGTGTCTCTGAGCTTGCACACCCAGCATGCCATAGTTCACACTGCCTCCACTTGCAGTTAGAGGTGTTTTCTTCCCTCCACCTCCAGATGCTGGGTCCCTCAGGGCATGACTCAGCCCCTGTGTGTTCCAGCCTCTGGTAACATTTCTTATAATAGGGAGTTTTCAGTAGATGTTTAATTGGTTAGTGGAAAACCACTATCCCATGCCATCAGCCCCTCTTCACACTAAACATGCCCATATAATTTAACACTCAATAACCATTTTGAGCATCTACTGACCTCCATATATAGAGATGTGTTCTAAGGATGCTGAGATCAAGAAACACAGCCTGTTCTCTCAAGGTCACTTTCTTGGATGATTTTGGTGTGAACTGGGGAATGGACACATTCTTTTCGCCTGCTCAAGGAGCCCAGCATTAGTATTTAAAATCAAATCTGGGACTTCCCTGGTGGTGCAGTGGTTAAGAACCCCCCTGCCAATGCAGGGGACATGGGTTTGAACCCTGGTCCGGGAAGATCCCACATGCCGCGGAGAAACTAAGCCCGTGCACCACAACTACTGAGGCTGTGCTCTAGAGCCTGCCTGCCACAACTACTGAGCCCACATGCCTAGAGCCCGTGCTCCACAACAAGAGAAGCCACCGCCATGAGAAGCCTGTGCACTGCAACGAAGAGTAGCCCCTGCTCATTGCAACTAGAGAAAGCCTGTGCACAGCAATGAAGACCAAAGTGCGGTCAAAACAATTAAAAATTTAAAAAAATAATAAATAAATAAATAAAATAAAATCTACTTTGAGTGATTTTTTTAATTCCCTTTTCTCTTCAGCATTAGACACATAGCTCCTTTTTATTTTTAATTTATTTATTTTTAAAATTTATTTTTTATTTTTTAATGTATTAGTTTAATGTGTTTATTTTTGATTTTATTTATTTATTTATTTTAAATGTGTTAGTATCTTCTGCACAGCAAAGTGATTCAGTTATACATATATATTCTTTTTCATATTTTTTCATTATAAGATATTGAATATAGTTCCCTGTGCTATACAGTAGGACCTTGTTGTTTATCTATTTTATATATAGTAGTTTGTATCTGCTAATCCCAAACACCTAATTTATCCCTCCCTACCACCTTTCCCCTTTGGTAACCATAAGTTTGTTTTCTGTGTCTACGAGTCTGTTTCTGTTTTGTAAATATGTCCATTTGTGCCATATTTTAAATTCCATGTATAAGTGATATCATATGATATTTGTCTTTCTCTGTCTGACTTCACTTAATATGATAATCTCTAGGTCCATCCGTGTTGCTGCAAATGGCATTATTTCATTATTTTTTATGGCTGAGTAATATCCTACTGTATATATATATATATATATATATATATATATAACATCTTCTTTATCCATTCATCCATTGATGGACATTTAGGTTGCTTCCATGTCTTGGCTATTATAAATAGTGCTACTATGAACATTCGGGTGCATGCATCTTTTCAGATTAGAGTTTTCTCTGGATATATGCTCAGCATCATATGTAGCTCTATTTTTAAAGTAACCTCCATACTGTTCTCCATAGTGGCTGCACCAATTTACATTCCCATCAACAGTGTAGGATGGGAATTCTCTCCCACATTCTCTCCAGCATTTACTGTTTGTGGACTTTTTAATGATGGTCTTTCTGACTGATGTGGGGTGATACCTCGTTGTAGTTTTGATTTACATTTCTCTGAGCATTCTCTCTCTCCACATTCTCTCCAGCATTTACTGTTTGTGGACTTTTTAATGATGGTCTTTCTGACTGATGTGGGGTGATACCTCGTTGTAGTTTTGATTTACATTTCTCTGATAATTAGTGATGTTGAGCATCTTCTCATGGGCCTGTGGACCATCTGTATGTCTTCTTCAGAAAAATGTCTATTTAGGTCTTCTGCCCATTTTCTGATTGGGTTGTTTGTTTTTTGGTATTGAGTTGTATGAGCTGTTTGTATATTTTGGAAATTAAACCCTTGTCACACACAGCTCTTTTTAATATCACCTTTCCTTACTTGTTAAACAGACACTTACTAACCATGTGGACTTAAGCTATTTAATGTCTCTGAGCCTCAGTTTCCTAAAATTTGAAATGGGGATAATAATACCTGTGGCCAAGGATTAAATTCTATGAGGAATGTAACCCAGATGTCAGGGAGGGTCTCTCTGCCCCTTAAAATCCAGATTATTAATGGATTTTATGGATTATTATTAATAGATTATACAATGCATTACACTACCGATCATAATGGAAGCCCAAAACCCTCTCTGAGAGTTCTCAAAATTCCCAGACAGCTTAATTTTCATGGTCACTTTGGTACTGATTTTCTTCTAAATATTTTGTTTCTGCCAAAATATTTTGTTCCAACTTTGCTTTTTGTGGCTGTTCTTTCATATCTGCTGTTTTCCCAAACTAAGGAAGCAGTCTCTTTACCTTAAACTCCTCCTTCAAAGCAACCTGAATACGAGTCTGGGTTCATAGTAGAATTTTTACAGGTTTGTGCTTGCAGAGAATAGGAACTTTGAATGGGAAGAGCATAGATGTACAAAGGATGACTTAATTAATTTCCCACAGTGTGGTTTGGATCTAAAGCCTCTTTCTTGCCTCATCTCTTCTCATTAAATTATTATGGAGTTAGGTCTGTTTCAGACATGTGTCAATGAACAGAGCACTGTCTTAGGGGTGAAAACTAGGGCCACGCATGGGAAGCAGGTAACATTCAGGGGACAGATTTTTCTTATCAGAGCTAAATCATAAGATTAAATCTTAATTTAATAAACTATTTCTTGAGGAAACTAAAATAATATAGCCCAGGTCCACTGAGCTCTGGCAAACAAATCCAGAGGAATGGATCATTCTGTGTCCCTTGGATTCAGTTGATTTCACAAAGGCTGGTATTCCGGGTTATGGGAGAAAGGGGTTATTTCATTTAATCTGGAGCATAACTGTGTAAGGAAGATAATGGTATCCCTATTTCATAAATAAATCTGGAATTCAGAGAGGTTAATGACTTACAGGTTCACCCCATAGAGGCAGAGACAGGATCCCAACCAAGTGGGTCTGATTCCCCAAACCATTCCCTTCCATCTCACCCCAGCAAGGGCACAGGTAGCAGAGCTGACCTTCTGTGGTGAAAATCCGAGCACTGGGTTGCAATTTGAACACAAGTGAAGGAATCTCTCTAGTTTCTAATCTCAGGAGAAGGCCTCAGACCTGCTTCTGTTCAAGACCTTGCATAAGACCCAGAATCCTACACTAAGAATGCTTGAAAGACAAGATTTGCGTGGGAAAAAAAATCCACATTTAAGGTTCAGTTCACAAAGAAATTTCATACCCAAGTCAGTCATTGCAATAACCCTGTGAGGTAAACGAGGCATATTTCATTCTTACAACTAAGTCTCAGGAAGGTTAAACCCAAGGTCTTTGAGAAATTTATTTTATGAATCTTTATTTATTTATTTATGAATCTTATGAATCTTTATTTAAGGAATGTGGCGTGACATAATTCCTAAGATCATATAGTAGCCTTAGGGCTTAAGCATAGGACTGTGTTTTTAAGTCTGTATACATCTTACCCCCAAGAAGTAGCCTCCCCTTGTGTTCTTTGATCCTGATGTCTTGGTTGAATAAGCTCTTGCAGTCAGGGCTGCCATGGGAGTCCATGCGGGTTGTGCACTGTATAACTCTGAGGGATGCATTCTAAGCTACATGAATGTGAATGGCACATCCTCAATTTATGGTGCACAGCATGGAGAATCTTTTGCAACAGCCCTTGGCGTTGTGCAAAATCTGAGATGGCTTTGAGAAAGGAACATGTAATCATTACCAAAAAAACCATTCTCATAAAATGTAGAAGTTTATATGAAAGCTGTATTGGCCATGGTGCAAGGAGGTATTTCCAACTAGTTTTTACACAGGGCCCTATTCTCTTAAAAGAATTCAGCCCTTGACATTAGCTGAGTATCTGTATGGGTTATCACATGCCATGGAAAAGAGAGTTCGCAGCAAGTGATATCAACAGTACACTGTGTTCTCTTTCAGATTTATTGAATGCACATTTACTAAGTGTCAAGTAATGAATTAGACATTCCAGGGATGTGGCCCAGTTTCTGCCTTTAAGGGGATAGAATTTCACTGGGGAGAAAACACACATACCATAATTTTAAAAATAACAAAATAGGGGGTCTTCCTTGGTGGCGCAGTGGTTGAGAGTCCGCCTGCCAACGCAGGGGACACGGGTTCATGCCCCGGTCCGGGAAGATCCCACATGCCGCAGAGCGGCTGGGCCCGTGAGCCATGGCCGCCGAGCCTGCGCGTCCGGAGCCTGTGCTTTGCAACGGGAGAGGCCACAACGGTGAGAGGCCCGCGTACCGCAAAAAAAATAAAAAAAATTAAAAAAAAAAATAACAAACTAGGTAACATTTTTTTAAAAAACTATATTTAAGTACAAAATTGCATGTGACTGACTAAGCTCACAGTAGGAGGCCAGGAAGGGGAGTTTGTCACAGGTTGGACTAGTTAAGGACTTGTTATGAAAGCAGTGGTAAGGGTGGGGGATGCCCGAGATGAATCATAAAGAGTAGATAGAATCTAGGTGGATACATGAGAGGATTTGGGGGTGAGGAAGGACCCCCAATAACAAAAACGAGACATTAAAACCCAAATCCAAAAAGAAAAACCCAACAGTGCAGGCTATCTTGCTCATCTTTAGTTTTGCTTGGTGGTCATGAGCTGCTCCGTGTGGAAGTCAGGCAACTGAGAAGGGGAGATGGCTGAAGAAGGTGGGAGCCTGGGGGCAGCTAAATAGGATGTGGCCTCCATTTATAGAAGCTGGGGCTGCAGTGCAAACAGGACTTTTCCTAGTTGGAGCAGATCCCCATTACTCTGCTGGAGCTGGAAAGCAAGGGTAACATCAATTTTATAAACTTTCTATAGGAATATATCTCCACAGTACACTGGAGGGCTGGGGAGGTAAAATGTGATCTGTAACAAAACTGAGCCCGTAGTTGCATATGTATCAAATTTTGGCTATATTTCAAAGTATATGTCATCAGGTACAGCTCAGAATTGAAGCTGGAAGCCAGAGTTGAGAAAGAGAGTGAAATTGGCATATTTATATTCCACAGTAATCCTTTTCCCATGGTCTTGTTTGTCCATGGAAAAAAGAATAAAATACTGAGCTATAAAACCCACAACTGCGCACTGAAACTTGAGGGGCGTAGGGGTGATGGGGCAAAATGGAAACAGAAGGAGCAGCTGGTCGTAATGAAAACTTTTCAGATGCACTGAAATAGACACACTTCATCTTCAGTGTAGAAAATGCCACCAGGCAAAACTTTGCATGGAGGGGGATTCGAAGGATCCAGTGACACTTCAGTTTCCCAAGAATTTTCTTTCACAGCAGGTCGTTTAATACGGCTCATCCATGCTGAATGATAAACAAGAGAAAATAAATTAAACGCAGGAGCCTAAAAATTGCAAAAGTTTAAGTGTTGGTAGTAAAGGTAAATAGTCACTAAAGGTCAGAAGAGTAAAGGAACTCTTTCAGATGAGTTACAAGATGCAGGACATTCACTAAGGCACAAGAATGAGAAGAAAACCCTAAAGCAACGCTTCTCACCCTTTCAGGTGCTTACCACCTAGACACGGTGTTAAAACACAGACCCTGATTCAGGTCTGGGTGGGCCTGAGATTCTACATTTCTAACGAGCTCCCTGGTAGTGCTTAAGTGGCTAGTCCTCTGAACACACGGAGAGAAATTTTGGCTGTACAGGCTTTGTCTTCAGGTCTAATGAATATGAATGGCATTTTGATAGATTTTGAACAGTGGAAAGCCAGAAAAGTAAAATAAGACATATTTAAATGGAAAGAGAAATTAGAGAACATCAAAACTCGTGAAAGGTATGGTAGTGGTTCTGCATGTCTGATTCTGGTGGGATATGATTTAAGGAGATGATGACAAATTTAGTTCTGTGAAAAGAAAAATGACACTTGTGTGTGTAAAACAATTCATTCTTGGAGAGAACAAGGGAGAACCAAGTAGGGTATGTCTGAATAACACCTTCCAAAGGAAGAACCAGATTCTGAGACTCTGCTGTCATGGTTAACTGCCAGGGTAAACCACAGTTCAGCAGCTGCAAGCGTGCTTGCCAATTACAGAGATAAAAATGTTTCTGAAAACAAAATTTCATATAAACCTCCTCTCTGAGGTTGGCATTGTATCTTCCTGTGTATCTTGGGTGTAGCTTTTACCCAGGCAGAATTTAGGCTCTAGAAACCAAATGAGGTGATAAACAGAACCAGTTTGCAGAAGAGTCAAAATAACCCAGCAAGAATTGAAACCACAGATGCACTGGGAGTCAGTTATTCACCAACCAAATGCTAATAGGAATCAGCACAAAGGACTGTGAGTGTTAGCTCAAGGGCTTAAAAAAAACTGATACATGGTGTTGAGTGTGATAGTGTTCATTTTACCTTTGGCTTGTTTTAGAAACACACCCTACTTCTTCCACTCCACCCTTCCTCAGTGCCATCACACAATGGTTTCAGTGCAAAAAAATTACAATACTGGAGGAGGAGGGTGTCTGTGACTTACACCTCCAACCTGGGTTCTAGAAGCATAAACGTTAAGAACATGATCTTTGGATCTAGATGGATGCAAATCTCAGCTTTGCCATTTATTCAGTGACCTCAGGTAGTTAATTAAGTTCATCATTCCTTCACCTTGCAATGGAAATATTAATAGTACCTACATCCACAGGCTTGTAGGCAATCTTTAATGATTTAAGACATGCAAGACACTCAGAGCAGTGCACGGCATGGAATTAATGTTTGATAAATGTTTGTTACTATTGTAACTAACTCTATTGTCACTAGCTCAGGCACTGTAGGAAAGTTATTTAATTAGCTCAATTATCAAGAGAGTTTGAATGCCAAGGTCCGTTCCAGAACTAAAATTCTATGATTCTATGGTCACTTTGGCCAATAAATTTGAAGCATCCCAAGGCAGCTGGGCAAATAATTCTTCTTTGCCACGTCCTTCTAGAATGTCTGGTGAAGTGTGCAAGACGTGTGTTGATGGGGCAAGGCTTCCCTTCCAACTTCTGTTCACAGCTCCTCAATACACCATGGGCTCTAGGTAGTTCTACTCACTGGCCCCTGAATGTTTTCAGAGTCCCAGTACCATACCATTTACATCATTTCCCTCTTCCAGACTGCCTTCCCTGCTTCTGTCCATACAACTAAATCCTATCCATCCTTAAAAAACCAACCCAGGTTCCATCTTCTTTGTAAGGTTTTCTGCGGTCACCAAGCATCTTCTGTACTGAAGCAGTCTGGTCTTCAATACAGAACTCATTGACCATTACCATATTCTGCCTTTATTTTTCTGAAGTTTTTTTTCTATATTTCTGTCTTAACTTCCCAACTAGATAATAATCTCCCTGAGGTCTGGCACAAGGATTTACTTCTCTTGGTGTCTCAGTCAAGCTTAACATTTTCCCAACAAAAAGGTGTTAATAAACAGCTATTGATTGGTTCATTGTAAAAATCAGTGAACCATTAAACTTAATATGGCAATTAGCTTAATATGGTACTTAATCCTAATGCTCTTCCTGACAGCATCTCTTCCTGTCCCCCAAGGACATCTGAAAAATTGATCTGCTTCCATCTAGTGGCAATTAAAACACAGGTGGTTCCTGTGGCCAGAAAACAGTTCTGGGTAGGTTGTGCCAGAAAAGACTTTCACTCAGTGGGTGTGAGCATGAAAGAAATCTTTATATCTTGTGGATTTCCTGCCCACAGAGATAGGGAGTTCAGCCTAGAGAAGAGTCAGGGACCCCATCTACACTATCTAATGGAAGATAGGGCAATAAAAGAACATAGAATAAAAGAAACTTCACTGACCCTATGTCCTCATCCAGTTACCCCTCCTGACTCTTTCATCTCCTTCCAGCCAAGTTTTATGAAAAAGATAATGTATACGTTCTGCCTCTATGTTCTCTCCCCACTGATTCCTCAACCCCTGGCTACAGGACTTCTGTCATGACCTCAGCATCGAAAACAATTTCCCTACTGATACCCTTATTATATCCGGTGGATCGTGGCAGTATTTGAAATAGTTTCCATTTCCCTTTTTCCTTAGGATCATGACCCCATACTCTCCTCATTTTCCTTCTACATCTCTGGGAGCCTCTTCCCATTCGCCTTTACCTTAGCTGACTTGTTTGATATTGACCTTCCTCTGGCTCCTACCCTCTCTCCCACATCCTCTTCCATTCTCACCCTGCACATACTCCCTGGGTGATTGTACCTGCTCCTGAGATACAGTTACCTCCTATAATGTGAGAACCTCCAAATCCATTTCTTCTGCCCCAAGGTAGCCCTTTTGCTACAGATAGAATCAACGGATTATGGTTGAACCACAGACACCTAAATTTTAACAGGTACAAAACTGAACCCATGATTGTCACCTCCAAAACTTCTCATTCTTTCGTGTTCCCTTCTCAGTAAATAATACAGTAGAGATGGTAACCATCCACCAGTTCCCAGATCAGAACCATGGCAACTTACTTGATTCATCTCCCTCTCTCTTAGCCAATTAATAATCATAGTCAGTTGATTCTACCACCAGTTATCTCATGAACTCATCCTCATTGCTATTGCCCTAGACAGACATCATCGGCTTTAACCTAATAACTTCAAATACCTCCAAAACAGTTCTTTGCCCCCAGAGTCATTCATCTCCCTTGTTTGCATACTTTTATGCAGAGTGATCCTCCCAAGACGCAAATTTCAGCATGACATTCATCTGCTTCAGCCCCTGTTACTAATACCCCAAAGACCTCAAGATTAAGTCCATACTCCTTCATATGGCTTATAAATTACTTTATAATTGTCCTCTGTTGCCTTCTGTCTCTCCAGTTTTTCTTTTGTACTTTAAACTACAGCTCACTAAACTACTAAGGACTTGTAAATAACAATCTGTGGTTGGTAGGATGGTTGCCTGAACAAGAAACCAATCTCCTCAGGCACCATCTTGCTCCATTTCGTCCAGCATTTGGAAAGGTACCCAGTTGTCTAGCTAGGTAGTCTGTCACCAAAGTCTCATCTCCATTGTTCGTTTGACTTATACTTTCCTTCTTAATATTTCAAAGCAAGTCACTAAACCCTGAAACTGAGAAGTGTTTTGCTATCTTCATTTCTGCCCAGTGGGCCTTGTATTTTCACATGCATGTGTTTCTACAGTTGAAGAAATCTGAGGTTCAAGACCAAGCCAAAAAACGTCCCCCTCTTTGGGGGAAGCTGCAAGTAGAATTCAGGCTCCCCACCTTTCCCATATTTCTGAAGGTCAATGCCTATCAGAGGTCATTTGCCATCTTGTGCTAGGTGCTGAGGGCCTGGTGTCTGGAATTAAACCTTTTTCGTAGAGCCTGGGATTCATTAGTTTTTCAATAAATCCTTGTTGACTTGAATGTTTCCTGAATACTGTATTTAGCATTGCCCCCATGTTCAGCCAGAATAAGAAGAAATAAACCATAATGCTTCCAATCCTCAAAGAAAATTCAGAAGCAATCAGAAAAAAACTGTCTTTACATAAACTACCCCTTCTAATAGGGCATTACTTGTTCATTCGTTCATTCAGCTCCTCTAGCACTAAAAAAAACTGACAGGTTTTAAGGAAGGTTAGTAGATTTATTACTTTATCTGGAAACTTCATTTGGATGAGACCCCATGTAAATAACTAATAAGGAGCTAATGTGTCTAGCTATAAGAGGAAGTATTAAGATACTTAATACTTGCCCTCTGTAAGCAGAGGGTAGAGAAGACATCAACAGATATTGAAACTTCTTGCTGATAAAACTTACCTTCTCCGAGACTTTTTGCCTAAAAATAGAAGAGAAAAATGGCATCAGAAAAAGTAGACAACTTCAATTTTTTATACTTAGAGAGAATGGAGATTCCCTCTCTCAAAACCGTTTCTTGAAGTGTATTTTGTATTTGTTAGGTGGACTGCATGGTGTCTAAGGGGATTTGAGGTACTGTCTTAATGTTCTAATTTGAACAGTGGTAGAACAGACTCATTCATGCAGATGCTTCTCAGAGCACCGTTTCATCCACTGTGCTGCTCCTAAAGACAGAAGTGCAGCCTGAACTATCCCGCGATCAGGCCCCATGTACCCATTCTTGTGTTTACACATCCCGATCTGCCATCTCATCCTACCTGCAGATTCTTCCCTAAGAGATTCAGCTGCTAATACTGTAAGAATATGTATCATTACACTTCACGCCATCTTCTCTGAAAATCCACAAGAGAAATTACACTCAGATCTCAGTGGTAAGAGCTACATGCCTCATCTGGGTAACCACTGTGTTCTTATCTTACAAACACAGTGAGTATCATTACTGGTTATGTTTCCTTCTTTGACTGGCTACAAGGAATCTCAGCCAGATCTGAAACCCTCTTCTATTCTAACTTTACCCCTGGCTCTGACTTATTTTTGGTATTCTAAATTTTGGCCTTATTTTTCTTACTTTTAAACTAATTTTAATTTGCTGTGTTAAATGCATTTGGTAAACTATCTTACATTCTTTTGGAAAAAAGCAGACTATTAATAAGTAGATGAATGAACTGCAGGGCTAACCTCCAGAGGAAATAAAAGCAAAAAATGCTTTTTGAGGAGAAAACAATCGCTGGGAGGCAATATATTTGTGTGTCTATAAACTAGAACTCTAGATCATCCAGTCTGGGTCCAGGTCCTTTTTTGCCAACTGTAGTGTGTCTTTGAATAGCTACTTATTCTCTCTAAGCTACCATTTCTTCATCTGTGAAAGGGGCATGATAATTATATTTTCCTCACTGAGTTGATAAAATGTATTCAAAGTACTTAGGCCAGGGCCTAGAGCATAGACAGTGCTCAATTCTTGTTTTAAACCTTTAAAATGTTAGAAATTACTACTTTAATTATTTCTTCCAAAATTTAGCCTGCTGGTGACATGAGCCAAAAGCACTTGAGCAGGGAGAATTAAATCTGAATGAATTTCAGATTCCATTCATTTTCATATGAATATATTTTTCTTTTAGGAACAATGAAACACATACATGAACAAGAATCTGTTCCTATTGAGAAAGTTTCTTTTTCAAGAAAAAGGGAACTAAGGGGCCTGTGTTCAGTTTTGTGCCCTGTTCTCACCCTGTGTGTTGGTTCAGGTAAACAATTCTTCTGTGGGTAAAAAAATAGAGCCTTATTGATCTGAAGACCAGTGGTTTTAGGGAGCATATCTGGATGGGAGTCTGATCTCTGCCTCTGGCCTCTGCTGATATGGAATTTTAGAGATTTGGCCTAAAACATCATTGCTTCAGTTTCCTTATTTACTGAACAAGGCCAGTAATGATGCCTAATCAGAGAATGATGGTGCTAGGAGAAAAAGTATATTTCTAGACAAGCCCATGCACAGGGAGGCATGTTTCTGGAGCCCACCCTTATTCCTTTCTCTGAAAAAAGGAGCTGAAGTCTGGGTATTAAGACAACTAAGGCAGGGGCCAAAGTACAGGCTCAGAAGATCCATCTGAGGACAGGACAAGGGTCAAGAGTCTGGTCATTTCATTGGCTTCTGTGCTCTAAATGTTTGCTTGTCCCCTTTTTCCAGCTTTTGGAACACCAAAAGCCTATAAAATTGTCAGATTGATGAATACTGTATACATGCAGATTTATTGTATTAGAAAAGCTCTAGGGGTTTAGCCTGGGAACCTATCCATCATTTCTAATAATTGTCTCTATAGGAAAAATATTCTTCGTGTTTCAAAGAACTAACTTACAACTAAAAGTTTTAGAAGGCAAAGTCACTTGAAAGTTGGAGCTATCAGAATATGTTTCACAAATGAAGACTATTTAGTGTGAGATTAAAGATACCCTGACCTTCCTACAAAGTCAGTGATCTTTTGGGGCTTCTGTTCTCTTGTGCTCTTTGTTGGCATAATTGTAACTAGCCTAACTGCCCGTTATCTGTTTCCTGTTTGCCCCACACTGATTCCCCCAGTAGGGGCATGCAGTTTTCAAGTTATCAGTTTGAGATCTTGTACAGAAATGACTCCAAGGTAAAAAAAATTGCAAAACAACCCCACTGCTTTTCTCACCACTGCTTATAGTACAGCCTTAGGCAGCATCCCACCTCCCGCACCCCACCGCTCAATACACATGACTTCAATTCTATTCTTTTTATTCTACTAACATTTATTAAAAGATTTTGGAATTTGGGAATATCTCCTTACTAAGGTAACTCCCAGCCCCAAAGTCCTTAATGGTTACTTAGATAATAGCCCTCTTATCCCAGAGGGTGGAGCGTAAATTACCCACTCTATTCTCCACTCCCTCACCTCTGCCAAGGTCACTCAAGGCAGGAGGAAAGAAAGGATGATTGGGGGCAGTCTTTAAGTCTCAGTGGAAAGGATGATCAATGGTGGGAGAAAAATCTCATTCTTTTTTTGCCTTACTGCCATATTTAAGTAAATAGCATAGTACTCTAAGACAATGGGATCTAATCTTAGCAGAAGTTCCAAGAGCAGGAGCAGAGACGTTTTAACTGCTCAGGGCTCTTACTTTACAGTTACTGAAGTTCTTGCACATCAACAGCACCCCCGTCCATTGTGTTTTTGGGTTGGTTATAAAACTAATGTAGTACCCTTAGTCTTAAATTTGGAATGAAAGATCAGGTCATAGCAGAAGACCATTAGGGATTGGTAGGTAATATTCCTGCAATTGTCAGTAAGAATGGGTGGTGGGGCAGCCTTTACATACCATATTCATGGAATAGAATACATACTAATTAATTTGATGGAACTGAAATTACAATGGCCCCACAGAGGCAACACAGAGCAGTTGTTTGGCAGTTGTTTTGAGGTCACTGATGGCCCCTGAACTTGAAGCAAGCTTATCTTTAAAGCTGCCTAATATCCATACATGTCATAATCTTGAATGTTTCTGTCTGATGACTTTGGCCAAATGTGGCAGCACATACCCAAGGCCTGCCTGACTGTGGGCCTGTAACTGGCAGGTTTGTCCCGCTTGAGGGTTTGGACACACTCAGGAGGGAGGTGAGGGCAGTGATGCTGTTGTTCTTCTCCAGTGGTGTTTCATCTACTATTCCAAGCAGCAGATACTAGTTTCTTGAGGCAGCCCTCCTTAACCCCTCTTCTTCTCTAGTCCACAGTGGATGGAAAGCATGAGTATGGGGTACATTCAATTAAAGCTGTAACCTTGGTGAATAGACACTGGGGAGAAAATGTGGGGATTTCCCTAAGGGACAATACAACTCCCACATGTCAGGAGCCAGACAGGTATCTGACTCTTGACAAAGCTAGGTATTTGGGAGAAGTGCTTTGAAAACCTTATGGGACATTAGATTCACTTCCTAGTGGAATTGCACTGAACTCAAAACCGTGTAGGCTCTTATAGGACGAGATCACATATCCTTTTTTTTTTTTTTTTTTTTTTAAAAAATAAAATAATAGCAAAGAACCATTACAATTTCTCATTTGTCTGTTAACACCCTAGCAAGGGTGTTAGCAAGGTACCTTGAAGACAGTAGGCATTTTTAGAAGATTTGTCAGAATGAAAAGCAAAAATCAGCCAACTTGTTTTGATGAAAGTGTGCTCTGGGCTGCTTCACACATCTCCAGGGACTGATGTCTGTAGAACCCAGAGCTTGGTATCCTGCTTTAGCTGAGGCTCTCGTACTTAATTTCCTGTGGGTTTCTATGTTTTTTTCCACTTTAAAGTTGTATTATTTTTGTATGAAGGTAAACTCACATACCTTTTTTTAATCTCCTTGCCAGCCAAATGATAAATGCCAACCCAGAGAATGTGGTAACCATGACTGCCACCGGAATGAAGAGGGGGTTATAGTCACTCTCCTTGATTATTGAGGAATTCCTGTCCACTTCTGCAAGAGAAATCAGTAAGGCATGTAGCATGAGGCCACAAGCATTATTTCCTTAGTGCCTTCTCGTGACATTAAACTTTCTTCCTTCTTACATCTTCTAATAATTGTCCATTTGATGCTATTTGACAGATGAGGAAATCAGCATGGGAAAGCCCATGATGAGTCTATAGCAGAGAAAAGACTAGACCAGCTTTTCTAGCTCAACGCCTATAGAATCTCAATCCACAGATTTGTGATTCATGGAATTCCTGGGAGATGTACCTAAATATTTTGGCAAAAAGTGGTCATCATTGTATTTAGCTCCATGGCCTTGTTCAATGGTTGGGATTCAAACACAGAGAAGAGCTCAAAAGTTAAGTACAACTTCAGGAAAAATAAAAGCCAGTGACCTGAACCAGGCAACTTATCAATAAAAGGAATCTATTCTCTGTCCTGGCTATTGTAAATAGAGCTGCAATGGGGATATACGTATATGTATAGCTGATTCACTTTTTTATAAAGCAGAAACTAACACACCATTGTAAAGCAATTATACTCCAATAAAGATGTTAAAGAAAAAAAGGAATCTATTAATGCTTTGAAGCAGCTGTGCAAACATATGCACATGCTGTTACATGCCAAGGACCTGCACTAATCTGTCTTTCAAATGATGTAGTCCTACCACTTCCCTCACAAATAAGTAAAAGGATACATCTATATATCCTCTTGTAAGTATGAACTAAGTTCATGTGGGGACCTTTACTGAAAAAATACTGATATGAAAAAAACCTATCTTCTGATACCACCAATTGAAGAAACTTACTTTTGCATATTGGCACAGCATCTGACTGTCCCTTATTCTTCATATTACTTTGATGAACCCTTTCAAGGTGCTTCCATCCCGACACCCAAATGTATAATGGAAAGGAGGTGCAAGTTCCCAGAGGATCCAAACAGAGGACACCTATGGGCTGCATGAGGATGAGGAAACGGACACTAGTCCAGCCTTAAAAGGAAATGCCCCATAAACCTGATGTACAATCCTCCCCTAAAGACCCCATGCCATGTCCCCAGTTCCCTACCCCACTTCCTGGTCCTGGGCCACAGAGAGATCAGCTTCTACAAATCCTACCATGTAAAGACTTCTGTCTTTGGTATAGACAGTCTCCTGAGCAAACATGGGTAGCTATTCTTTCACATGCTAATTTAACGTGGATTAATTTAGCATCTATTGCCAGGTGCTGTGTCAGGTGGAGGGTATATAGAGATGAGGAAGACACAGCCTCTTATGCACAGACAGATTTGCGAGGCATCAGATTAGTGATAATTGAGAAGTATCCATTACTTTGGGAATTAGCTGGTCATTGGTGACTTTTGTAGAGACATTTTAGTAGACTAACAGAGAAGTGAGATTGTAATGGAATCGAAAAATGGATAAGAAATAAGTCAGTATAGACAGTGAGTTTAGATGTTAAGGGTTAAGATAGGAGGAGTTGAGAATTGGCTGAAAAAAAAAAAAAAGGGAAATCACTGTCATTGAAAGAAGAGGCAAGAGCAGCCAATTTATGGTAAATTAACGTGTACAAATTTTTTAAGTGACATACATTTAGCAAAATAAACTTAAAAGTTTAATCTATCTTTCCCCACCATCTGCTTGTCAATAAGCTACCTCTTTAAGTCTTTAATATATTGGGGCAAACTTACTTTGACATATTGGACTAGGGCTGGACCAATTTCCAGATGATCCACAAATAGTTTTCTTTTCCCCAATTAACTCAGCTCCTTCTGAGCAGCTGAAGGTACACGTGGAGGTAAAGCCGAAGTCGACCAGGGGGTGACTACAGTCCATGGTTCCAAAATCGGGTGCTGTTAGAGGCTCACATTGAATCACTTCAGTGAAAAAGAAAAAATCAGTATTTCTGAGCAGAGACCCTCCCATGACAAACAGATTTTAGGCAAACTGCCTAACTCAACTGTGGAACCATTGACATGAATCTAACATTTCTAATTTCTAGAAATTACTTCTGATGATGCTTCCAGAGTCTATTTTCTTGAGAATGTTGGAGAGTGGTGAGTCAGAGGTGAAGCCAGGAGAACACAGAAAGCCCTGGGTGGGCAGGGGGGCATTGAGGAAAGGAGGGGAGGGCTGGCTCTTTCAGATTGCTGCCCCAGCCCTGGTAACTCTCCGTCGGCTGGAAGTGCCATGCTACGTGGCCTTGGCCTCAAGAGCTCTTATGGTGCATTATCAATGAATGTAGAGAATTTCCACCTTTCACCTCTTCTAAAGTCTACCCAAGCACTTGTGAAAAACATCCCCGTTCTCTGAAGCACCTCAACTTTTATAAAATTCAGCAGGTTGGTCAATTAGTTCTATGATTTCAAAAAATGATTTGGATAGTTCTTTTGAGAATTCAGCCACTTAAACTAGTGAGTCAAAAGCATAAATGTAGAAAATGTAACCAAAACTTCGTAAGTTTAGACACCACCAGTTTTTCCCCTAAAGGGATAATCTTGACAGTAAAAAAGAAAAAACCAAAAAACACCATATTTCAAATGAAAAAAAAAAAAATCAAGAGATTTTGTTTTTCACAGAATTTGCTATTCTCCTGAGAGTTCATGGAGGAAGAAATCTAAAATATGATTTTAAGAATAAACCAAATAAAACAATCAAAAAAGACCTCTAGCCCCCCGCACTCCCACAAAGGAAATTGCTTGCTGTTAAGTAGGACACCACATAAAATAGGTGTTATTGAAAGGAGAGAACAACAAAAATTCAACTGCAGTTCAGCAAGACTGATTATTTATGCCATAGCAATGAGAAAATAAAAATAAAATAAAATAAAATGCAGTATAGGGCTTCCCTGGTGGCGCAGTGGTTGAGTCTGCCTGCCAATGCAGGGGACACGGGTTCGAGCCCTGGTCTGGGAAGATCCCACATGCCGCGGAGCGACCGGGCCCATGAGCCACAATTACTGAGCTTGAGCGTCTGGAGCCTGTGCTCCACAACAAGAGAGGCTGCGAAAGTGAGAGGCCCGCGCACCTCGATGAAGAGTGACCCCCACTTGCCACAACTAGAGAAAGCCCTCGCACAGAAACGAAGACCCAACACAGCCATAAATTAATTAATCAATTAATTTTAAAAAATACAGTATAACCACACTGTATTGCTGAAAATTATATATATATTCTGTGACATAGTCTTAGAGATATTTGGTTGTTATTTTTTGTTTGTGGTTTTTCTTTTTAATTAGTAACAATAACCTCTTTGAAAATCATCACAGTATAATCTAAGTTAGGTTAAATTATGCTTCAAAAGAGGATACAGACTTCTTAGCAAGACTCTACTACATTTGCTCAGTCTATAAACACAGGATTGCCATGACAAAACCTCTAGTCTGAGCAGTTACTCACCTCGACATGTTGGCTTTGGAGATGACCAGTTTCCAAATGGTCCACAAGTGGTTTCTTCAATCCCAACTATGTCTGTTCCCTCAAAGCAGTTGAAGGCACACTGTGATGTGAAGCTGAAGTTTCCCAAAAGGTGAATACAGGTCATGGTACCCAGCTCTGGGGCCTCCAAAGGCTCACACTGAGTCACTTCAATAAGAAAAAAAAAACACTGGGCAGTGTTCCAGGGACCTGATGACTGGGTTTGAATCTTAGTTCTGATACTTGATAACCAAGTGCCTTTAAGCACGGTGACTTAACCCCTCCAGGTTAGCTTCTTTATCTCTAGAAGAGGGATAATGATAATTGTATTGGCTTCTTAAAGTTGGTGTGGAAATTAAATAATTTAATGCAAGTCAAGTACTTAGAGCCTGGCTCATAGGAAGCTTTAATTAAACATTAGCTAATCTTATTATCTTTGGCATTACCTGGGGAGAGAGCTTTTAAATGTAGATAGGTTTAAGTGGGAATGACCAGCTCAGTTTGGAAATAACTGTCACATCAAAGCCCCTGAGTATACTAGACTGTTGAAAGTAGGAAGTTCGGAGAAAGACTGGGTGTCCATAACTGGTCTTCTTTAAAAGGGGAGAAGATAAAATCTTTAGGAAGCATCTTAGCCTGGATTCTGTCTTCACCATCTCTAGCTCAGTTCCAGAACTTTAGTTCTTTTGATTTTGCCAGTCCTCCCCAGAAAGTGTGTCTACTTCCTTGCCTGATTGGTGGCGTAATAGATCAAATTAAGACTTGGAATTCAATCTTCACATTTTAGGCCCTGCCGTGTCATTTAGGCAAATATTGCAACTCTTGTGTCTTATTCCTTATCAAATTTAAGCCATCATTTTAAACTTCTTCTTGAGAGTTCAATGAAGAATGAATTCAAGAAATTAGAAGAATTTTAATATTTTCCATATACAGTAACAAGTCCAAATGAAAGTAACTTATGTTGTCCCATATAGTTCAGGCCCACAAGCAAGTGCCTAGTCTCAATCTTACAGATACAGTGATAAATAAGATGCTGACTGATCTCAAGTTGCTGTCAGTCTACTGGGGAATACAGACAAGAAAATCGACAACTTCAACAAATGTGGGATAAATAAGAAAGAAATATATGGAGCTACTGGAACACAGAACAGGGAGGCTTAGCCTGTCTTGGCATCCAAAGAAAGCTTCCTGAAAGAAATGGTCCCTGAACTATTATCTTCTAGGTGAACAGGTGTGTTAGTCATGTGCAAAATGAGAAAGCCCTGAGCAAGTCAATTATTGATATACAAAGCAATATGGTAAGTGTGGGGAACTACAAGCATTTTGCTGTTACTAGAAAGAAAGAGGAGGCAAGGGATGATGTGAGATGAGATTAGGGAGAAAGATAGGAGCTAAGACAAAAGGCCTTTATCTTTTTTCATTGGTTTAATGAGTATCTACTATATATCAAGCATTACTCTATGCCTTGAGGAGTTTAGATTTTATTCTGTAGGACTAATGGTAGGTAGAAATTAAAGGGTGGATGGTCACGTATGTGTGATGTTTACTTGATATTTAAAATTGATCAGATTGCCTATAGTATGAATAATATATTTGAGAGGAGCTAATTTAAAGATGTGGAACTCAGCTCAGAAATGACTGCAATAATCTAGGAGGAAGATAATGAAGGCAATAATGTAGAGTTAATAAGTAGAAGACAAATTGGAGAAATAGTAAGTTATAAAAATGAGTAGTAACCTTCCAAGACTGAACCAGGAAGAAATAGAAAATATGAACAGGCCAGTCACAAGCACTGAAATTGAAACTGTGATTAAAAACCTTCCAACAAGCAGCCGCATGGCACAGGGAGATCAGCTCGGTGCTTTGTGACCGCCTGGAGGGGTGGGATAGGGAGGGTGGGAGGGAGGGAGACGCCAGAGCCAGAGGGAAGAGATAAGGTAACATATGTATATATATATAACTGATTCATTTTGCTGTAAAGCAGAAACTAACACACCATTGTAAAGCAATTATAGTCCAATAAAGATGTTTAAAAAAAAGAAAAAACGGAACAACCTCAGCTTTATCAATTAATAGGATAAATAGTGGTGTATTCATGTAATTGAAAACTAAAGAACAATTAAAGAGAATGGATTATAAAAAAAAAAAAAAAAACCTTCCAACAAACAAAAGCCCAGGACCAGATGGCTTCACAGGCAAATTCTATCAAACATTTAGAGAGCAGCTAACACCTATCCTTCTCAAACTCTTCCAAAATATAGTAGAGGGAGGAACACTCCAAACTCATTCTATGAGGCCACCATCACCCTGATACCAAAACCAGACAAAGATGTCACAAAGAAAGAAAACTACAGGCCAATATCACTGATGAACATAGATGCAAAAATCCTCAACAAAATACTAGCAAACAGAATCCAACAGCACATTAAAAGGATCATACACCATGATCAAGTGGGGCTTATCCCAGGACTGCAAGGATTCTTCAATATACGCAAATCAATCAATGTGATACACCATATTAACAAACTGAAGAATAAAAAACATATGATCATCTCAATAAATGCAGAAAAAGCATTTGACAAAATTCAACACCCATTTATGATAAAAACCCTCCAGAAAGTAGGCACAGAGGGAACCTACCTCAACATAATAAAGGCCATATATGACAACCCGACAGCCAGCATTGTCCTCAATGGTGATAAACTGAAACCATTTCCACTAAGATCAGGAACCAAGACAAGGTTGCCTACTCTCACCACTATTATCCAACATTGTTTTGGAAGTTTTAGCCACAGCAATCAGAGAAGAAAAAGAAATAAAAGGAATCCAAATCAGAACAGAAGAAGTAAAGCTGTCACTCTTTGCAGATGACATGATACTATACATAGAGAATCCTAAAGATGCTACCAGAAAACTACTAGAGCTAATCAATGAATTTGGTAAAGTAGCAGGATACAAAATTAATGCACAGAAATCTCTTGCATTCCTATACACTAATGATGAAATTTCTGAAAGTGAAATTAAGGAAACACTCCCATTTACCACTGCAACAAAAAGAATAAAATACCTAGGAATAAACCTACCTAAGGAGACAAAAGACCTGTATGCAGAAAACTATAAGACACTGATGAAAGAAATTGAAGATGATACAAACAGATGGAGAGATATACCATGTTCTTGGATTGGAAGAATCAACATTGTGAAAATGACTATACTACTCAAAGCAATCTACAGATTGATTGCAATCCCTATCAAACTACCAATAGCATTTTTCACAGAACTAGAACAAAAAATTTCACAATTTGTATGGAAACACAAAAGACCACAAATAGCCAAAGCAATCTTGAGAAAGAAAAACGGAGCTGGAGGAATCAGGCTCCCCAGGCTTCAGACTATACTACAAAGTTACAGTAATCAAGACAGTATGGTACTGGCACAAAAACAGAAATATTGATCAATGGAACAGGATAGAAAGCCCAGAGATAAACCCATGCACATATGGTCACCTTATTTTTGATAAAGGAAGCAAGAATATATAATGGAGAAAAGACAGCCTCTTCAATAAGTGGTGCTGGGAAAACTGGACAGCTACATGTAAAAGAATGAAATTAGAACACTCCCTAACACCATATACAAAAGTAAACTCAAAATGGATTAAAGACCTAAATGTAAGGCCAGACACTATCAAACTCTTAGAGGAAAATATAGGCAGAACACTCTATGACATAAATCACAGCAAGATCCTTTTTGACCCACTTCCTAGAGAAATGGAAATAAAAACAAAAACAAACAAATGGGACCTAATGAAACTTAAAAGCTTTTGCACGGCAAAAGAAACCATAAACAAGATGAAAAGACAACCCTCCGAATGGGAGAAAATATTTGCAAATGAAGCAACTGACAAAGAATTAATCTCCAAAATTTACAAGCAGTTCATGCAGCTCAATATCAAAAAAACAAACAACCCAATCCAAAACTGGGCAGAAGACCTAAACAGACATTTCTCCAAAGAAGATACACAGATTGCCAACAAACACATGAAGGAATGCTCAACATCACTAATCATTAGAGAAATACAAATCAAAACTACAATGAGGTATCACCTCACACCAGTCAGAATGGCCATCATCAAAAAATCTAGAAACAATAAATGCTGGAGAGGGTGTGGAGAAAAGGGAACCCTCTTACACTGTTGGTGGGAATGTAAGTTGACACAGCCACTATGGAGAACAATTTGGAGGTTCCTTAAAAAACTACAAATAGAACTACCATATGACCCAGCAATCCCACTACTGGGCATATACCCTGAGAAAACCATAATTCAAAAATGGTCATGTACCACAATGTTCATTGCAGCTCTATTTACAATAGCCAGGACGCAGAAGCAACCTAAGTGTCCATCGACAGATGATTGGGTAAAGAAGATGTGGCACATATATACAATGGAATATTACTCAGCCACAAAAAGAAACGAAATAGAGTTATTTGTAGTGGGGTGGATGGACCTTCATTCTGTCATACAGAATGAAGTAAGTCAGAAAGAGAAAAACAAATACCGTATGGTAACACATATATATGGAATCTAAAAAAAAAAAAATGGTCATGAAGAACTTAGGGGCAGGGAGGGAATAAAGATGCAGACCTACTAGAGAATGGACTTGAGGACACGGGGAGGGGAAGGGTAAGTTGGGACAAAGCGAGAGAGTGGCATGTACATATATACACTACCAAATGTAAAACCGATAGCTAGTGGGAAGCAGCTGCATAGCACAGGGAGATCAGTTCGGTGCTTTGTGACCTCCTAGAGAGGTGGGATAGGGAGGGTGGGAGGGAGGTTCAAGAGGGAGGCGATATAGGGATATATGTGTATGTATAGCTGATTCACTTTGTTATAAAGCAGAAACTAACACACCATTGTTAAGATTATACTCCAATAAAGGTGTGTAAAAAAAAAAAGAGTAGTGTGTTGTTACTTTGCATAAATGTAGGGGGAGGTGAGAGAGTTTTATACCAGAGTACCCATATAAATCGTGGAACCACACACTGAGATAAGGAATACAAAAAGGAAAGCTGGCTGGGGACAATTGATTTTTCAGTCTTTTGGGCATCCCAAAGGTTATGCTTAGCATATTTGGAGTTTGGGCTGGATACATATTTGTCAGTCCAAAGTTCACATAGATTTGTGAGTCCACATAAGTTTCTAGGTTTGACCAAAGGGGGCACATAAAGTCAGAAGAGCAATGGACAAAAGATGGAAGATGAGACATAACAATAAGTGTATGAGCTTGGATAAGTGCCCATGAAGAAACCCAAGGAGAAATGATCATAGGTAGAAAGAAAACCAGGAAAGAATGATATGATGGAAACCAAGACAGAAACAGAGTAAAATGTTCAAAAAGGAGTGAAATGGGCATGCCAATGACATAAGAATTTTTTAAAGTTTAGAAATCGAGTGAAAGTAAAGTATTGGTAGAAGTCATGGCTCAGGAATTGACTGAAATGAGTCAGATCTGTTCCAGTTGGTTGATCATTTACATTTATTTTGGCTTTAATTCTTTATCTATTCATTGCAAACACTGCTTTTTTTTCTTATTATAATTTTCTATTTTATGCACCAGATACTTCAAACATAGTTTTGAAACTCAACCAATATCAATCGAAGGACGTGAAGTTTCTTTCAGTAGTGAGTTGACTAAGTCAAAGACTCCAGGTCTTTGAATCTACGTATTCTTTCCTTTCTGTTCCTACCACCATGACTCTGAATGACTTCAATAGACCCCTGATGATGCTCTCCAGCTTCTCTCTTTTTGTTCAGTTCATCTTATGTACCGCTTCTAGGGTAATGGCCCTAAATGAAGGTGTTTAGATGCTAAGTGGCCTTTCATTGTCAAATAAAGGGCAGATTCCTTCATTAGGCAACTTTCAGTCTCCACAGGCTTACTCCAGCATATCTGGCTTTCCATCACATTAAATTATAAGCATGTATAATTTCCACTAGTTAACTGTAAATCCTTTAAGGTCAGGATCTGTAATAGATTTGTCCTTGTACCCCCTGAAATGCCAGCCCAAGTAAATGCGTTGGATTTATTATTATATTTTCCAACAGATACTGTATATCATGATGTGAACTTTCCTTGTTGGCCTTGCCCTGTCAAGATCTTGAGGATGACGTGAAAAAGCAAGATTACCGGGCTTCCCTGGTGGCGCAGTGGTTGAGAGTCCGCCTGCCGATGCAGGGGACACGGGACACGGGTTCGTGCCCCGGTCCGGGAAGATCCCACATGTCGCGGAGCGGCTGGGCCTGTGAGCCATGGCTGCTGAGCCTGCGCGTGTGGAGCCTGTGCTCCACGACGGGAGAGGCCACAACAATGAGAGGCCGGCGTACAAAAAAAAAAAAAAAAAAAAAAAAAAAAAGCAAGATTACCTTCTGCATAACTCACTCTCCTGATGATAAATGCTATTGTTTCTTTCAGTTTCAGAGTTCTAATGGATCCAGCAAGCTTACTTGATTATGAATTCCTACCAAGCCTGATTCATTATTGTAATCCTTACAGCTTTAATCCCAAAGCAATATTCTTTGTAACGCTCAAAAAGACTTTTTGAGAAGTGAATTGAAACTTCATGCTGACTTATGAAATCTTTACGGAAAGGTAACAATATTGTGCAAGCATAGCCTACTGATCAAAACTTCTCATTTCTCAGAATGGCTAATATCATGTTCCTTCAACCAACTTTCATAAACTACAATACTTTACATAGGAAGAAGCAAAGGAACAAAAGTGGCTTACCAAACTGACACTGGGGCCCGTAGTACCCCAAATCACAGTTGCAGGTGTAATTATTGATGATTTCCATACATTGTCCATGGCCGCTGCATGACCAGGGTTGACAAGAAGCTTTAAGGGGGTGAGAATTATATTAAGGTGAATACTTTTTTAGCACTCCTAGTCATTTCTTTAAACATAGATAACTTTGGGGCTGTGACTACTTTAATAAACAGGAAAACTTTATTTGTACATTAATAGCATTTTTTGCATAAAAATCATATGCTAAAGTTTTTATTTATGTAATATACTTGTCATACAGCCATAGACATTTTTTTAAGAATGAATTTACTAATGCTAATACTCTATAACATTTGAGGGAACTTACTGACATACATTGAAACTCTTGAAATTTCTTTGATTTTAAGGTAGTAAGTGTATTAAACTATGACCTGACCCCTATCATTTCCGCAGTATGTTTGGCAATCCCTTTCTTTGTAGAAAGTACTGAATAGAGATTAGAAAATCTGAACTTGCTACATTACTAGAGAGTCCAATTTACAAGAGACCAAATGAACTATGTTTCACTGTTAAAAATGACTTGGAAAAAATGCTGATTGCTTTGGAACTGTCATCATGGGCTCTACAGAAGTTTTCATACACCACAGATAATGAAGCACTGTGAAGTTTCATTATATAGAATTATATAAGATTAGGCCAAGAAGGAAACATGGCACCAAGCCGCCTACTTTACAAGGAGGAAATAGGTGACGTGAGCCTCAGCTCTTGGCTGGTTCCATCTCTCTGCTTCCACTTCCTTGCCTTATTATCAGCGACACTGCTTGTCTAGCTCTTCCTCCTTACTTTCCACATATATTTATCATCTTGATGTAAAAGTGATTCAGGCCTATAAATTTTGGGTGTAGGGACGAGCCTCCCACACCAAAAATGCTCAGAAGTGACCTGACTCAAGCTTATTTAGAGGACTGGACTTATTTCAGAATGCCCTGGCAACTTCTCTGCTCCCCCAGGTTTCCATGGGGTTAGTGCTGTCATTCTCAGAGAAGCAGTCTGCTCACTCCTACCTGTGTAGCAGAGGGCTGTCTTTGCTTTGTGGCAGGCGTCGTCATTCCATTTCCCTGCGTCTTTTGCCCTCTTGATGTAGATCTCCACACAGTCTTCTTTACTCTTCTTGTTGTTGGGCTCCCCATGGCCCCAGTTCTCTGCTTCTTCCGTGAGAGATTTGTTGGTCCCTACCCAGGTCCATGCCCCTCCTACCTTCCGGATTCCTATCCAGTAGTATTTAGGACTGAAGGGAAGCGTCTTGTTCAGGTACTCAATCTCCCCTTTGTTTTGTATGGCAACTAAATCCGTGTAATTTTTTCTGCAGAACATTCTAGCCTTTTCCCAGGTCATGGGTCTTTTAGAATAATGGTAAGTCCAGCAATCGGTTCCATGATGTGCGAAGAAATCTAAAAGACATCAGTGTGAACTATGTAGCCTCGTGGTTATAGCTGAAAAGAGCCCAGAACTAATCCAGGCTGAGCCTGCCAGAGACAAGGAAGCTGACACCTCAAGAGGGTAAGTTACCCTCTTGAGGTGATGGAATTAGTCATTTGCAGATTTGAAGAGTAGAACCTAGAACCTCTAGCCCTAATCACTTTTCACCATGATATAGAATACTTTTGCTCATAGCTCTATTTTAGATGAATTTGGTGGCCTTTTAGATTTATTTTCATAAAACAGGTTTTTCTCAAAATTCTTTCAAGTAAAATTTAACCAACATTTTTTAGAAATTCATATTTCTTTTTCTTAGCAGTTGTCAATCATTTAAAGTTAATTTAAGTGTAATATCATATAGCCCTAAAATTTACTGTCCACTCTTTTATTTTGGGATAATCTCCTAAAGGCCAATATTTGTGTTTCTAAGGGAGAAGTAAAATAAGAACAGGAATAATGGCATACTTTTAAGTAATCTCTTTTATATCAAAAAGATAATGTTTTACCATAGGAAGAGCTTCCTCTGGGGAAAGCACACAGCCCAAGCCTTATATATCTAACTACATAATAAAAAGAACAATTGAGAAAACCAGATGATGTAGGATTATGAAATTGATTTAGATTATGTTATGCACACAAAGATACTCAACTGATGGTGTATAATAATCATATGGGTGCTTCAAATATGAGGGCTTTGAAGAAACCAAAACAAACACATAATTACACAATGATACCATAATAATATATGCCATTCTAAGCGTGGTATGATCTATGTGAAACACTATTATACCATAAGGTAAAGGTTTTCACAGCCATCACCATTTGTTGAGTTTTCACTGTGTAGG
>NW_006785816.1:3616678-3618386 GCF_000442215.2 Lipotes vexillifer
ACGGAGAAATAAAGAAAACACAGATCCAATTTTTATACTTTCCTAAGGATTCTGAGCAAGGAATAACAGATGCAAAGAAAACATAATTAATCTTGATCAACTTAAACATATCAAAAAAGTACAGAGACCTGGGAGACAGTTATGATTAATGAGTAAAGAATGTCATAAAATAAACCCTGCAGCAAAGGGTGGGGCAAGGTTAGGAGTTTTCTGGGGAAGTGAGAGGAAGAAAAGGGGTGTTTGTAGAAAGGGTAGCTATCTACCTAATAATTTTACCTGTGAATATGTACACCCAGTGGACATTTACCAGAAAATGAACATAAATTTTTTAAAAAGCTTAGTAATATATAAATATCATAACATACCACAACAGAGCACAGTCCAGGCCCACAGCTCAAAAACATTCCATAAGCCCCTCTGAGCACTCTGACATTTCCATGGAAATATCTGCAAATAAAATACAAAATTATACTCAGACTTATGCTCTAAATCACAATTTTGTAGCAACTTGAGGAGATGCCTACAACTTTCTCAAAGTTCAAAGTATAACACTTATGCCTACTAAACCTGTCTGAGGCAAGAGATTTCTCAGACATGGGTGAAAAAGTAGAATTAAATTTGCCTCAAAACTGATGCATAGTTGATGTTATTGTTTTTTCATATTTTAGCCTCAAGTTGCTGATTGTTACTGTTCTGATTTTTTTCTACATTTTAGTAATTTTTTTGTATCTACTTATCTGCTGAGCTGTCAGATGAAACTATTTGATATTTAGTTATGTGTATTTTTAAAGTGTTCTTTGGTCTTTAATGAGCTATTGATGTCTAGATTTAATGTTAAAATCTCACACTTGACTATGATGGGTCAATGCTTCAAATACGTAAAAGAATTGGGTAACCAAACAGACACTACCAAAAAAAAGGAGTTCATTTATTTTTCAACTAGAAAGAAACACATTTTGAGCAACTCAAATGACGCAACCACAAATTTTCTTCACATCTTAACACCATCTTTTCTGAAGTGTATCAATTCTCAGGCAGCGCCAATGTTTAGTCACAAGAGTGCTAATTTCAGCCAGATAGTAGCACTTCTTCAAGAACCTCACCAGAGACAAGTCAAGGAGAAGAAATCAGCACAACTGAGAAGAGAGATTCTAGGAGCACTTTTTAAACTCAGCATTTTTAGTTTTGGCTTTTTAAAAACCGAATAGGAAGTGAGTTGCTTCTTTTCCTTTGCCACCTGCCTCTGCATCCCAAGAAGAGGTTCTATCTGAGCATCTGGAAATCTTTTAGGCTGAAAAGCTTACCATGGCTTTGCTCCGTCCTTCTATAGTTCTTCTGTAGCACTTCAGCCTCTGTGCTCAGCACCAGAGGTCTCTGGGTCCTTGCCCAAGGGTGGGTGTGCAGGGAGATTGCACTCACTGTCCCCAGAAAGGCTTACTTTCTTTTATTTCTCTAACCAAGGTTCACATCCTCCCCCTCCCCTGATCCCTCCCCTTCCCCCACCTCTTCTGTTCCTCTTTCCCCACCCCTTTCCTAGTCTGGCTTCTAACACCTACCCTGAGAAAAAAAGAGCTGCTGACCAAGGACATTATTGCTAGGTTCTCCCTTCTTCCTTCACTAGTTCCTTCCTCCCTCCCTTCATTCCTTCCATCCTTCCAATCTCCTCCTTCTCCTCCTCCCCTTCTTTTTCTTCCTCCCCTCCCCTCCC
>NW_006785816.1:3618801-3630221 GCF_000442215.2 Lipotes vexillifer
CCCCTCCCCCTCCTTCTTCTTCTCCTCTCTGTCTCTGTCTGTCTCTATCTCTGTCTCTCTCCTTTCTTTTTATAAACATTAGACTAGCTCCTGGTTATCCATGGTAGAGGACCCCTGATAATTGCAAGCACCACACAATCAAAACGTTATTTTGAGAGACACAGATGTAGAGAACAAATGTAGGGACACCAAGGGGGGAGAGTGGGGAGGGGGTGGTGGTGGTGTGATGAATTGTGAGATTGGGATTGACATGTATACACTAATATGTATAAAATAGATAACTAATAAGAACCTGCTGTATAAAAAACAAATTAAATTTTAAAAAAAAGAAAAATGGAAAAAAAACATTATTTCAGACAAATTTATAGTGTGTTAAACTTCAGTAGAGCTAACCCAAAAGACTGGATTAATTTTAGCTTTCTCCTCCCTCTTTCCTTGCTCACCCTCTAGTGGACATTCTTGTCAATGGCACCTCCTAAAAGTAAGTCCTGAAGAGAGCAAAGCAGCTCTAGCTTTTTGACCTAGCAGGTTTCAGGGCCTACAGGTACATTTACATTTCTGGAGGCTAAGATGTAAAGGAGACAGTCTGCATGTAAAATTAGGACCTGTATGATGGAGGGTAATAGAAAGGAAGAGTCACTGGCATAATCAGATTAGCGTTTTTAAAAAGAATAACAATAGCTGTAGAGCTCAACACTCCATATTTATTACCTTATTTAACCTTTATAAAGCTTAAATATTACTGCTCCCCAGTGGATACCATTATTATCCCCATTTTTAAAAGTCTCAGAGAGGTTAAGAAAGTTGCCTTAGTCACAGAGCTAGTAAGAGACACGGCTGGGGTTTTGAACCAGGGCCAGTCGGGACTGGAAACTATGCTCTTGATGGTTAAGCTGCACTGCTGGAAGGAGCTCGGAAGACATGTTGAAGTGGGGACCAACCTGGAGCCAAGAAGACCCGGAAGTGCCAGTACTCCTGCTACTCCCCAAAGACATGTTTAGACCCGTGTTTCTAAGTCCTTTCCTTCAATTCTCTCAACCCTTGTCCAACCGGGCTTCCAACCACACCTGAGACTGCTCTTGCCAAGGTCTTCCACTTCAATGAATCCAAAAGCCAGTTATCTGTCCTCATCTTATTTGACCAATCAGCTCCTAGATTTCCTCCTACTTCCCTGACTAGTCCTTCACTGTTTCATTTGTTGATTCTCCCTCGTCTGTCCAACCACAAAATCTTTGGAGTGCTCCAGTGTCCACTGCTTTTCTCTTCTTATTTACCTTCACAAACTTGATGATCCAATACAGTCTCTTCACTTTGATTACCAGCTAAATGCCGATGACTTTCAAATTTATGTTTCCATCCAGCGCATCCCCCTGCCCTGGGAATGTTCCCCATTCCCAGCCAAATGCCTACCTCATATTTCCATTTAGTTCCTTTATAAGCCTCTCAAACTGTACATGTATCGAACTGAACTTCTGAATTTCCTCCAAAACTGGTGGGCTCTTCCCACAGCCTTTCCCATCTCAGTAAATTATAACCCCATCCTTCCAGTTACTTAAGCCAAAGATTTCGAGTTAACTGGGACTCCTCTCTTATTCTCACAACTCATATCCAATATGTCAGCAATTTTTTGGCTTTATCATCAAAATAGTTTCAGCATTCACTCACTTCCATTTTTATTACACATCCAAACCACCATCATCTCTCATCTATGTAATTGCTGCAAAAGCCTCCCACCTGGACTCCATGTTTCTACTCTATTCCTCTTATAGCCTGTTTTCAACAAAATAACTTAAGTGATTCAGCTAAAATGTGTATCATTCAGGGGCCCAGCCAGAAACAAAATTGACCCCAGATGGGTGAATTCTTCACCCACTGAAGAGCCTTTAATGGAGGGGCCGCTTACAACAGATTAACAGCAAGGTTAAGAGAACAAACAAAAGAAAATGAGCTATCCAGGGACTGGCAATATAGGAAGCTGTTGCATCTCTGGGACTAAAAATTCAAGGGGAGGAGATAGTGTATCATGACCCAGTGAGGACTGGGACCATAGAGGAGAAGTTGTAGTGGAGGAAGGATGCAACTGCTTCCAGAAAGAGCACCAAAGTGGGAAAAGAATGGGTGAGAAACATCCTGACCACTGTCTCTTCTCATTCTCTGGTCTCCTTTAGGAGCCCCTTATTAGTTAAACCAATTGGAAACCAGCCCACCAGTGACTTGGTGATGCAATCTGCAGAGGTCAGCCCCCCCGGGAAACTGAGCAGGGAATGGTGGGAATGGATGCTAGATGACAGTTGGACAGGGGGAGAAGATAACAAGCACAAAAGAACACAAGTCAGACCACTTCACTCCCCTGTTCAAAACCCTCCGACGGCTTCTCATCCCACTCAGAGTAAAATCTAAAGTCCTTACGTTGGCTTACAAAGTCCTGGATGGTCAGGTCCCTGCTCCCTAGTCATTTTTGTCCTCTGAGATTTCCATTGTTTTTTGTAAGCTCAGCTATTCATTTAAAGCAAGCTGTTGTAATCCACCTAGCAATTGTTAATATTATACTGGTAGAGGTTTTCAGAATATTAATCCTCCATATTTCCAGAAAGAGAAGGTCCAGCATTCAGTGAATATCAGTTAAACAGAAGGATGGATAAATGGATAAACAAACCCCTTCATGGTCATAAACTATAAATGACATTTTTTTAAAGGGAAGACTTTACCTTTTCTTCTTAGTCATTATTTTTCTGGATATCTTTGTTATGCTATTAGTTTTCTGGACATTTCTGTTCTTCTTTTAAAATTGTAGAAATAGCCAGGGGTTTCTTCAGAAAGCTAGCTTTGGTCTTCTGGCACCCAGCCAAAATTATATCATGTCCCAGGGTTGCATGATGTCTACATGGTATCCCAACACTTGAGGCCCTTGTCAGAGAGACGGAGCAACCTTAGGTCCCATCCAAAGTTTGCTTTCTTTCTTCCTTTCTTTCTTTTTCTCTTTCTTTCTTTCTTTCTTTCCTTATTTATTTATTTATGGTGTGTGTGGGAGCTATGTAGTGACCATTGTCAAATATGCATGCAATCCATTCACTTTTTCATACATTTTAGATTCTGCTCTTATATCAAGGTAGATTTCTAGAAGACTTGCACCATATCAGCTTAACCTCTCACTAGATTCCTCTCACTGATTCACCAATGCTGTGTTTTTTGGCTTTTATCAAAGCTTTTCTTCATATGGATGCCTTTGAATCATATGGACGGATCTTACATTTGTTGAAAACATTTTTGGGGGGAATACAGTGAGAAATTTGCTTTAAAGTTAATACACGTTTACCTATGCTATAGAATATGACTCAGCCATAGAAAGGAATGAAGTCCTGATATATGCTGTAACACAGATGAATCTTGAAAACATTATGCTAAGTGAAAGAAGCCAGTCACAAAAGGACAGATACTGTGTGATTCCATTTATATGAAATATCTAGAATAAATAAGTTCATAGAGACAGAAAGCAAAGTGACGATTGCCAGGTGCTAAGGGGAGGGGAGAGAGGGACTGACTGCTTAATGGGTACAGGATTTTCTTTTGATGAAAATGTTTCCAACTAGATAGAGGTGAAGGTTGCATAATACTGTGAATGTACTAAATAGTATTCTGAATTGTACACTTTAAAATGGTTGCGTTTATGTTGTATAAGTTTTGCCTAAGTTAAAAAATAATAGTGCACATTCAGCCTAAAGAGAATATTTGGCGTAAGAAGGTCACAGGGACATGGTAGCAGTGACTTAAAGGATGGTCAGGAGAAGAAGTAATTATTAGGCTATTCCATGGTCCCCAAAGGGTAGAGCTAGATTGAGTAGGTGAGCACTATAAAACCATCACAAAATCAGAGAGATTGGAATACTGAAGGACCATTTGCCCACCATGAGATAATAGCTGGGGGAAGGGTCATCGAATGCCATTGAAAGCAGCAGCCTACATCCATAGAAATGACCAATGCCCAACCTTTCCCTAGCCTACACTCCCAACAAAGATGACCACAAGGTTGACTTGTTCACTGCTGCCAGCCAAGGCTGCATTCACTGCAGTTGCCAACATTAGTTTATCATGGATAGAAGGAATGCACAGCCCCACACAACAACCAGTAGACCTCACTCCAGGCCAGAGTTAGACCTAAATGTCCATCCTCCTCCACAGTCCTTTCAAGACCAAATCCACCATGGCTGCCTATTTTCCTTACACTTGCAGTGTAAGCCCCTCTGATCACCTTCCATTTCCTAGACAATTCACCCAAGTTGCTGTCTCCTGACCTGACCTTTCTTTTCTTCCCAAACTCTTCCTTGCCATCCTCTGTAATTCCTGTTTTACAATCAACAAACTCCAATATATCCTCCAGTTCCTCTCCAAAACTTTCTTCTACCTCCTGCTTTAATAGAAGCTGACCTTCCAAGAGCATCACTTCCCCTGCAGATCTCTCAAGGTGATAATGTTCTCTCACACTCCACACACCTCAGGGCTGGAAAGCAGAGTTGATTGTCCTCCTTTATGATGAATGCCTCTTACCAATCTTTGTTCTTCCAGCCCCTTGTAAAAAAAAAAAGAAAAGAAAAGGAAAGAAGAAATAAAATAACCCTCCTCCTTTGAAGCTCATGACATTGAGATATATGATCTTCCCACTGTTTTCATTGCAGCAACCTACCAGCCCTTCATACACTGATGACTTTGGCACCTAGCTCCTGGACTTCCTTCCTCTTTAAGCAACTCCTGTGATCCCGTATGACATCACTATCCAGGTGCACTACGCATCCCAGAGCTTGGATTCCCAGTTCTACAATAGCATGCTCCTCCACTCAGCCTGAGCTTCCTTCTCTCCTGGACATAGCCAGAAACTTGACATCACCCTTAAATGTTATCAACTCAAAAAATCATATAATCAAGCATGCCACTCTTTAATCACAGTCTCCTATTCTTGTAATTTATTACTCAAGTATCTCATTGCATTGCCTCTTAACTCTACCTCACTGAACCTCTAGGCCATTAACTAGTTCCTTTATTTCTAGCCATCAGTTTGCTCCTTCTTTATTTCCATTCCATGCTGTACTGTTGTGAAACATATTTTACTATATAACTGGCTTTAAAATTTTTGCCTTCTGAGACAACTCATTCCATTTGTGAAAAGCAGTCCTGCTCCTTAGGATGAGCCCAAATCTGCTTTCGTTTATCCGCTTATTTATTCATTGATTCAATAAATATTTGTTGAGTATCTACTATGTGTCAGGAATATGCCAGTTTCTAGATATATAGCAATGAATAAGGTAATTTGTTCCTACTCCTGAGAAACTTAAAATCCAGTGGGGAAGACAGATACTCAACAAATAACTACACATATAATTATTTAATCACAATTAAAGGAAGGAAGAATATGGGTTTTGAGAGAATTAAAGAGGTGCCGTTCTGAGAGCTATCAGTGGGAATCAGTGGATGAAAGTTACTAAAGGGACTATTGATAGGATT
Source organism: Lipotes vexillifer (assembly GCF_000442215.2). Classification (NCBI taxonomy): domain Eukaryota; kingdom Metazoa; phylum Chordata; class Mammalia; order Artiodactyla; family Lipotidae; genus Lipotes; species Lipotes vexillifer. Next base: position 3,624,298 of record NW_006785816.1, read on the forward strand.
TGGCACCATTGGGAGATCAAGGAGAGGGAAAAAAATCTCCTTGATTTTGACCAAAAGTCTGTTGTGGTTTTATTAATTGATTGATTGATTGATTGGCAAGACAGGAGGCTCGTCTTATTGCTACATGCCCCTTTGCAGTAAAATGATTTTGTAAACCAGCAGCATGACTATATGTATGTGTAAATGAAGAGAGAAATATTTTAATTTCTCTTGGCTTAGAATCTTTTGGGAGAGAGATCCTAAAATTTTGAGGTAGAATCTATATTTATTATTTCCAATTGAAAGAAGAACAAAAGCTTTCTGTTTAGGTAGATGATTGTTTTCTTTCATTAAAAAGTTCTTTTCTAATCTTTTAATCTGCTGATGCCAAGAATTGTTCTACTTTGCACTTCTGTGCTTTCTACTTGCCTATGTCCATTTGACTTGGGCACCTGTTTTCCTTCTGAATACATTTAATTTGTTCAATTTACTCTCTTTTTTTTTTAGACCTGGAAAAGCTAATATTCCTGCTTTATCTGCACTTCAAGCTGTTGTCTCAAGTGTGTACCCATTTCAATCCTACATGAACACAGCCCTAATGAGCAGAATCTATCCTTATTTTTCATTTTTTTCTTTAATTTTTCTCTTAAGTAATACTTTGAGCTAAGAAGAAGTATAAAATCAAAGTGAAAACCACCGTAGTCTGTAACAGTGTTATAGCCACATTTCTTCTTTTTTAGTCTGGATAACCAAGCCAAAAGTTAAACCATGTTTCCTTAGGAAATTCAGGTATTCGGATTCTTTGATAGCGATGAGATTCTTGAGGTGGTTTTTAGTTTGGTACACACCAGGCTCTGTGCATTGACACTATTCTAGAAAAGAGAAGACACATATTTTGGGTGGGAAAAAACAGCTCTGGCTCTAATCCTGGAGAATAACTGAGTCTGCAGAATAAATCAAGATGAATTGGTTGACTTGAGCAGCCTAGAATTGAGACTGGCATGACGCAAAGACTCCAGGAGTCTTTGTTTCATTGAGCTTAATGTCAGCTGATGAATGGAAAAAGAAAATGTGGCATATTCATACAATAGAGTATTATTCAGTTTATAAAAAGGGATGGAGTGCTGATACATGGTACAAAATGGCTGAACCTTGAAAACATTATGTTAAATGAAAGATGCTAGACACAACAGGCCATGTACTGTATGATTCTATTTGTATGAAATGTCCACAATAGGTAAATTTATAGAGGCAAAAATTAGATTAGTAGTTACCAGTGGCTGGGGAAGATGGAGAGTGACTTCTAATGGGTTCTGGGTCTCTTTTTGGGGAGATAGAAGTGTTCCAGAGTTAGATAGCAGTGATGGTCACAGGATCTTGTAAATATACCAAAAGCTGTTGGATTGTACACTTAAAAAGGGTGAATTTTATGGTATCTTTTATCTAAGTAAAACAGAATTTTTAAGAAAGAGCCTGTACACAGGGCTAAATATTAAACATGTTTATTATAAAACTTCATAATGCCATGTCAAATACAATAGGTATGACATAAGCTTAAATAAATACATACTTAAAACATTTTAAATCATAATTTTAAATACTTTATAAAACCCAAACACAGACCACATTTATATTTCACACAGCTATTTCCAATGCAGTATATACAAATATTTACAACATTTGAACAATTTCAAAGAAAACAGTAATTCATTCCATATGTAGCCTGCTCATAATACTTGTTTATTTTTTTCTCTCTCTCCTTTATTTCCCAGAGTTCTTTTGCCCCTTAAAAACCTCTGCTGTTCTGATCCTTATCATATCTCTCTGTTTCCTTTTGGTTTTGTCTTTGCCAGTGTGCAGCCAGCACTTCTCTGAAATTTTGCTTTTTCAACACATCCTAAGTTAATGAAAGGGTGGAAGAATTTTGATTCTTATACTATCCTGTAAGGTTGGAGCAGCTTTGGCAATTACTGACCCAGTATCTCTTATGGCCAGTGATCAACCAATGACTAGGGATTCCTTAGGAATTTTAAACTCTCTTATAAATAAATACAAATACTTGCTCATTCAGGCTTTCCTCTCTTTAAGAACACCCGAACGGACAGAATAAGACAATTAGGGAATACTTATTAGACATCTTTACTTTTAAAAAAAATCCACTGGACAGATCCATTACATGGTATGTTTCTAGCATGGATTTAAAATCTTATGTAATATACAAGAATTGTATGTTGACACATCACATCTGACAAACATCTTTGTAGTAATGCAAAACACATTTATATATCTATATGTTTTTTTCCAAGAAAGACATTCATAAAACTGTACCTTCGTTTGTTTGCATTTATGCTTTTATCAAATGAGAACATTTAACCTCATGGAAGTTTTTCATCATAGAAACCATATAGCTATGAAAAAATACCTGACAGTGTACAAGTGTGTGCCATGCGGATTTTGCTCTCCTGAGACTACTCATGTTTTTTAAAGAAACTGTAGTCAAACATTCAGAACTTCATACTGGTTTATGCATTGCTAGGGCACAGTATTTGCCCTTTTTGAAATACATTTACTACAGATGAAACTCTAGAATTTGTTAATAAAGGTCTGGGATAAGCAACTTTTACCCTATTATAGTCCTAATATTTACATATTTTAAAGTCCCTACCACACTTGTACTGAATTAAGACTTATGGACCTTATACTACAGTCAATGCAAGTGAAAAGAACACACAGCCTCTAAAAATACTTTAAAAAGCACTGAATCCCACAGGGATAAAAGTGATTGAGACTGTGTTTGCACTCCCACAGAATGCTAAATAGAATTTCCACCATTAACAACCTTTCCCATGTCGTCACCCCATGGCATTAAAAATTTGTCATTTTTTTCCCAGGTCTGTTAATAGAATATCTTTCACCAATTTGTTTCCTCTAAACTCTTGACAAGTATTTTTCATACCAATGACAGCAACTACATAAGCAGCAGTTGGAACACTGTGAGGGACAAAAGAAAGAAACAGCGCCACAAAATAGTGTGTTACACCACAAGATTTTACAGTGAGTGAAGGGTGAGTTAGAAAAGGAATTCTGAGATTCCAGAGCCTTAGTCTCTTCACTCTTGCATGGAAGTGAATATTCTTTCCTTTCAGTAGCCAGCACTGGAAAGGAGAAAACTGAGTCTTTTTGGTGGCAGGCTGGACTTGCCCACTGGATTTTAGTCCATTGCAGTCCTTGTAGGTACCATAGTCCCAGCTATAAAGGCAGCCAGCGGGTGTAGTAGGTGAGTAAGGCCAGAGACCCAAGCAGACCTCTGTCTCTGCCGTCTTCAGGGTATCGTTCTAGTTCCCTAATGTACCTGTGATCCTGCAATGATAAGAGTGCATGCGGTCAGGACATTTAATATTTTACATACTAACAGCAGCAACAAAATTCCCGTTCTAGCACAGACAACTGTGTGCACTCTCACAAGGCTAGTCCAAACACAAACCGCAAAATCCTATATAGCTGGGATAGTGAAACTATTCTGTATGATACTGTAATGGCGGATACATGTCATTATACATTTGTCAAAACCCATGGAATATACAAAACCAGGAGTGAACCCTACTGTAAACTGTGGGATTTAGTTAATAATAATGTATCAATACTGGCCCATCAATTGTAACAAAATACCATACAAATGTAAGATGTTAATAATAGAGGAGGGCTTCCCTGGTGGCACAGTGGTTGAGAATCCACCTGCCAATGCAGGGGACACGGGTTTGAGCCCTGGTCCAGGAAGATCCCACATGCCATGGAGCAATTAATCCTGTGCACCACAACTACTGAGCCTGCGCTCTAGAGCCCGCGAGCCACAACTACTGAGCCCATGTGCCACAACTACTGAAGCCCGCGCGCCTAGGGCCTGTGCTCCACAACAAGAGAAGCCACCGCAGTGAGAAGCCCGCGCGCAGCAAGAAGGGGAGTCCCCACTCGCCGCAACTAGAGAAAGCCTGCGGGCAGCAATGAAGACCCAACACAGCCGAAAATAAAATAAATAAATAAATTTTTTAAAAATAATAGAGGAAATTGGAGGGCATGAGGGGCTATGCTGGAACTCTGTACTTTCTACTGAATTTTCTGTGAACCTGAAACTGCACACACAAAAATGTCTATTAATTTAAAAAAATCTATTCAGAGGGGACTTGAGCCTTCCAAATTCTCACAAAGCAGAGCAGAGTGGTTAAGAACACGGATTTTAGAGCCAGACTGCCTGGGTGTGAATCCGGGCTATACCACTTACTAGTTTTGAGATTTTAGGCATTAAGTTCTCTGTGCCTCATCTTCTTCATCTATATAATAATAAATACAATAGCCCTTATCTCATATAATTCCTAGCTTAGAACGGTTCCTAGAACATAGTAAGTGCCATATAAGCGTTAGCTATTATTATTATTCATGTTCATAAATGAAATGACTCCATAAAGTCCAGATCCTTGTTCCTTTCCTCTCCTCCGACAATAAAATGAAACAACTTTCCCTAAAATAACATGAAAGTGGTGACTTCCTCCCTAGACACTGCAGGTTCACAAGGTTCCAGGAGCAACAGAACATGTAGAGAAGATATCTTCTTTCAAAACCATATGTGATTTTCAAGTCTTACCTGATTCCTTTGGACTTAAATTAACTCGGAAAGCATTTGGTAGGATCCATCTGATTGAAGGCTTTGGCAGCTGCTGTGGAATACATGAGAACACTAAGTAAAGCACTGGTTTCCAGCATGAAGAGAGAAAAATGTGTAAAATGTTCAATGGCATGCTTTATACAAGAGTGCAGCTTACCTGGCAGGAACAAATTTTTTTGCTGCAAGAGAAAGAAAACCATTCATTTGGACTAAATGACTTTTAAGGATACATTAAATCTTGAAACAATATGACTCTTTTCATCAGGGGTTGCAAACTCAGTACCTACACGGCCCCTGTCATTATCAGAGCCCAGACACAGCTTGGTGGCAACAAGGGGGCAGGGCAGGGGATGCAAAGTGCACACTTATGCAAAGGACACAGCAGCTTCCTAATGCAAGCGGACAGCAACATGCTCTGCTTGCCAGGTTCTGCTGTCTTCCAATTTGCCATGAGAAATCTCAGATCTGGATTAGATGTGAAATTTCCTATTCTGTAAATGTCAGAACTTAAAGACTCTGTAGGTCAAACAAACCAGGAGTGTGGCTAGATGTGTTTGCATATCCCCTGAGATACTCCCATATTTAAGCCTGTATTCCAAATAAAAGTTTTGGAAACATTTTATTGATTTTCCCAGGACCACTAATTATGGCAGCCTCATTGCAACAACTCCCAGGGGGACCACAGCATTCAATGTGAATAGCATCCCCTGGAGTTGTACAATGTTAGCACACTAACATTTGTATTTCCTGAAGCTCTTTCCGTAAGACTTCTGCTTAATTACCCTGCAGTTTATTAGTGTTTAATAACTAGTGACTAGATTCTAATTACTTTTTAAATCTGTGAGAGATAACATGACTCATCAATGAGAAAATAATTTTTTTCAAAAACCTTTTTGCAGTACATTCATAAATGCCCTTACCTTTCTTCTGAAGGCGTTTCAGAAGCCAGAGGAGAAATGATGCTAATGTCATGAGGGAGACCCCAGCAGCAGAAAGTCCAACTGCCAAGGGAGTTTGGGACTTAGAAGGAGCTAAGGAAACAGAGGGGGGTAAACTGTCATGAGAAGGAATTAAATTCAAAGTCTTTCTGTTCTGTCCATTTGCCCTTTTCTTTGTACACTGATTACAGTGTACAAAGCAGAAGAGTCATCTAGTTCAATACATGAGGCAGAGACATGGTACGGCCTTAGAGATCAGCCCCAAACCACCTTTTGCGAGCTTATCTCGCAGCCTGGCACACCTTCGTTAACCTCTCTCTCTCTCTCTCTCTCTCTCTCTCTTCCTC